>NC_135911.1:7490948-8031087 GCF_964194155.1 Cetorhinus maximus | reverse complement strand
GTTTCCACTGGAGTTTAGAACAGTGAGGGGGGGGTGATTTGATTGAAGTTTACAAGATCCTGAGCGGCCTGGACAAGGTGGATGTGGAAAGGATGTTTCCTCTTGTGGGTGAGTCTAGAACGAGGGGGGGCACTGGTTTAAAATTAGGGGTCACCCTTTTAGCACGGAGATGAGGTGAAATGTTTTTCCCCTCAGAGGGTTGTGCGAGTGGACCTCTCTGCCTCAGGAGGTGGTGTAAGGTGGGGGTCACTGAATATTTTTAAGGCGGAGGGAGATAGATTCTTGTCAGGCATAAGGGAACCGAAGGCTATCGGGGGTTAGATGGGAACGTGGGAATCGAAACGCAGACAGACCAGCCACGATCTTATCGAATGGCGGAGCTGGCTCGAGGGGCCGAATGGCCTCCTATTGTCTGACGCTGTTACCGGTGGTTATGGTTGGCGGGCGGGCAGGCGAATTGGCCAGGCGGCCTTTGCATTTCCGTGCGACCCTCACCCAAGGGTGGGGGTGGTGGGTGGGTGGGGGGGGGGGTCCGATTGCGGGCAGCAGCTCACTCCCCGGGCACGCCCACACCCCGGGCACACACACCCAACGACCCGAATATTCTGACCGTAGAGTTTGACCGCGCGGAAAGAGGCCCTTCGGCCCATCCTGCCCGTGCCGGCCATCGAGCCCCCTTATCTATTCTAATCCCGTTTCCCAGCACTTGTCCCGTAGCCCTGGATGCTACAGGGTTTCGAGTGCCCGTCTAAATACTCCTCCAATGTGGTGAGGGCTCCTGCCTCTCCCGCCCCCTCAGGCAGTGAGTTCCAGATACCCCACCCTGCACCGGGGGAAAACATTTTCCCCTCAAATCCCCCCTGCCCCTTAGCTTAAATCTACACCCCGCCCCACTGGTTAGTGACACCTCCGCTAAGGGGGAAAGGCTTCTTCCTCTCGACCCCCCTCATAATTTCGTACACCTCAATCAGGTTCCCTTAGCACATCCTCTAGCTAATATCACCGCCCCTTTGGCCGTGACATCTTTGGCAATCTCTTCTTGGCCTCCACCTATCGCTGACCCTCTATCCAGCTCTACCTGCCTTCAACCAGCTTATATTTCATCTCGTTTCTATAGTTCCTCAGTTCTGTTGAAGAGTCATAGGGACTCGAAACGTTAACTGTGTTCCTCTCCGCAGATGCTGTCCGGCCTGTTGAGTTTTTCCCAGGTATTTTTGTCCGCCCGCCCTCCCCTCCACCTCCGCCTTCTCTGCTCTAAGGAAGACAACCTGAGAGAGGCAGAGAGAGAGAATGCAGAGAGAGAGCACAGAAAGGTGGAGAGAGAAAGAGGCAGAGAGAGAGAGGAGGAAAGGCAGAGAGAGAGGGAGAGAGGGGCAAAGAGAAAGAGGAGAAAGGCAGAGAGAGACAGAAATTCAGAAGAGAATGAGAGTAAATGAGAGAGAGAGAGATGAGATTAGAGAAAGGATTTGCTGTGAAGGGACAGAGAAGTATCTCCTGCTCAAAACAAAAACAAAAATACCTGTAAAAACTCAGCAGGTCGGACAGCATCTGCGGAGAGGAAAACAGTTAACGTTTTGAGTCCGTATGACTCTTCAACAGAACTAAGGAAAAATAGAAAAGAGGTGAAATATAAGCTGGTTTAAGGGGGGGTGGGACAGGTAGAGCTGGATAGAGGGCCAGTGACTTCTCTCTCTCTGCCCTTCTCTCTCTCCCTGCCTTCCCCTTTCTCTCTGCTTTTCCCCTTTCTCTCTGCTTTTCCCCTTTCTCTCTGCTTTTCCCCTTTCTCTCCCTGCCTTCCTCCTCTCTCTCTGCCTCTCTCTCTCTCTCCCCCTCCCTGCCTTTCTCTCTCTCTGCCTCTCTCTCTCTCCCCCTCCCTGCCTTTCTCTCTCTCTCTCTCTCTCTCTCCCCCTCCCTGCCTTTCTCTCTCTCTCTCTCTGCCTCTCTCTCTCTCTCCCCCTCCCTGCCTTTCTCTCTCTCTCTCTCTGCCTCTCTCTCTCTCTCCCCCTCCCTGCCTTTCTCTCTCTCTCTCTCTCTCTCTCCCCCTCCCTGCCTTTCTCTCTCTCTCTCTCTGCCTCTCTCTCTCTCTCCCCCTCCCTGCCTTTCTCTCTCTCTCTCTCTCTCTCCCCCTCCCTGCCTTTCTCTCTCTCTCTCTCTGCCTCTCTCTCTCTCTCCCCCTCCCTGCCTTTCTCTCTCTCTGCCTCTCTCTCTCTCTCCCCCTCCCTGCCTTTCTCTCTCTCTCTCTCTGCCTCTCTCTCTCTCTCCCCCTCCCTGCCTTTCTCTCTCTCTCTCTCTCTCTCTCCCCCTCCCTGCCTTTCTCTCTCTCTCTCTCTGCCTCTCTCTCTCTCTCCCCCTCCCTGCCTTTCTCTCTCTCTGCCTCTCTCTCTCTCTCCCCCTCCCTGCCTTTCTCTCTCTCTGCCTCTCTCTCTCTCTCCCCCTCCCTGCCTTTCTCTCTCTCTCTCTCTCTCTCTCCCCCTCCCTGCCTTTCTCTCTCTCTCTCTCTGCCTCTCTCTCTCTCTCCCCCTCCCTGCCTTTCTCTCTCTCTCTCTGCCTCTCTCTCTCTCTCCCCTTCCCTGCCTCTCTCTCTCTCTCTCTCTGCTTTTCCCTTTCTCTCTCTCTCTGCCTTTCCACTCCCCCCTTAAACCAGCTTATATTTCACCTCTTTTCTATTTTTACTTAGTTCTGTTGAAGAGTCATACGGACTCGAAACGTTAACTGTGTTCCTCTCCGCAGATGCTGTCAGACCTGCTGAGTTTTTCCCAAGTATTTTTATTTTTGTTTTGGATTTCCAGCATCCGCAATTTTTTGCTTTTGTCTCCTGCTCAAACCTGTTTCTCAATCTTGTGATTAAAGTGATTTGATACCACCCCCTGCTGGCGGATGGCAGATCTGCACAAGCGGAGGGGAAATCATCGGGGGATTCAATCAAGGGCAGCATTGCATAGCATTAGCGGTGTCAGCTGTGGCTCAGTCCATAGCACCCTCGCCTTTGAATCAGAGGGTTGTGGGTTCATGTCCCGCTCCCAGAAACCAAGAACTGTGATTGTACTTGAAAGAGTTGCAATCTGTGATTGTTGATAACTCGAAAGAGTTTCAGTTAAATGCTAACGACAAGCAAAATTATAACAGATCCCAAGGAGGTGTCAGCTGTGGCTCAGTCCATAGCACCCTCGCCTTTGAATCAGAGGGTTGTGGGTTCATGTCCCGCTCCCAGAAACCAAGAACTGTGATTGTACTTGAAAGAGTTGCAATCTGTGATTGTTGATAACTCGAAAGAGTTTCAGTTAAATGCTAACGACAAGCAAAATTATAACAGATCCCAAGGAGGTGTCAGCTGTGGCTCAGTTCATAGCACCCTCGCCTTTGAATCAGAGGGTTGTGGGTTCATGTCCCACTGCCAGAAACCAAAAACTGTGATTGTACTCGAAAGAGTTGCAATCTGTGACTGTTGATAACTCAAAAGAGTTTCCACCTCTGGTGCATGTCTTTATTTGTCAAAAGATATCACATAGCGTCAATTGAAACGGTCAGGAGCATCAACACAGACACCGGTTCAACACGGAGATTGAGAGGTGAGTAATGTTTAACAGAACTCGGAGAGAAAACAAAACTTGCAACGACTCTGATCAAGTTTGAAGCCAATCAAAAAAAATTCTTAAAACGTGTATAAAGATGGAAATATCTGGCAAAGTGCATTGGATGGTCAGTAAAAAGCTGAAGAAAGTCAAACAAATATTTTATAAAAGGTGTGTAAAGTAACAGTTTACTTACAAAAAGCCAAGCACTCCACAGTGAGGCGGAGGTGAACTAACAAGTTAGATAGCCAGAGATAAAAGCAAAATACTGAGGAGGCTGGAAATCTGAAATAAAAACAGAAAATGCTGTAAAAACTCATGCAGGTCTGGCAGCGTCTGTGGAGAGAGAAACAGAGTTAACTGGAGGAACAGCACCTCATCTTCCGATTAGGCACTTAACAGCTTTCCGGACTTAACATTGAGTTCAACAACTTCAGATCATGAAATCCCTCCTCTATCTTCACCCCTTTTTCCTAAATTTAATTTTAAATGTAATTTTTATTTTTTATCCACTTATTTTCATTTTAATTCATTTATTCATCATTTTACCTCCTTTTTAATCCCCTTTTTTCCCCTCTATCTCCATCCTCTTTGCCCCAGCCCTCCCACCACACTGCCCCCCAAGAGGGCCGCCTGTTACTTGTTCCACGTGTCTGTCCCGATGATGCCACTTTACCAAACGGTGCTTCTGACATGTTTTCCTTCTTCCTTAACCAAGGTTTCCCCCCACCCACTGCGGTTGACAGGGCCCTCAGCCGTGTCCGGCCCATCTCCCAGGCCTCTGACCTCACACCTTCCTCTCCCTTCCAGAACCATGATAGGGTCCCCCTTGTACTCACTTATCACCCCACCAGCCTCCGCATTCAAAGGATCATCCTCCGCCATTTCCGCCAACTCCAGCATGATGCCACCACCAAACACATCTTCCCCTCACCCACACTATCGGCATTCTGCAGGGACCGTTCCCTCTGGGTCATCCTGGTCCACTCCTCCCTCACCCTCTCCCATGGCACCTCCGCATGCAATCACAGAAGGTGCAACACCTGGCCCTTTACCTCCTCGTTCCTCACCATCCAAGGGCCTAAACACTCCTTTCAGGT
The DNA here is from genome assembly GCF_964194155.1 of Cetorhinus maximus. Taxonomy (NCBI): domain Eukaryota; kingdom Metazoa; phylum Chordata; class Chondrichthyes; order Lamniformes; family Cetorhinidae; genus Cetorhinus; species Cetorhinus maximus. The sequence goes on along the minus strand of NC_135911.1, from coordinate 8,026,415 downwards.
GAAGCAGCATTTCACTTGCACTTCCCTCAACTTAGTCTACTGCATTCGTTGCTCCCAATGCGGTCTCCTCTACATTGGAGAGACCAAACGCAGACTGGGTGACCGCTTTGCAGAACACCTTCGGTCTGTCCGCAAGCATTACCCAGACCTCCCTGTCGCTTGCCATTTCAACACTCCACCCTGCTCTCATGCCCACATGTCCGTCCTTGGCCTGCTGCATTGTTCCAGTGAAGCTCAACGCAAACTGGAGGAACAGCACCTCATCTTCCGATTAGGCACTTTACAGCCTTCCGGACTGAATATTGAATTCAACAACTTTAGATCATGAACTCTCCCCTCTATCTTTACCCCTTTTTTAATCCCCTTGTCAAAAAAAAATACTTTATTTTTATTTTTTATCCTCTTTTCATTTTTATTCATTTATTCATTGTTTTATCCCCCTTTTTATTCCCCTTTTTCCATCCTTTTCCCCATCACCATCCCCTCCCCCCACCCCAGCTCCCACAAGGGCCATCTCTTACTTGTTCATGTTGTTCTTTAACAGAGTGTTTACTCTTGTCCTGCTATTATCACATTCTACTTTATGCCACTGTTAACACCTCCTTTAGCCCTTACCACTACCATTAACACCCACTTTGTCTTTTTGTCCATGACATCTTTTGTCAATCTCTCTTTTTCCCCCCACCTATCGCTGGACATCTATCCATTTTCATTGCTCCACTCTCCTTAAACAGAATAAATGTCATCACATTTCTACTTCTCTTTAGCTCTGAAGAAGGGTCATGCAGACTCAAAACATTAACTCTGTTTCTCTCTCCACAGATGCTGTCAGACCTGCTGAGTTTTTTCCAGCATTTTCTGTTTTTATTTTATGTAGTCATTGATCTGAGAGCAGGTTTCAAAGGCTGGAGGTGTTAGCAACACTTTCTGTTCACATTTCCCACATCCCTCAATGTTTTGCCCACTCATTTAACCTATCTATATCCTTTTGCAGACTCCTTGTATCCTCCTCACAACTTACTCTCCCACCTTTCTTTGTGTCACCAGAAAATTTGGCTACAATACAAATTTGGCTCCCTTCATCCAAGTCATTAATGGAGCTCATAAATAGTTGAGACCACAGCACTATCCCTGTGCCACTCCACTGGTTACATTTTGCCAACCTAAAACTGACCCTCTGATTCCTGCTTACGTCAGGCAAGATAACAGTGTTTTACACTGGGAAACTCTTTCGAGTTATCAACAGTCACAGATTGCAACTCTTTCGAGTACAATCACAGTTCTTGGTTTCCGGGAACTCTTTCAAGTTATCAACAGTCACAGATTGCAACTCTTTCGAGTACGATCACAGTTCTTGGTTTCCGGGAGTGGGACATGAACCCACAACCCTCTGATTCAAAGGCGAGGGTGCTATGGACTGAGCCACAGCTGACACCTCCTCTTTACACTGGGAACAATGCCTGCATGGCGTAGAGGAATGATTGACAGCTGCCCCTTGGCAGGATCCCTGCAGCGCCACCCAGAGTCTGGGCAGAGTGGAGCAATGATTGAAAGCTGCCCCTTGGGAGGATCCCTGCTGCACCACTGAGAGCCTGTGCAGAGTGGAGGAATGATTGATCGCTGCCACTGGGAGGGTCCCTACAGCGCCACTCAGAGTCTGGGCAGAGTGGAGGAATGATTGACAGCTGCCCCTGTGTGGATTGCTGCAGCGCCACTCAGCGTCTGGGCAGAGTGGAGGAATGATTGACAGCTGCCCCTGCAAGGATTGCTTCAGCGCCACCCAGAGTCTGGGCAGAGTGGAGGAATAATTGACAGCTGCCCCTGCGAGGATTGCTGCAGCGCCACCCAGAGTCTGGGCAGAGTGGAGGAATGATTGACAGCTGCCCCTGGGACGATCTCTGCAGCGCCACCCAGAGTCTGGGCAGAGTGGAGGAATGATTGCCCCCGTTGGAGGTAAGAGATTTGCCCTCTTAAATTGTTGTAAACTATTGTATGTACCAGACAAAACAATGGAACTGTGCTAGGATTGCAGAGAAAAGCAAAATACGGCTGGAAATCTGAAATAAGAACAGAAAACGCTTGAAGTACTCATCAGATCTGGCAGGGTCTGTGGAAAGAGAAACAGAGTTAATGTTTCAGGTCTATGACCTTTCATCCGAGCTGGTGCAACACTATCTGCTGTAAGGATCAGTCCTGGTACTTGGCTGATCAGCTGCTCCCTCCGGGAGTTCTTGCCTTAATAACCAGGAGTTTATTCCTTCCCTCTACACCATCTCCTTAAATCCTTCTATCTGCTTCTTCCAGCTGAACAGCCCATGCACTTATTAGTCACTGTGTGCGGCCATCCTCACTGATGCTTCCCATACTAGTCCCAGTTATCCTCTGTCCTAGCCCTGAAACTGTGCCTCTCTCCAGTTTTTCTCCCATTTTTCCCTCATGCCCTCTCCACGAAGCCCTTCAACTGCTCATGGTCCTGATGGCTCAACCACCCTTCCTGACATCATAGTAAATTCCTTCCCCTGGGGGTACCCTCCTTACTGCAAGAACTGCTGGCATTTCCAAAGTGCCATTAACACAGTGAACCATCCCGAAGCCTCCTCGAAAGAATATCCTTGGCCCTTCTGCTGTGAAAACTATCACCCCATGCCCAATTTCTCTTTCGGCTCCAAGCCCCTTGACTCCCAGGTCCATGTGCAACTTTTCTGCAACTTCACCTTCATTCTCTTCGGTTAGATATCTAGCCCTGCCACTGCATTGAAACTGCGCTAATCAATAAGTCACTAAAGGTGGCACAGCAAAGATTCACTAGGTTGGCTCATGCGATGAGAGAGCTGTCTTATGCTGACAGCCTGAGTAAATTGGACCTCATATCTCTGGAATTTAGAAGAATGAGAAATGATCTCATTGAAACGTGTCAATCATTCCTCCAATCTGCCCAGACTCTGGGTGGCGCTGCAGGGATCCTCCAAGGGGACAGCTGTCAATCATTCTTCCACTCTTCCCAGACTCTAGGTGGCGCTGCAGGGACCCTCCGAGCGTGGCTGTCAATCATTCCTCCACTCTTCCCAGACTCCGGGTGGCGCTGCAGGGATCCTCCAAGGGGACCGCTGTCAATCATTCCTCCACTCTGCCCAGACTCTGGGTGGCGCTGCAGGGATCCTCCAAGGGGGCAGCTGTCAATCATCCCTCCACTCTGCCCAGACCCTGGGTGGCGCTGCAGGGATGCTTTTGGTGCAGCTGTCAATCATTCCGCCACCCTTCCCAGACGCCGAGTGGTGCTGCAGGGATCCTCCAAAGGGGCAGCTGTCAATCATTCCTCCACTCTGCCCAGACTCTGGGTGGCACTGCAAGGGCAGCTGTCAATCTTTCCTCCACGCAGTGCAGGCACTGTCGCCATGCTCCCAGTGCAAGGGTGCAACCTTGCCTCATGTCAGCTGGAACCAGAGAGTCTATATAACTGGGTCATTGAAGCATACAGAGGCTTGATAGGGTGGACACTGAGAGATTGTTCCTGCTGGCCGGGGGGTCTAAAACATGGCACAGCCTCAGGATAAGGGACCGATTACCTAGGACTGAGTTGTGGTTAAATGTCATCACTTAAAAGGGTTGTGCATCTTTAGAATTCTCTACCCCAGAGGGGTTGTGGATGCTCCATCGTTGAGTACATTTAAGGCCGAGATCGACAGCCTCTTGGACTCTTGGGGGAATCAAGAGATACGGGGAGTGGGCAGGGAATGGAGTTGAGAGATGGTAACCATGATTGTATTGAATGGTGGAGCAGACTCAAAGGGGCAAAGGCTCTACCCCTGCTCCTGTTCCTTATGTTGAAACAAGATGATGACAGTGCCAGAGGGACGGGCAATGGAGATGACGACTTGGAGGAGGAGAGCCTGGTCAGGTCCAACAAGAGCTGCAGGAGTCAAGCAGGGTTAGTGCACGACATGTCACAGAGGACCTCCAGAATTTGCTTCTCTCGCTCTTCTGCCTTAAACTTCAATGCCATGCCGGTGTCATTGATTTAATTCTCCCTCCCCAGCCACTGCCTGGGAGTGAAGCAGGCGCTTTGTCACTTTGACATGAGCACATCCTCACCATCGCAAGGGTTTGCCTGCATCCACCTCCGTGCCCAACGCCCACCCCCGACTGTGTTTCACCTCAGTCGCTCCTGAAACCCTCATCCGTTTCTGTTCCCGCTTCGAGGCTCGATTATTCCAACGTTTGCGTAGCCGCTGCACCAGCCCCACCCCAACATCTGGCGTGCTACATAAACTGGACCTTAAAAACCTGCAACCAGTAACCCTATTCCGCATCCAGTCCCAGCTCATCCGCCACCCTTGACCTTGCCCACCTGCACTGCCGCACGGTGCCCCACCAGTTGAATTCCCAGGCGAACGTGCGACATAACAGCAGAAGTAGGCCATTCGGCCCCTCGAGCCTGCTCTGCCATTGAATGAGACTGTGCCTGACCTCTTTGCGTTTCGAGTTCCACATTCCCATTACCCCCCACCCCCCGATAACCACCGATTCCCTCAATTCTCGCTCTCATGTGTCAACCCCTCCATGACCATTGCCCTCCCCCATCTCTGTGACCTGCTGCAACACCCACACGGGGGGTGAATGAGACCTGATTGAGGGAAGGGCAACATTGATAGCTGAACCGATTAAAATGGGGACGATGATGGAGGAGTGGAGAAAGTCACCAAATCAAAAGAAACATTGTGGAACTGTTGTTTTCTTTTTAAAAAAAAAATAATATATATAAAAATAGCTGCCTGGGAAGGCTGGAGTCACACTTTTAACACTTTTTCCTCCCTTCCCCCGCTCTCATCGCTTGCTCCTATCTGTGGCTGCAGGTTAAATGATCAGCCAGCTATAAAGTGGCTGGTATCTTGAATAACATTTCCTGTTTACTGAAGGAAAGCATCTGAGAACACCAGGCATCGGAATTCACCATCGACCCGATGATTCATCAGGCCTTTCCCGCACCCCCCGACCCGTGACAGCTGACAGCTTGCTCGCTGTCAGGCTTAATAGACTCACTGGCACACACGGTTAAACCCTGACCGGCCGCAGAAGTGGATGGAGCAGGGCTTTGAAGGGGGGTGGGGGGTGGGGGGGTGATAGCAAAGCGCTGCCTGTGCCGGGAATCTGAGATTAATAACAGAAAATGCTGGAAAAGCTCAGCAGGTCTGGCCGCGTCTGTGGAGAGGAGGAATAGGGTTAACGTTTCGAGTCCGTATGACTCTTCTTCAGAGCTGAAGAAGAGTCTGAAGAAGTCATAGAAACAGAGTTAATTTTTCCAGTCCGTATGACTCTTCTGCAGACTCATACCCACTCGAAAAATTAACTCTGTCTCTGTGGCTCTTCTTCAGACTCTTCTTCAGCTCTGAAGAAGAGTCACATGGACTCGGCTCTGAGGAAGAGTCATACGGACTCGAAACATTAACTCTGTTTCTATGACTTCTTCAGACTCTTCTTCAGCTCTGAAGAAGAGTCATACGGACTCAAAGTGTTAACTCTGTTGCTATGACTCTTCTTCAGGCTCCTCTTCAGCTCTGAAGAAGAGTCATATGGACTCAAAGTGTTAACTCTGTTGCTATGACTCTTCTTCAGGCTCCTCTTCAGCTCTGAAGAAGAGTCATATGGACTCAAAGTGTTAACTCTGTTTCTATGACTCTTCTTCAGGCTCCTCTTCAGGCTCCGAAGAAGAGTCACACGGACTCGAAGCGTTAACTCCGTTTCTCCCTCCGCACATTCTGCCAGACTTGCTGAGCCTTTCCAGCACTTTCTGCTTTTGGTTAAAATTGGGACTTTGGTTATGGAATACTTCTACTTCTGCTCCTCTGTCTCATGGCCTTACCTGAGATGGACAGATATTTAATCAGTAAGGGAATCAAGGGTTAGGAGGGAAAAGGCAGGAAAGTGGAGTTGAGGGTTATCGGATCAGCCATGATCTCATTGAATGGCAGAGCAGACTCGATGGGCCGAGTGGCCTACTTCTGCTCCTCTTATGGTCTTATACTTCCATTACAGGCTTGTCAAATCCTTTTTATTGGTGAACTTATTTAAAAGAAAAAAACAAGAATAAGGACCAGGAAACAATTGAGCACACTGGATAAAAAGAACAGCATGATTAAGTTCCCTGTTCCTCATGCCTGCAACACTTAGCTAGTCTTTGGTTTCAAAGTACATTCCTCAGTTTGCAAGATTTATGCTGGAGAATGTCCAGCTCCTCTTACACTTGTCCTAGGATTGAGATGGGGTGGTTTCAGTGTACATCAAACCTACATTTACAATGTAAGTAGGGCAAGGCTGTAGATTTACACTGCACCAACCCTATACCCATAGTGTAACTGGGCTAAATCTCCAGTTTTGCACTGCACCCTTATAAGTGTAACTAAGCCGTCACTCCAGATTTATACCACCCATGTTACAGTTGGGACCGAAAGCCTGCCTAAGCATCAGGAAGAATTGAATGAACAGAGTGGCAGATTCCAAAGCTTTAACTCGGAATTTGCTTTCCTGACCAGAGCTCAGAATGTTTTTTGTCCTCTTCAGTGCAGCGGCAGTGACCGACAAGCTGAAACCGAGCAGCGAGCAGGTCAGGGACCTTCCCGGATCAGAACCTCACCCCAGTCTGAAACTCCTGCAAACGTGGCCTTTGGGCTTCTTGGCCTCTGCACAATGTAAACAAATTGAGATCCTATCTTTAACGAAACAAAGAACTGGCATTAATGTGTTTATCTCATCGCGATTTTTTTTTTAAGGAACCCTGTTTTTTGGAAGCAGCATTGGAGATTGATTGCTGATTGGCAGGGTTCCAGGGATTTTTCAGCAAACTGTACCTCAGGATGGAGTCAGTTCAGCGTTACTGTTATGCCAATAAGATGTGAAGGAAATCAGAACTGCGTACGTCAAACTTCTGTTTTGATATTTTTTAAAATGGGCTTTCTGCTGAACCCAACAAGATGGCTGCCACAAGTCACATGACCACAGGATTGGCGCTGTGTCCTGGAAGCTACCAACGGCAGTTTCAAGAACAAAAAAAAAACCCCCTCCTCTCATCAACGTGGAGTCTCACACCCGATTTTAAGGACATTATAATTATGAAGGCAGGGGGCTCACAGGTCAAAACTTGTTATTCCTGAAGAGTGCTAACAGACCCATCTCACACCTGGGACTGTCCAGGTCCATTTCGAAATGGGGCCATTGAGGGGACAATGGACATCATTTGCTTAGCCCTTTAGCGGAGTCAGATGGTCTGTGCAGACAATGGCTTCCCGACACATGTCATGACCATGGATCAAAGCCCTGAATTATTACAGACATAATGAAATTCTAAGTAAGTCGTGATTTTTTTTAACAAAGGGCATACAAGCAAAAGCTGTCTGAGGCTGTAAGGTAACCACTTGATGGAAAATTACGATGTGGGTTACACTTGACCAACTAGCCCAGAGAGAACTGAATGTCACACCTAAAAGGCATCAAGGCCTACTTCAGACAGAGACACTTCAAAGGAAAAGATGCAATGCAAAAACCGAACTGTAATCTCCTGTGGTTGTGGAGGTAGTGGAGGCTGATTACCATCTCAATAGAAACCATATATCCCAGGCTGTGGATCATGATGTGAGTTGAAAGAAGGCAGTTTCTAGGCGAATGACATGTTTGTCTTTTCCCTTCCAGGAATACACAAGAAAAGGAGTTAAAGGCCAACTGCAACCTGGTCTGTGTGTGCTAGTTTTGGTGTTCCAGGTCTGGTGTGCGAGGTTGTGCTGTAAAGGTCACAGCTAAAGAGCGTCAACTAGGCATCCCTGCGCTTGCAGGTAGAAAAGTCCTCTCTCTCTGATTGCTGGAAGCAAGTCACAAGTCTGAAAAGCCACAGTCAAAAAGGAAGCAGGGCAACTCCTTTCAGCTAACCTGCAGAATCAAGAAGTTCCAAACCAACTGCTCAACTGCCCAAAGTCAGCTGTACCGGAATCATCCAACTTAACGGCCACTACAGTTTACCATCTACTCCTCACGGACAAGCCAAAGACTGATTTGTATATCTTTTAAACTTTTATTTTTGGGCTCATTTCTCATTTCTAATCAATGTGTATGTGTGTTGCAATTTTTTCTTATTTTTTTCTCGCATCTTAGTAAGTGATAAACTTGTTCTTTGATTCAAGGAATCCTGGTTAATTTTTAAAAAATTCATTAATGGGATGTGGGCTTCGCTGGCTGGGCCAGCATTTATTACCCATCCCTAGTTGCCCTTGATGAAGGTGGTGGTTAGCTGCCTTCTTTAATAACTGCGGTCCATATGGCGTAGGTGCATCCACAGTGCTGTTAGGAAGGGAGTTCCAGGATTTTGACCCAGCGACAGTGAAGGAACGGCGATATATTTCCAAGTCAGGATGGTGAGTCACTTGGAGGGGAACTTCCAGGTGGTGGTGTTCCCAACTGTCTGATTCCCTTGTTGGAGATGGTCATTGTCTGACACTTGTGTGGTGCAAATTTTACTTGCCACTACATGGTAGTGGTCGTAGGTTTGGAAGGTACTATCGAAGGAGCCTTGGTGAATTCCTGCAGTGCATCTTGTAGATGGTACACACACTGCTGCTACCATGCATCGGCGGTGGAGGGAGTGAATGTTAGTGGATGTGATGCCAATGAAGTGGGCTGCTTTGTCCTGGATGGTGTCGAGCTTCTTGAGTGTTGTGGGAGCTGCACTCATCCAGGTAAGTGGGGAGTATTCCATCACACTCCTGACTTGTGCCTTGTAGATGGTGGAAAGGCTTTGGGGAGTCAGGAGGTGAGTTATTTGCTGCAGGATTCCCAGCCTCTGACCTGCTCTTGTGGGCACAGTATTTATATGGCTAGCCCAGTTCAGTTTCTGGTCAATGGTAACCCCCAGGATGTTGATAGCGGGGGATTCGGTGATGGTAATGCCATTGAACATTAGGGAGCGATGATTGGGTTCTCTCTTGTTAGAGATGGTCATTGCCTGACACTTGTGTGGTGCAAATGTTACTTGCCACTTGTCAGCCCAAGCCTGGATATTGTCCAGGTCTTGCTGCATTTGGACATGGACTGCTTCAGTATCTGAGGAGTCGCAAATGGTGCTGAACATTGTGCAATCATCAGTGAACAACCCCACTTCTGACCTTATGATGGAAGGAAGGTCATTGATGAAGCAACTGAAGATGGTTGGGCCGAGGACACTACCCTGAGGAACTCCTGCAGTGATATCCTGGAGCTGAGATGACTGACCTCCAACAACCACAACCATCTTCCTTTGTGCTTGGTATCCAATGGAGAGTTTTCCCCCTGATTCACATTGACTCCAGTTTTGCTTGGGCTCCTTGATGCCACACTCAGTCAAATGCTGCCTTGATGTCAAGGGCAGTCACTCTCACCTCACCTCGGGAGCTCACTTCTTTTGTCCATGTTTGAACCAAGGCTATAATGAGGTCATGAGCTGAGTGGCCCTGGGGGAACCCTAACTGGGCATCAGTGAGCAGGTTATTGCTAAGAAAGTGTCACTTGAAGCACTGTTGATGACCCCCTCCATTACTTTACTGATGATGGAGAGTAGACTGATGGGGCAGTAATTGGCCGGGTTGGATTTGTCCTGCTTTTTGTGTACAGGACATACCTGGGCAATTTTCTACATAGCTGGGTAGATGCCAGTGTTGTAGCTGTACTGGAACAGCTTGGCTAGGGGCGCGGCAAGTTCTGGAGCACAAGTCTTCAGTACTATTGCCGGAATATTGTCAGGGCCCATAGCCTTTGCAGTATCCAGTGCCTTCAGCCATTTCGTGATATCACGTGTAGTGAATCGAATTGGCTGGAGACTGGCATCTGTGATGCTGGGGACCTCCGGAGGAGGCTGAGATGTAATATCCACTCGATATTCTGGCTGAAGATTGCAGCAAATGCTTCAACCTTATCTTTTGCACTGATGTGCTGGGCTCCTCCATCATTGAGGATGGGAATATTTGTGGACCCTCCTCCCCCAGTGAGTGGTTTAATTGTCCACCACCATTCACTGCTGGATGTGGCAGGACTTCAGAGCTTAGATCTGATCCGTTGGTTGTGGGATCGCTTAGATCTGTCTATCACTTGCTGCTAATGCTGTTTGACACGCAAGTAGTCCCGTGATGTAGCTTCACCAGGTTGACACCTCATTTTTCCGTATGCCTGGTGCTGCTCCTGGCATGCCCTCCTGCACTCTGCATTGAACCAGGGTTTATCCCCTGGCTTGATGGAAATGGTAGAGTGGGGGATGTGCTGGGCCATGAGATACAGATTGTGTTTGAGTACAATTCTGCTGCTGCTGATGGCCCACATGGATGCCCAGTCATGAGTTGCTAGATCATTTAGCACGGTGGTAGTGCCACACACGATGGAGGGTATCCTCAATGAGAAGGCAGGACTTCGTCTCCACAATGACTGTGTGGTTGTCACTCCTGCCGATACCGTCATGGGCAGATGCATCGGTGGCTCCTTTTATAATAAATGGCTCCTTTTAAGAAATAGATATATTTGGATTGGGAAAAGCTATCCACGAGGGAAGGGGTCATTTTTAAATTAACCTTGTTGCAATCAGTTTTGATTGTTGAGATCAGTTTTGATTCTGGAACTTTCCTCTATCCAGTCCTGCTTGCGACCGCAGTAATTTCTTAGTCCAGGATGTAACTTGATGCCGGCAATGTGGAATCCTACAACCAAATCCACATCCGCTACTATCTAGAAGGACAAAGGCAGCAGATAGATGGGAACACCACCACCTGGAAGTTCCCCATCCAAGTCACTCATCATCCTGACTTGGAAATATATCGGCCGTTCCTTCGCTGTCGCTAGGTCAAAATCCTGGAACTCCCTCCCTAACAGCGCCGTGGGGGTACCTACACCACTGGGACTGCAGCGGTTCAAGAAGGCAGCTCACCGCCACCTTCTCAAGGGCAATTAGGGATGGGCAATAAATGCTGGCCCAGCCGGTGAAGCCCACATCCCATGAATGAATATTAAAAAAAAATCCTGGGTAAAATTTAGAAGGTGGCAAGATAATGGTTGCCGTTTCTGACAATACAGCGGTGATTAGAATTCAAAACTACTTCACAGAATCACAGAATGTTAATGGCACAGAAAGAGGCCATTCGGCCCACTGTGTCTGCACCAGCTCCCCAAATGAGCATCATGACCTAGTGCCATTGCCCTGCCTTTTCCCCATACCCCTGCACATTGTTTCTATTCAAGTAATCATCTAATGCCTTCTTGAATGCCTCTATCGAATCTGCCTCCAACACACTTCCAGGTCAGTGCATTCCAGACCCGAGCCACTCGCTGTGTGAAAAGGTTTTTTTCTCACGTCACATTTGCTTCTTTTGCAAATCACTTTGAATCTGTGTCCTCTCGTTCTTGATCCCTTTACGAGTGGGAGTAGCTTCTGCCCATCTACTCTGTTCAGCCCCCTCATGATTTTGAGCGTCTCAATCAAATCCCCTCTTAGCCTTCATGTCTGCAAGGAGAACAGTCCCAACCTCTCCAATCTATCCTCACAGCCGAAGTTTCTCATCCCTGGAACCATCCTTGTAAGCCGACTTGGTGGTGAAGCACTTTTAGATGGGGAGGCGCTGGTGTAGTGGTATTGTCGCTGGACTAGTAATCCAAAGACCCAGGGTAATTCTCTGGGTTCGAATCCTGCTATGGCAGATGGTGGAATTTGAATTCAATATTAAAGTCTGATGACAACAAAATGACTGTTGTAAAAACAAAAACCCATCACTAATACCCTTTAGGGAAGGAAATCAGCCATCCTTGCCTTGCCTACATGTGACTCCAGACCCACAGCAATGTGGTTGGCTCTTAAAAAGCCCTCTGAGCAAGGGCAATTAGGGATGGGCAACAAATGTTGGCCTAGTCAGTGACATCCACATCCCATAAATGAGTTAAAAGAAATGTCATGTGGTGTTGCATATAAATGCAAGGCCTGCTTTTCTTCATCGTTGACCCTTGGTGCCCTTGGAATAAGGACGGGCATTAAATATTGCATTGCCAGTGTTATCTGCATCAGAGAAAACAAATTACAGCGGCAAAAATGGCCTTCCGGTATTACTTGAGTAAATAGCTGAATTGCTGTCAGCCACTCCATCACATTTCCCATTACGTTTCAATGTCTAATGCCATTTTGGGTCATATTTCAGAATATACCGTGTGTCTCTCTCAGACTATACAGACGGAGAAGCCATGGAAATCACACGGGAAGACAGCAATGCAATGAGGTTCCCTTATCCTTCACCATCACAGTGTGTCAAAGGTTTCAATTCATATAGGATTAGTTCAGACATTCCTAGTTTCTGAGTCAGCTATAATCCCTGGCATGAATACAGCATAAACTGAAAGTCCGATATATAAAAAAAAATGCTGTTTCTTTTCCTTACTAATGTGGAGGCCATGAGGTGTATTATGAGTTTCTCTCACAAGGACGAAGACACAGCTTCCGGTTGTGGTTATGAGCAGCTGCCAGGAACTATTTCTGTACACTGGAACTGGAATGAGGGAGGGGAATGCGTTATTCCACCCACGCTGCTTGGGAAAGCCCCAGTTCGTTCCCTTGCTTTACTGGTAAGAATCCAGCATAAAGGATATTGCTGAAAAATATTGCTCGGCCAAGCAGAGTTTAAATTTCAAACGACGCTTGGCAGTTAACTGTCAGTCACCATCACTGGTGCATTCTCCATGGCAATGCCTCAACCGATCAGAGTCCACTTGGCAACCAATCAGCACTCTCTTCACATGCAGTATAAATTGTTGTTTCCCCCCCGCCTTGCGTTGGTATTGTGGCGAAGTGTCCTGATGAGTGCAAGAGGAAAAGCTCTGACAAGTCTCTTTTTTTTCAGCCACACTCAAGTTCTGTCCAACCAAACGGCGGTAAAGAATATTCGGCGGGGAGGAGGGCTGTTAGCCTGTGGAACCCCGAGTGGGAGACAACTTCAGAACTGGAGCCAGGATAGGCGCAGATCTTTGCTCCACTCTCCATTCTTCCTCTTATTGTTTAGTTTCCTCCCCCAAAATAAAAGTCATTCGCAACCATTTAAAAAATCGCAACCAAACAAAAACAGAACCAATATTGTAAAAAAAAAAATCTCCAAAATATCATTGAGATGAATAATCAATCGGTTTGGATGAATGAATTTCGGGCAGGAGGTTTCCCGCGTCGACCCACCCACCGCTATTTGATCTTTTACACCCACCCGGACAAGCAACCGGGGGCTGGCATTTAACCTCCCATCTCAGCCTCTCGCCACTGACAATGAAGCAGGCTCTTCAGTGCCCGGCTGTCAGCCCGGGTTAAGCGTTCGATTCCCGGGGCCGTGCTTGGGCTCCGCTACCTTCTGGCTTCTGAGTGAGGGGACTGCCAACTGAGTCAGGTTGGCACCGGGCGGGCGAATTGCCATCCTTGTCAGAGCCAACAACTTGTTTTCACGGGCCGATATCACCAGCTTGTTCTGCTGCCTTCATAACTTTACCCAGTGTCAAAGTCCAGTTTCGCTGGGTATTTCCAGCACTCCTTACTAGTTTGAAACTGGGCTGGTGACTTTAAGCCTAGACTGGTTATTCATTTATCAGTAGTTGTTAAGGCATTCTGTCACAGTGTCCCTTGAATACAGTATCAATTTTGGACAGGCGGATGCACCCAATACTTCCCCACTCTAGTTCATGAGTGATTGGGGATAAAGTTCAGTAAATGGGTTAGTTTCACTTCATCCCTTGAGCAGAAAGAGGAGCTGAGGAAGTGAAAGGGTCCGTGCAGAGCAGCGGAGCAAGGATTCTGCTTTGGTATGGATCAATATTTGTATCAAACGGGTTCAGGTCAAGCAGATGATTAACCTATTAGCGGACAAAAGCAATGCAAATGAATCCTCCACTGACCCGGCTCCAAAGGCACAATCCATTTGCTGCCTGTTCCCAATATTTTTCCAAATAAGCATTTTATGTCTTGTTTTTGGCAAGATTATCCTCAATTCTTCCACCACCACCACCCCCCGACCACCTTGTTTATTTCTTCATCCAGATGATCAACCTCACTTGGGGAGTTACTGTGTGATCTCAACCGCACTTGTATTTCAACACCAGGACATGAGCACACAATATTTGGGATGTCACCCTTCATCCATGAGCTCCCTCTATTTCCTACCCCACCCCCAAACACCAATATTAGGTTTATATCCCTAAACTATTCCCCCTCTGGTGAGATTTTTTTAAAAAATGATTTGTTCATGGGATGTGGGCATCACTGGCAAGGCCAGCATTTGTTGCCCATTCCTAATTGCCCTTGCTCAGCCATTTCAGAGAGCATTTAAGAGTCGACCACATTGCCGTGGGTCTGGCATCACATGTAGGCCGGGCCAGGTAAGGACAGCAGATTTCTGTCCCTAAAGGGGCATCTGAAGGACACTGATGGGTTTTTAAGGCAATTGGCAATGATTTTGCGGTTACCGTCAGACTTTTAATGAATTCCAATTTCACCATCTGCTGTGGTAGGGCTTTAGCCCAGGTCTACAGAGCATTACGCTGGGTCTCTGGAATACTCGGTCAATGACAATACCACTATACCACCACCTCCTCCTAAAAGCTCAGGTATGTAGGGGTACAGATGTGCCAGTGACTATTGAACGTGAACAGCTGGTGGGATCAACTATGACTCTCTTTGATCTGGCTAATAGCCCCCAGCAGCAAGGGAAGCATGGGCGGAAATACCTTCATACCATTCGTTGTGATTGAGTACGGCAGCCGGGTTACAGGCTACAGCAATGCCTCCTCTGTTATTTCAAAAACACGTGGCGTTGAGGTTCTGTTACTATAGTTGTGAGAATTTTCATTGTTCTATGCCACAGTGAGTCCCAGTGAGCTCCTAGGAGACCCTACTGAGTATGATACCTCATGATGGCATAGATACAGTGTTGTTGAAGGTGACTGGCCAAGAATATACTTAAGCTCGGGATACTCAAGCACTAAGCTCAACTTGACTCTATTGGTTGCAGATAAGCGATTGAGCACACGGAGTTGGGTGTACAAGGAGATACACACTGACTGTAGGACTTCCAGGGGCAAGTGCCCCCAACACAAGTCGACAGTCATGAGGAAAGAGAATAAACAGCCCAGCAGCCTGCGAAAGGTGATGCCAAGGATGGAAGTCGGTGTCCCATTCCAATCCATGGGGGTCGTCTGGAGAGGATTCACTGGTGGCAGCAACTAGGATTTGGGTCTCAGGGCGCAGAGAGAACTTTTCCAGATATGACAACACAAGCCTGGTCCCCAGTGGGTTGGCTGAGGGTTTACAACAGTGTGCCAGATTGTGGTTACTGGATATGGTGTTTAGTTGTTGCACTGTAACATTGTTTGCTCTTGTTGTTCTCAAGGCCGTGGTGCAGTGGTATTAGGAGCTAAGCCGGATCCCCAGGATAATGCCATGGGGACCTGGGTCCGAATCCCACCATGGTGAATGGTAAAATTTGAATCAAATTAGAAGCCTAATGCTGACCATGAAACCATTGCCAATTGTTGTATCTGGTTCACTCCTGAACTTCAGGGAAGGAAATCTGCTGTCCTTAACCCGGTCTGGCCTACATGTGACCCCAGACCCATCTGGTTCAATAACATCCTTTAGGGAAGGAAATCTGCTGTCCTTACCTGGTCTGGTCTGGTCTGGTCTGGCCTACATGTGACTCCAGACCCACAGCAATGTGGCTGACTCACAAGTGGCCCATTTGGTTGTTAAGGGGCAATGAGGGATGGGCAATAAATGCTGGCCTAGCCAGCGATGCTCCCATCCCATGAATGAATAACAGAACAAATGTGCTGATGTACGTTTTACTTCATAACCGACACATCAAATGAAGACTCATGAGTAAAAGTCTTCGGACTTTTTAGAGAGCCAAGCTGACCCAGCTCTGTTGTTTGCGTTGTGAATCTCTTTGCTTGACTGATCCCGTGGAATTTAGTCCTATCGTACAACATCTTGCCCTGGTCCTCCGCATCGCTGCTCACAGTTGCGATCACTCCTGGAGGCAGTAGCAACATCGACGCGTGACATAAGGATTCGGATAAGGCGCTGGGCTGTAAGTGCTTTCAAACGACTGCAACAAAGAAAGTCACATCATGCCATCTGTTAACCAGGTTACCTTTAGTGATTTACGGTGCGCACAGCTTTAAAACAGTTTACAGCGGTTGACGTTTCCTCTGCTTGGTCTTGGGCTTCCCTCCTCTCGGCGAAGCTTCTGCAGCTGAGAAGCCAGGCGTGCCACGACGTTGCCTTTTTGTGTTGTTTCTGTCTCCTGAGGTGCAGGTAAAAGTCAGGAGGAGGTCCAATCATCTGCCATTGCTAGGCGTTAACAACAGCCGGTTGGCTGTTTGGCGCATGTCACTCAACTTCCTTCGGACTTAAAGCAAGCCCATCCCTTCACCCACCCCCTGTCCTTCCAGCCCCCTGGTTCCTGACTATGGTACGTACAGAATGAGTGTCCAAACTTTCTCAAAGTCTTGCTTCTGACAGACATTCTTGCCCTTCCCACTGATGTTGAGTGACAGCAAACTTTTATCAAGGATTGCTGAAGTTTACTCCTTTTGTTCTTATCTGTTGCTTTTAGGCTTTTAGGAACATAGAAGCAGGAGTAGGCCATTCAGCCCACTGAGGCTGCTTTGCCATTTAATAGGCTGATTATCCACTTCAATGCCATTTTCCCACAAGAGGGACATAGGAATATAGAGGGAATTTTACGCTATATCTAACCGTGTGCTGTACTTCCCTGGGAGTGTTTGATGGGGACAGTGTAGAGGGAGCTTTACTCTGAATCTAACCCTGTGCTGTCCCTGCCCTGGGAGTGTTTGATGGGGACAGTGTAGAGGGAGCTTTACTCTGTATCTAACCGCGTGCTGTACCTGTCCTGTATCTAACCCCGTGCTATACCTGTCCTAGGAGTGTTTGATGTGGACAGTGTAGAGGGGACTTTACTCTATATCTAACCCCGTGCTGTACCTGTCCTGGGAGTGTTTGATGGAGACAGTGTAGAGGGAGCTTTACTCTGTATCTAACCCCGTGCTGTACCTGTCCTGGGAGTGTTTGATGGAGACAGTGTAGAGGGAGCTTTACTCTGTATCTAACCCCGTGCTGTACCTGTCCTGGGAGTGTTTGATGGGGATAGTGTAGAGGGCGCTTTACTCTGTATCTAACCCCGTGCTGTACCTGTCCTGGGAGTGTTTGATGGGGACAGTGTAGAGGGAGCTTTACTCTGTATCTAACCCCGTGCTGTACCTGTCCTGGGAGTGTTTGATGGGGACAGTGTAGAGGGAGCTTTACTCTGAATCTAATCCTGTGCTGTCCCTGCCCTGGGAGTGTTTGATGGGGACAGTGTAGAGGGAGCTTTACTCTGAATCTAATCCTGTGCTGTCCCTGCCCTGGGAGTGTTTGATGGGGACAGTGTAGAGGGAGCTTTACTCTGTATCTAACCCCGTGCTGTCCCTGTCCTGGGAGTGTTTGATGGGGACAGTGTAGAGGGAGCTTTACTCTGTATCTAACCCCGTGCTGTCCCTGTCCTGGGAGTGTTTGATGGGGACAGTGTAGAGGGAGCTTTACTCTGTATCTAACCCCGTGCTGTACCTGCCCTGGGAGTGTTTGATGGGGACAGTGTAGAGGGAGCTTTACTCTGTATCTAACCCCGTGCTGTACCTGTCCTGGGAGTGTTTGATGGGGACAGTGTAGAGGGAGCTTTACTCTGTATCTAACCCCGTGCTGTCCCTGCCCTGGGAGTGTTTGATGGGGACAGTGTAGAGGGAGCTTTACTCTGTATCTAACCCCGTGCTGTCCCTGCCCTGGGAGTGTTTGATGGGGACAGTGTAGAGGGAGCTTTACTCTGTATCTAACCCCGTGCTGTACCTGTCCTGGGAGTGTTTGATGGGGACAGTGTAGAGGGAGCTTTACTCTGTATCTAACCCCGTGCTGTACCTGTCCTGGGAGTGTTTGATGGGGACAGTGTAGAGGGAGCTTTACTCTGTATCTAACCCCGTGCTGTACCTGTCCTGGGAGTGTTTGATGGGGACAGTGTAGAGGGAGCTTTACTCTGTATCTAACCCCGTGCTGTACCTGCCCTGGGAGTGTTTGATGGGGACAGTGTAGAGGGAGCTTTACTCTGTATCTAACCCCGTGCTGTCCCTGTCCTGGGAGTGTTTGATGGGGACAGTGTAGAGGGAGATTTACTCTGTATCTAACCCCGTGCTGTCCCTGTCCTGGGAGTGTTTGATGGGGACAGTGTAGAGGGAGATTTACTCTGTATCTAACCCCGTGCTGTCCCTGTCCTGGGAGTGTTTGATGGGGACAGTGTAGAGGGAGATTTACTCTGTATCTAACCCCGTGCTGTCCCTGTCCTGGGAGTGTTTGATGGGGACAGTGTAGAGGGAGATTTACTCTGTATCTAACCCCGTGCTGTACCTGCCCTGGGAGTGTTTGATGGGGACAGTGTAGAGGGAGCTTTACTCTGTATCTAACCCTGTGCTGTACCTGCCCTGGGAGTGTTTGATGGGGACAGTGTAGAGGGAGCTTTACTCTGTATCTAACCCTGTGCTGTACCTGTCCTGGGAGTGTTTGATGGGGACAGTGTAGAGGGAGATTTACTCTGTATCTAACCCCGTGCTGTACCTGTCCTGGGAGTGTTTGATGGGGACAGTGTAGAGGGAGCTTTACTCTGTATCTAACCCCGTGCTGTACCTGTCCTGGGAGTGTTTGATGGGGACAGTGTAGAGGGAGCTTTACTCTGTATCTAACCCCGTGCTGTACCTGTCCTGGGAGTGTTTGATGGGGACGGTGTAGAGGGAGCTTTACTCTGTATCTAACCCCGTGCTGTACCTGTCCTGGGAGTGTTTGATGGGGACAGTGTAGAGGGAGCTTTACTCTGTATCTAACCCCGTGCTGTCCCTGCCCTGGGAGTGTTTGATGGGGACAGTGTAGAGGGAGCTTTACTCTGTATCTAACCCCGTGCTGTCCCTGTCCTGGGAGTTTTTGATGGGGACAGTGTAGAGTGAGCTTTACTCTGTATCTAACCCCGTGCTGTACCTGTCCTGGGAGTGTTTGATGGGGACAGTGTAGAGGGAGCTTTACTCTGTATCTAACCCCGTGCTGTCCCTGCCCTGGGAGTGTTTGATGGGGACAGTGTAGAGGGAGCTTTACTCTGTATCTAACCCCGTGCTGTCCCTGCCCTGGGAGTGTTTGATGGGGACAGTGTAGAGGGAGCTTTACTTTGTATCTAACCCCGTGTTGTACCTGTCCTGGGAGTGTTTGATGGGGACAGTGTAGAGGGAGCTTTACTCTGTATCTAACCCCGTGCTGTTCCTGCCCTGGGAGTGTTTGATGGGGACAGTGTAGAGGGAGCTTTACTCTGTATCTAACCCCGTGCTGTCCCTGTCCTGGGAGTGTTTGATGGGGACAGTGTAGAGGGAGCTTTACTCTCTATCTAACCCCGTGCTGTCCCTGTCCTGGGAGTGTTTGATGGGGACAGTGTTTTAGCAATTTCTGCTTGGGCTGTCTTTTTGTTTTATGAAATTACAATGTCCAAATGATTTGAAATGTACAATGTCCTGGGCATCAATGTGAACCCTTTTTAGCCGTATTAATGTCAGTTACATTGGGTTAAGTGGGTTAACATAAAAGTTAACAACTGGGTTAATAACCTCACAGTTGAAATCCAGTTCATTTGCATAGGTCTTTGAAGGCAGTGGTCATGTTGAAACAGTAATTAGCAATGGACATTGGACCTTGAGTTTTATAAATAGAGGTATTGAGTACAAAAGCAGGGAAGTTATGCTGAACTTTTAGAGACCTCTGGTTAGACCACAACTAGAGTATTGCATCCTACTCTGGTGCCAGTTTGATGAAGCTATAAGGCAGAACGACATGGATTCTACACAGTGGAAGCAGCCTGCTGTAGAAAGAGCAAAGCAATCGCACAACCAACAGATCAGGTCGAAGCTGTGTCATCCTGCCACCCACCCAGTTGTGAATGGTGTTGGGTAATCAAACAACTAAAAGGAGGCGGAGTTTCCACAAACATTCCCATCCTCAATAAAGATGGAGTCCAGCATAGCAATGCAAAAGGCCGGAGCTGAAGCATTTGCACCCATCTTCAGCTGAAAGTGTCAAGTGGCTGGTCCATCTTGGCTGCCTCCTGGGGTCTCCACCAACACAGTTGCCAGCCTTCAGCCGAACTGATTCACTCCAAGTGATATTAAGAAATGAAGGAGCGCACTGTCTACAGAAAGGACCATGATCCCCGACAATATCCTGACTGTAGTGCAAAAGACCTTGTGGCTCCAGAACCAACAGCGCCTCTAGGCAGCTGTTCCAGTCCAGCTACCCGACAATGTGGAAAATAACCAGGGTAGGTCCTGTCCACAAAAAGCAAGCCAAGCCCAATCCCACAAAGACCACCCCATCAGTCTATTCTAGATCATCGATAAAGCAAAGATGTCATCAACAGTGCTATCAAAGGGCATTTACTCACTAATAACTTAATGGGCGATGCTCGGTTCGGGATCCACCAGGATGACTCAACTCCAGACCTCACTATACCCTTGGTCCAAACTTGGTCAAAGAGTTGAACCTCAGAGGTGAGGGGAGAGTGACTGCCCTTGACATCAAGGCCGCATTTGACTGACTGTGGCATCAATGAGCCCCCAGCAAAATAGGAGTAATTGGGAATCGGGGGGTTGGCGGGGGGGAAGTCTCCACTGGCTGGAGTCATATCTAGCACAAAAAAGGTGGTTGTGGTTGTTGACTAATCATTTTGGCCCAGGACATGGCTGCAGGACTTCCTCAGGGAAGTGTCCTGGGCCCAACCACCTTTACCTGCTTCATCAATGACTTTGTTTCCACCTTCCTTCCATCATATGGTCAGAAGTGGGTGTTGTAGGGTGTTGGTTACAGCTCAGTAGATCTGGAGAAGTCTTTGTAGTCTTAAACAATGAATAAAAATATCTGGAAAAACTCAGCAGGTCTGGCAGCATCTGCGGAGAGGAACACAGTTAATGTTACGAGTCCGTATGACTCTTCAACAGAACTAAGTAAAAATAGAAAAGAGGTGAAATATAAGCTGGTTTAAGGGGGGGCGGTGGGTGGTGGGACAGGTAGAGCTGGGTAGAGGGCCAGTGATAGGTGAAGATAGCCAAAAGATGTCATCGACAAAAGGACAAATAGATGTTGAAGGTGGTCTCTTTGTCCTTTTGCCTATGACATCTTTTGGCTATCTCCACCTATCATTGGCCCTCTATCCAGCTCTACCTGTCCCACCCCCTTTAAACCAGCTTACATTTCACCTCTTTTCTATTTTTCCTTAGTTCTGTTGAAGAGTCATATGGACTCGAAACATTAACTGTGTTCCTCTCCGCAGATACTGTCAGACCTGCTGAGTTTTTCCAGGTATTTTTGTTTTTGTTTTGGATTTCCAGCAGCCACAGTTTTTTGTTCTTATCTTTGTAGTCTTACGTAGGTTAACTGTAAGTCTTTATTGGCTCTTAGAATTGTTCAAAAATATATAGTAAAGGGGACAAGCTAGGAGCTGTCTCCATGCTTGCTGGTATACACAGCACTGTCCAACACTTGAGTGACCCTGCGTCTGGGTCATGTGCTCTCTTACATCACTGTGTGGGCATCACTTGACTCAGTCCCACATTAACCATATGTGCGCCAGACCCTTACACTTCAGTGGGGATGGTTATTGATGATGCACAGTGTCTAGTTCCATTCTCAACTCTTCAGATAATGAAGCACTCCATGCCAGAATGCAGCAAGGCCTCAACAACATTCACTTTTGAGCTGATAAGTAGCAAGTAGCATTTGTGCTGCACAAGTGCCAGGTAATAATCATCTCCAACAAGAAAGAATTAAATCAACTTGGCACTCGATGGCATTTCCATCACTGAATCCCCCACTATCAACAACCTGGGGTTACCATTGACCAACAACTGAACTTGACTAACCATATAAACACTGTGGCTACAGGAGCACACTGGGAATTCTGCAGAGAGTAACTCACCACCTGTCTCCCCAAAGCCTGTCCACCATCTACAAGGCACAAGTCAGGAGTGTGATGGAATACTCTCCACTTGCCTGGATGAGTGCAGCTCCCACAACACTCAAGAAGCTCGACACCACCCAGGACAAAGCAGCCCCGCTTGATTGGCATCACATCCACCACTTTAAACATTCATTACCACCACTATCTTGGCTGCATGGCATGGCACCTACAAAATGCACTACAGGAACTCTCCAAGGCTTTTTCGACAGATCCTTCCAAACCTGTGATCTGTACCATCTAGAAGGATATGGGCAGTAGACACATGGGAACTTCACCACCTGGAAGTTCCCTCCAAGTCACTCACCATCCTTACTTGGAAATATATCGGCCGTTCCTTCACTGTCGCTGGGTCAAAATCCTGGAACTCCCTCCCTAACAGCGCTGTGGGTGTACCTACGCCACATGGACTGCAGCGGTTCAAGAAGGCAGCTCACCACCACCACCTTCTCAAGAGCAATTAAGGATGCGACAACAAATGCTGGCCTTGCCAGCGATGCCCACACCCAATGAACAAATTGAAGAAACAAAATTATTCACCATCCTCAGCTGGAAGTGTGAATCTGGGGACACTGGGTTAGAATATGACCAGGTTAAATTTGATGCCCCTTTACCAGTGCTGGCTGGTAGCGCAGATACATGGACAGTGGGGGGACGTGTCAGCTGTGGCTCAGTTCATAGCACCCTCGCCTTTGAATCAGAGGGTTGTGGGTTCATGTCCCACTCCCGGAAACCAAGAACTGTGATTGTACTCGAAAGAGTTGCAATCTGTGACTGTTGATAACGGGAAAGAGTTTCACAACTGTGACCTTCCATCCTGGGGAGGTGTCAGCTGTGGCTCAGTTCATAGCACCCTCGCCTTTGAATCAGAGGGTTGTGGGTTCATGTCCCACTCCCGGAAAACCAAGAACTGTGAATGTACTCGAAATAGTTACATGGACAGTGGGTGGGGAGACATGTCAGGCTTGTTGAAGTGTCCCTTACCAGAATTAAGTGGACGACCATGAAAACTGGCCACATGGGTCAATTGGTGCAGGAGGCTGATCTGTCCGGTATAGTAACAAGAGTCAGCGCCTCCAGCACGGGGGTAGCCAAGGGCTAAAACTGGGGGAGGGGCGGTGATTGTACCTCCACTAAATATTCATTCTGCAGCATGAGCTGAATCAATGATCGTTGAAAATCTCACAACCGTCCAGCTACGAGTGTGATCGATTGACCGAGGCATCCACAATATTCAATTCTTTAGCAAAATAAGCAAAATGGAAAGGCAACTAAGAAGGCTCATTCCCCGCGGCCTCCCTCACTAAGCTGGGCAATCCCTTTCAGTGAGGTAACTCGACTCATGTTTGCTTCGGTTAATACCTAACCTCGTTCATTGACCAGGGATTTCTGGCTGGTTTCTCTCGAGAACGGGACCAGCATTGCTCTGTCAGGATGGAGAGAATCCGGCTCAGTACCCTGACTGTTTGGACATTTCTACTTGCTGGTGAGAGTGAATTTCTCATGAGGGTATCGGGGATTAAACAGGGAGGGAGGATAAGTTAATTACAAGATAAAGTAAACACAGAAAGTGCTGGGGAAACTCAGAGGGTCTGGCAGTATGTGTGGAGAGAGAAACAGAGTTAACGTTTCGAGGCCAATATAACTTCTTCAGAGCTAAAGAGAAGTACTGTTTAAGAGGGGGGGTGGGTGAAGCAAAATAGAAAGTCCGGGCTAGGCAGGAGCTAAGGAGACATTTGACAAAGATACCATGGATAAAGTTCACATTCAATCCAACATCACTAATATTACTGATTTCACAGTCTGCACCACCCTGTCCCATCTGGTTTTCATTTAAATAAATGTATTAACAAAGGTTTTTTAACTTTCCCCCCCTTGTAGTTGAATCTCAAAATCTGACCATCTCGGTGAGTGAGGGTCCTGTACATGCAGCAGCGGGAGACCCTGTGACCCTGTCAGCCAGACCATCCGTGGAGGTGAGGAGTGGGAGCTGGAGACACAATGGGAGGGATGTCCTCATCTGGATCGGGTCGACTGTAGACATAACAGGTCATTACACTGGACAGGCAGAGTTAGTCCATAATGTCTCCCTCTTGCTCAAGAGAGTGACTGTTTCGCACAGTGGAGAGTACATTGTCACCATGACCACATTCTCTAACACAGCAGCAAGTGCGAGAATCAATCTCCTTGTGTTCGGTAAGTAACAACCCTGCTTTATTTGTCCAAATCATGATGATATAATCAACCATGAGCTTCATGTTCACAGGTTGCATGGAACAAGCGAACAGACTCGGTGAGTTGAGATTAAACCTGAGGAGGGGGTCGAATGCGGGCGGTGGAGCGACAGAACCACGTGTTTGTTGGTCAGTTTGAGCCTGGCGGGGGTTTTAACTCGTCAGCTCGGGGAGGGAGGCCCTCTCACAGGGGTTGGTCCCGGGGCAAAGGGCCCCCGCAAAAGGCAAATCCTTCATTCGCCTTGGAGAGCTTCTCCTGCCTGCATGGTCCGGGTGGCACCTTCCTCGCCCCAGTCCTTGGTTTCAAATACAACCAGGGTCCCATTGACCCAACAGGGTAATGCCCTGGGCACCCAGGTTCAAATCCCACCCTGGCAGATGGTGTAATTTGGATTCTATATGTTTAAAAATAAATCTGGAGTTAGACGTCCAATGATGACCATGAAACCATTGTTGGTTGTCGTCAAAACCCCATCTGGTTCACTAATGTCCTTTAGGGAAGGAAATCTGCCATCCTTACCCGGTCTGGCCTACATGTGACTCCAGACCCACAACAATGTGGTTGACTCTGAGATGCCCTCTGAAATGGCCTAGCAAGCCACTCGGTTCCCAAGGGCAATTAGGCATGGGCAATAAATGCTAACCCAGCCAGCGACGCCCCCATTCCCACGAAAAAGCATCGTGATCCCCTATCTTTGGCAGTCCACAGTAGCAATACAGGGTTTGAAATTCTGCCGCCCCCCCCGCCAAAAATAAAAGCTGTAGATGTCATTTCAGAATTTTAAGGTCAAGATCATTAACAATTCTGAACAAGGGTATCAAAAAATATACATAAATCTTTGAAGGTGGCAGGGACAAGTGGGTAAGGCTATTGGAAAAAAATCATGCAAGATCCTTGTCCTTCTAAAAAGAGCCAGAGAGGAAAAAAGCAATGAAGACAATGCTAAACCTTTGCCCACTGGTTAGTCATGAGCTACAGTAATGTGTTCAATTCTGAGCCTCACTCTTTAGAAGAGTACAGAGCAGATTTACTACAATGGTGCCAGAGATGAGGAACTTCAGTTATGAGGTGGGGCTAATGAAGCTGGATTGTTCTTCTTAGAGCAGTGGAGCTTATGGCGAGATTTAATAGAGGCGTTCAAAGTTATGATGTGTTTCCGAAAGAGAAAATAAGGTGCTTCCACTGACTGGAGGGTTGTGCTGCTGAAGGGCTGGCAGTAGCATGATGGGCCAAACAGACCCCTTCCTTTCTGTGGTGTAAGATTCTGTGTGATGCTGCGAAGCTGAAACTACTGCATAAAGATATTAAACATGTAGTATCATTGTCCTCTAATACAAGGAAGAGCAAACTGCCTTGATGGCCTCAATGGACTGAGCAAATTGAATTTGTGACTTGGTTCAATGGGATCTGTACTTCTGAGAAAGGGGACCAGCAGCCTATTAACAACCACCACTGTAGTCTTACCTGGCAGGATAATGTCATTGATCACTGGGACAAATCTGAGATTTACCAACATAGAGAAAGCTTAGAAGTTGATAGTCAAGATAGCTTTGGAAGATGCAAAACCTACTTCACCAACCTCCTTGACTCTTTTTGTTTGGAGAAATGGTCATGCCAAGTAGCCATGGAGGGTTGAGTGATTGCAGCCGGGCTGGTTGAAAGCTTTTGAAAAAGCTCCACGTGAAATTCTATGTCACGCAGGGTCTCAGTGGTACAACTTGGAAGCTGGCTTTGCATTTGGCTGAAGCAGCAGTGTGAGGTGATGCACTGGGGCAGGACAAACAAGGCATGGGAATGCACGATGAATGTTAGGACCCTGGGAAGTACTGAGGATCAGAGAGACCTTGGTATGCATGTCCACCGGTCCCTTAAGGTAGCGGGACAGGTACATAAGGTGGTTAAGAAGGCATATGGGATGCTTGCCTTTATTAGCCGAGAATGTAAGAGCAGGGAGGTTATGCTGGAACTGTACAAAACGTTGGTTAGGTCACAGCTAGAGTATTGCGTGCAGTTCTGGAATCTGCATTATAGGAAGGATGTGATTGCACTAGAGAGGGTGCAGAGGAGATTTACCAGGATGTTGCCTGGGCTGGAGAGTTTTAGTTATGAGGAGAGATTGGATAGACTGGGGTTATTTTTCCTGGAGTAGAGGAGATTGAGGGGGGGCATGAATGAGGTGTATAAAATTATGAGGGGCATAGACAAGGTGGACAGGAAGGAGCTTTTCCCCTTGGTGGAGGGATCAGTAACCAGGCAGCATAGATTTAAGGTAAGGGACAGGAGGTTTAGAGGGGATGTGAGGAAGAATGTTTTCACCCAGAGGGTGATGGGAATCTGGAACTCATTGCCTGAAAGGGTGGTAGAGGCAGAAACCCTCATAACATTTAAGAAGTATTTGGATGTGCATTTCCAATGCCATGGAATACAAGGCTATGGGCCTAGTGCTGGAAAATGGGATTAGAATGGTTAGGTGCTTGTTTGGCCGGCGCGGACTCGATGGGCCGAAGGGCCTTTTTCTGTGCTGTAGACCCCTATGACCAGTTATGCTGGATGTGAGAAAAGCAGAGGAATACCCCAAGGAATTTTGTTGGAGCTCCTATTGTTTCTTATTTACATAAATGTCCTTGATTCAGAAAACAGAACTTTTATTTCATTCATCCTTGGGATGTGAGTGTCACTGGCCAAGCCAGCATTCATTCCCCATCCCCAATTGCCTTGAGAAGGTGGTGACCGGTTGCATTCCAGGTTCCTAGTTACGCCCACAGTGTTGTTAGGGAGCGAGTTCCAGGATTTTGACTGAGCGACAGTGAAGGAGCGGTGACATATTTCCAAGTCAGGATGGCGTGTGGCTTGGAGGGGAACTTGCAGGTGGTGGTGTTCCCATGTGTCTGCTGCCCTTGTCCTTCTGGGTCATAGAGGTCGAGGGTTTGGAAGGTGCTTTTGGAGAAGCCTTGGCGAGTTGTTGCAGTGCATGTTGTATCTGGTTATATGCTTCAGCCACAGTGCGCCAGCGGTGGAGGGATTGAATGGAAGATTGTGGAGTGTAATGATGCAAACACAGGAATTACAAGCAATGTTCAGATGTCCCTGTTCACCTTTGGCCTCTGGGTTGCACTGGGGTGGAAATGAGACAAACATGTGTCCCCACACATGCCCATCCAGTTTCACATACCCCCCTCCATATAGGGTAAGCATTGGGAATACCTTTCAAATAACAGATGTGTGTCAGCTAATGTATTTTCCACCATTTGGCACATGGCAACACTGGATGAAGTTTATTCATTGCAGGGCCCATGCTCCAGATTTTGAAAATTTTATTTTATTTTATTGGTGTCACTGGTATCTCCTGAGGTCACCGGCAACGTCACATTGTCTTCTGCTAAAGAGTCCATTTGCTCGGTCTGCAATGAGTGCACTAAAATGATTGGAATGACTGAGAGGCCAGAGGACAAAGTTCCACTTATTCTGAAGATTCACCTTCATTTTCAGGACAGGGAGATCTGGGTTGATGATTTCAAATGGGCAGAATTGTGGCTAATGTAATGCTGTAAGGCCTTACCCATTGTCACCAACTATCTTCTAGGTGTGCGAGGGAAGGAGTAGGGAATAGTGAAAGTTCCAATGCACAGAGATGGGCTTGTTAAGGACAGAATTTTCTAACGTGGAACAGAACAGCAACATTTTTAAGACCAAACTACCTTCATCACAAATTTAATAAAGCATCACAATATACTCCTCAAAATGCTGAGGGTTCTGAGCGCAGGTAGTTTGGGAAAGCACGTGGGGCATGAATTTCAATATGTTACCCACCTGTGAAAATGGCATCTGCCCATTACAGAAACCGCCCCATGGCCCTTTCCCACTTGATCCAATGGAGAATGAAAATCTATAATGGGCAGTTGATGCACAATGCCAGGTTTTACACCAGCTGGCAAGTTGAAAATCTACTCCATGACATCTCTGAATAAGAGGGGAATTTAAAAGCACATTAAGCCGTACTAGTCCAATGTGTTTTATTAAATGTTGTTCCTGAGTGATGTTGTGAGGCTCCACATGGATGGAGCTAGTTTATTGCCTTTAAAATAGAATAATTTATTTCAATATTCTGTCCAAGGTTGATGATTCATTCTTCATTTCCAATTGTATTCACAGAACCAATCTCCTCTGTGTATATTACATCCAATGTTTCAAATCCAGTGCGAGAGAATGGCTCAGTTTGTCTGACCTGTAATGTAGTTGGAGATTGCACTGGGATAATTTGGTCTTTCAATGGGAGCGTTGTCCCCAGCAATGAGAGGATATTACCTTCTTCAGAAAATGTCACGTTGACGATCATTGGTGTTGAAGTATACCATACCGGTGAATACCAATGCACTGCACACAGTCCTGTTGGTGTAAAAGCAAGTGAGCCCTACTTTTTGCAAATTGCTGGTGAGTACAGTGAATTCACATTATTCCTATTGAAAAATACATGCTAAATGTTGTCCGATGACAGTCAGTGAACTCCTTGGGACATTCTGACCGTGTTAAAAGCACTATATAAATGCAACTTGCTGTTGTATATTTTAATGGAACTAATCCTACTGCAGCAGGGTTATCTTGTGACATGCAATATTAGTTAAATTTCTTTCCTGTGCCCTTCAACCCAAATTCTTGTACCTTGTAACTCGCTGGGTAGCACAAGCTGATGTATGTGTGGTGAGGCCAACAGAGTATTTGGGGGCTTTAGTCAATGTTGGAAACAGAATTATATCCCCTCACCAAATGAGATGTTAGGATTCAAAGAGAAAACCGGGGGGGTTGTGGGGGGACAGAACTTTGGCCCTTGGCACGCGGGATTGGCGGGGGTGGTTGGGTAGCTGCCCACCGCTCGCGATGGGCTGCGCGCCGCGATTTTACGTGTGCGGGCCAATTAAGACGCTGCTGCGGAATGAGCACGAAGGGGCGGGCAGGTGCTCGATGTCCGCCAGGTCCCAGAGGCCGATTCGAATGCGCCTTTGGCAGCCCTTGGAACGCTGCCAGCGGAGGAGGCGGAAGCCGTGATGGGGAGCGTAGCCGGTGGACACGGCGTGGGGCGGGAGGGCAGGTCGGTGGGGCATTTGGCCCCACGCTTCTCTAATGGGTGGCTGGCTGCCCTCCTGGAGGAGGTGGTAGTGAGGAGGGAAACCCTTGTCGCCAGGGAGGAGGAAGCCCCCCTCCCCCCACTACTACCTCGCCAAAAAGGCCTGGGAGGAGGTGGCATCCAGGGTCAGCAGCCACGATGTGGTGAGGCGCCCGTGGGCGCAGTGCCGGAATCGCTCCAACGATCCCCTGCGATCGGGAAGGGCGGGTACTGTGTTGCCGTGGGTCACTTTGCAGAGCAGTTCAGAGCTGCTCACCCCATCCCCACCATGGACCTCAGAGGTGTTAGCGCATAAGGTGAAGTGATTCCAGCACTGTGCCCACGTGTGCCTCACCGCATCGTGGCTGCTGACCCTGGATGCCACGTCCTCCCAGGCCTAGTTGGCACACAAACTGCCTGTCATCTCTGTGGGCTCCTCTCAGGGCGCTCCGCTCAGGTCGGCATCTATCCCCTCAGCGTTCTCCTGACCGTGCTCGTCCTCGGACTCACTACTGGACTCATCGTCTGTTGCCTGTGCAGCTGCATCAAGATCTTCTTTGTCCACTGTGTCCCCCCTTTCCAGTGTCAGATTGTGGAGAGCTCAGCATGCAACCACTAACAGTAACACACGATCTCGGGGTACTGCAGTGCACCCCCTGAACGGTCCAGGCATCAGATGCGCATCTATGGTCCTCTCTACCACAGCCCTTGTGGAGGCGTGGCTCCTATTGTACCGCTGCTCAGCCTCTGTTCTTGGATGGCGGAGAGGCGTCATGAGCCACCTTCTGAGGGGATAGTACTTGTCACCCAGCAGCCATCCATCCAGCTGGGCTGGAGTACTAAAGAGCCTCAGCACATGGGAGTGTCTGAGGATGTAGGCGTCGTGGGAGCTGCCTGGGTACCTTGCACAGACTTGTAGAATCAGCATCCTGTGATCACACACTATCTGCACGTTCATGGAGTGGAAGCCCTTCCTGTTGACTAAGGCACCGGGCTTACCTGTTGGCGCCTTGATGCCCACATGTGTTCAGTCTATTGCACCCTGGGTGCAGGGGAAGCCAGGAAATGCTGCAAAGCCTCTGGCTCACTGTGTCTGGCTGGCCTCGTCTGTATGGTGGTGGATGAAGGTCAATGCACGCCTGAACAGAGCGTCTGTCACCAGCTTGACACAACTGTGCCAGCTGATTGGGAGACTCCACACAGATCACCCACTGAGCCTAGGAAGGAGCCAGAGGCACAGAGGTTGAAGGCCACTGTGACATTCAGCGCCATTGGCATGGGGTGTCCACCCACACAGTCAGAGCTGATCTCAGGGCCGATCCTCTGACAAATGGAGGTCACTGTCTCCCCTTGAGAGGTGGAGCCTCCTTCGGCACTGCACCTCAGACTTATCGAGGTAGCTGCTTCGCCACCTGTAAACCCTGGCAGCAGGATAGTGGCGTCTTCTGTGGCCCCTTCCGCCTTGGACATCCTGTTGGCCCTGCGCCCCCTGTGCCTGTGCCTCTCCTCCCACAGGTCACTCCCCTGGAGGCTGAATAGGGACACCTGGCCTCCTCCCGCTTCTGGCCCTCTCTCCCTCCTCAGAGGAGGTGCATCCAGCGGAGATGACAATCCCCATTCCCAGGGTAAGGGAAGGCTGCCTGATACCTGGAAGGCCCCAAGTGGTATGAATCCTCCGGGGACCTGGAAAACAACACTGAGCCCTGAACTGAAGCCTCTTATTTCTGTCAATGCAGCTCTGAAGCGAAATGAAGATGCCCTGCTCACAAAAGCAGCCAGCAGCAAGTTACATCCTAAACTACAAACTACTCGCATTTACAATCCCACTGACCCCTCTTATCCTGCCCGTGGGTGAGGTTTTTGAAATTACGGCCTTCCTGCCTGCCCATTTAGCCCGTGCGACGACTTGAAAATTGCATGGACCACGTAAAGTCAGAGACAATTGGTGTCTTAACTGGCCACTTAATTCATGGTGGGCGTGCCTCCATCTTCATCGCGCGCCTGCCTAGCGAAATGTCGCGAGAGTGTGTGTTGACGTTGGCACGCTCAGCCGACGTCAACGCACTTCATTTTATGCTCGGGCGTGTCAGGCATGTGCCCACGCGCCAAGCTAAAAGTTCTAGCCCAGAGGTATGGCAGAGAACGAGGCAAATCAGGAACAGAGAGAAATAAGTGAGGGAAGTGTTATGGCACAGCTGATGGCAAATGCTGAGTTGTTCAAATCCCAGAGGGAAACCCAAAACAACTGCTACAACTTGTTTTGCGATTTGTATAAGTTTCGAGATGCATGCCCTGAATTCAATAGTAATAAGACCACCGAGTCTTATAGGTTTTTTACAAAACTAGATTAAACATTTATTAATAAAAGAAATGATTTTAAATGCATACATAGATCTACAAATTGCTACTATATTAACTTCTAAATCTCCTAATCAATCTATCTCACAGTTAGACTTTTGTTAAGGCAACAGTAAGACACATAGATTTTAAAAGACCCAGGCAAAGAAACACGATACCCTGAACAAGTCAAATTCAAAGTGAGTTTTTTTTTAACTTCAGTTTGTTGTAGACAGCAGCTTGAGGCATAGATGCTGAAGGCTTTTCACACTTGTTGGATCGTAAAAATGCCTACCCTTACACACAGCTTCACTCCTTTATACATATTTTTCCCTTTGGATGCAAATTCCCATTTTTTCACTATGTCTTTGAACTTTACCTCCCTGATCACAAAAACTTAGCATAGTACCCATTTTACCAGTAATCTTTGGGAAAAATAAACACACTGTTCCTGAACTTCACCTGGCTAGGTGACACATTTCACCCCTCCTTTGAAAACAATGTAGTCTGGTTTATTTAAAAATGCAAATCTCCTTTTACACCTTACATTCTAAACTTCCCCCATGTTTACATCAAAGCCTTCAGACCAGCTGCCTTTAATCCAATTAAGTCTCACATTCATGCACACACACACACATACAGACACAGGTACCACTATTTTATAATAAATTCCAATAACTTTATTAGAATTGTTATATCTTCCTGACAGAAGAAAGATCCAGTTGAGTGAGAGAGGGAAAAAAAAGACAAATAAAACAATTAAAACATTTTAGAATGTGTCTTTTTAAAATCTGTACGATTTTACCACCTGAAGGAATGAGATTCAACAGGGTCAGTTGTTCTGTTTCTGGTCCAGAGGTTGATTGGCATTGAATTAACAATTTTTTAAAAATGTGTCTATGGGATGTGGGCATCCCTGGCTAGGCCAGCATTTATTGCCCATCCCTAATTTTTCAGAGTCAACCACATTGTCTGGGGTCATATGTAGGCCAGACCGGGTAAGGATGGCAGATTCCCTTCGCTAAAGGGCATTCGTGAACCAGATGGGTTCACCTCATTACGAAGGCTACTTAGCCCTCTTAATCACAAGACTTAACTCTCTGTGGTGACTTTAATTGGCAATTAAGGTGCAAATCTTGCATGGACTTCAAAACAGTAGGGAGTCAAAGGGCAAGGTGCTATCTGTGCAAGGCAAACAGTGTAGTGGAGTAAATTGGCCAGCGAGTTCTGGGAATTTGCAAGTCATGGCGTATTGCTTAATCACTGAATTTTCTGACTGAATGATGCCTTAATAATGGTGCATGTCAACATGCTGCCATTTTTCCTGCAAGGGTTGACCCATTATTTTGCAAGAATGATAAATTGGCCCTAAGAAATGCCCATGATTAATTCTTGTTTAGCTATGTGTGATGGTGACAGAACTTAATGGGCCACTTCAGAAAGTTGTTCCATAGCTCTGCATATTGCCCAAAATCCATGGTCAGATCATTGTTTACATTCAAGATTCCCATTTGACCTATTGCATTGCTCAATGTTGGCATAAAACTGTGATGGCCTCATGGTTGACTTAAAGCTATGTCCAAAAATGATGGCAGCAGAAGTTTGAACAGAAAGCACAAACAAGCACCAGCTAGTCACTGATATGACTCTGTACATATGTACCAAACAACATCAAGTGACTCCATCTGAAATAATATAAATGTGTTGGAACCCTGTTGAATTTCCTTGTTTAATTGCAATCAGCCTGACCTCCGATGATACAAGGAAATCATTTCCTAGATCATTGCATACCAATTCATTGAGGAAAAGGTACTTATCTACCATTTCAAACCCGACCATCATTAAACGAGCAAGGTTTCCACCAACAGCAACAACACTCATGACCAGATAATCTGTTTCAGAGATGGAGGGATGAATGTTAGTTCATAAGGATACTAGGAATACCTCCCTGCTATTCTTCGGATAGTGCCATTGGATCTTTTGCATCCGCCTGAGAGGGCAGACGGGACCTGAGTTTCATGTCCTTTTGTTTTGGAACTTAGCATTCCTGACAGGGCAGCACTCCTTCAGTACCGCACTGATGTGGCATTATGTGCTCGGTTTGTTGGAATGGAATTTGATTCCGTGACTTCCTGACTCAGAAAGCAGCCTGTTATCAGCTTCTCTAAAAGTGCACATTATCCTCTTGACCGTGCGGTTGGTGAAGGTGAAAATGTTATTTATGAGGGAAGAGTTCTCTTGGCCATGAAAGAACCATTTGAGGCGAACTAATTTATTATCCGACCAGAGAGCTAAACACATTTCTCCTTATTTAAGGAAAGGTGTAAATGCATTAGAAGCAGCTCAGAGAAGGTTTATTAGACTAATACCTGGAATGGGTGGGTTGTTTTATGAGGAACGGTTGGACAGGCTAGGCTTGTATCCATTGGAGTTTCGAAGAGTAAGAGGCGACTTGATTGAAACATAAAAGATCCTGGGCAGTCTTTAATAGGGTCAATGTGGAGAGGTGTTTCCTTTAGTGGGAGGATGTAGTACGATGGGCCACTGTTTAAAAATAAAGGGTAGCTCATTTTGGACAGGGAACATTTTTAAGGCAGATTCTCGATTAACAAGGGGGTGAAAGGTTATCGGGGGTAAGCGGGAATGTGCAGCTGAGGTTACAGTCAGATCAGCCATGATCTCATTGAATGGAACAGGCTCGAAGGGCTGAGTGGCTTACTCCTGCCCCTAATTCGTATGCTCGTACATTTATGTTATTATTACAAAGAGCGCTTGTGAGTCCACTAGGAGAATCATAATACATGAACTTCTTTTACAGGTACTTCTGATCAGGGCTATACCAGGGCTAGCATGGTAAAATTGGTCATAATTCTGGCTATACTCGTACCATTTCTGCTGACGTAAGTAACCCCAGCCTGCATCATTTTACCCTGCCCGATCTAACCGTGCTATCCACTTAAAGAAAAGCGAGCAGCAATTTCAAATAAATGCATCATGCTTGTGCACAATTATGTTCAGCAAAATAAGTGACAGCCATTCGCGGACTCATTCCTCAGGGCAATGTCTTGACCAATCAGGGTCAAGCTGCCTGGCTTAAATTTCAAACAATGCTTGGCAGCTAACTGTCAGGCACCATCAGTGGTGCATTCTCCATGGCAACGCAACTTGCCAACCAATCATCACT
Source organism: Cetorhinus maximus (assembly GCF_964194155.1). Lineage (NCBI taxonomy): Eukaryota > Metazoa > Chordata > Chondrichthyes > Lamniformes > Cetorhinidae > Cetorhinus > Cetorhinus maximus. Next base: position 7,991,452 of record NC_135911.1, on the reverse strand, counting down.
CTCTTCACGTGCAGTATAAATTGTTGTTTTCCCCCTCATATTGGTACGCTTGCGTGTGTCCTGATGAGTGCAAGACCAAAATCTTCGACATGTCTCTTTTTTCAGCAATTCTTATGTTCAACCTCTTAAAGTAGGAAAGATAGCTAAGCTGCATTACTCCGTTTTTTTTTCAGATGCTGTGTAACCCTTGCCAGGATCAGGATACACTGCTGTGATCGTCAATGTTCCTGCTACTTCCTCAGCAGGCAAGACTCAAGCTTTTTTTCAGAATATGGCTGTAGATTTTCAAACCTGTCACCTGAGTGGTAAAAGTGTGTGGGCACTGTGGGTCAATTGCAAGTTGGAGAGACAACACCATTTTTCATTAGAATTTCCTGAACTGGTGATTGTCCCCAAAGGAGGGTGGTTTCTGGGCCATACTGAATTGACTTGAGTTTTTTTTCCCCTTCTATTGATTTTTGATGTGAGGGACACTTGGACGTGTTGTATAATGGGTGGTTAATTCTACACCGCCCAAAGTTTAAATCAGTCCCGGTGAGTTTCTTTCCCACGGGACAAGCTGAAAACCTACTGCAGCTTTTCCATCACAGGTTTGGTGCAATGAAATGTCACCATCAGCCAAACTTAAGTTACACCCCTGCAAACATATTGGGCAGAATTTTGCTGTCGGTGAGCAGGAGACAGGGCCCATTTGCCAACGCCTAAAATGACACGGGATGATGTCAAGCGGAACCCCCGATGTCACCCTGCCCCGTTTAAATTTTCAGGAAGGCGGGCAAAAATCAGCTGCGGGCCCGCCGATCTGTCAATGGCCACTTGAGGCCATTGACAGGACCATTTAACCAATTAAAGGACCTGCCTGCCCAACCTTAAGGTTGGTGGGCAGGTCAGGAGCCCCAGCGGCAAATAGAGAAAACATGAAACCTCATCCAACGGCGGGGTGAGGTTTCATGTAGGGTTTTGAAAATTATAATAAAGTTGTTCTGTAAATGATGAACATGTCCCAACTCATGTGACATTGTCACATGAAGGGACATGTAAGGGATTTTTCTTTTCTCTATTTTTAATAGTTTTGGGCGATCTCCCTGAGGCTGCACTTAGCCTCAGGGAGATGTGCGCTCTTTTGTGTGCATGTGTGAAAGAGCGCACGCTCGGTTTCAGGGATTCCCCCCGCCCGCACAGGGAGTGCATAGCACTTCCCGCCGGACGTCATGCTGCGTGGGCCTTAATTGGCCCGCCCACATAAAATGGTGGTGCGGCCTGCTTCGCAGGCGGCGATTGGCTCCGTGCCCGCCAGAGATTGGGTCGGGCCCGCCCGCCCGACAGGCAGAAAATTCAGCCCATAGATAATTTAGCTGCACCTCGCACATGAAGCTGTCAAAAAGATTGGGATCACAATCCAGCAGGTAATTAGGAAAGCTAAAAGAATGCTATTGTTTATTGCGAAGGGAGTTGAATACAAAAGTAGGGAGGTTACACTTCAGTTAGTACAGGGCATTGTTGAGACCACATCTGGAGTACTGTGTACAGTTTTGGTCTCCTTATTTAAGGAAGAATGTAAATGTGTTGGAGGCAGTTCAGAGAAGAGTTACTAGATTGACATCTGGAACGGGCGCATTGTCTTATGAGGGAAGGTTATCCTGTATCCACAGGAGTTCAGAAGAGTAAGAGGCGACTTGTTTGAAACACATAAGATCCTGAGGGGTCTTGACAGGTTAGATGTGAAGAGGATGTTTCCACTTGTGGAAGAATCTAGAACGAGGGGTCACAGCTTAAAAATAAGGGGGTCGCTCATTTAGGGCAGGGTTGAGGAGAAGGTTTTTTTCCTCTCAGAGGGTCGCGAGTCTTTGGAACTCTCTTCCTGAAAAGATGGTGGAAGAGGAGTCTTTGAATATTCTTAAGGCAGAGGTCGATCGATTCTTAATAAGTAAGGGGGTGAAAGGTTATCAGGGGTAGGCGGGAATGTGGGGTTAAGGTTGCAAACAGATCAGCCATGATCTTATTGAATGGCAGAGCAGGCTTGAGGGGCCGAGCGGCCTCACTCCTGCTCCTAATATGTATGTTTGTATGTGTGTTCATTGCCCAGAGCTCACACAGATAACAGGTTTCCATAAAATAGCAACAAAAGGATTGTTGAATGTTAAGTGCTGGGCACGTAAGTAATTTGCATTGAATGTAAAGCAAAGAAATGGGCCATTCGGCCTGACTAGCCCATGCCAGTATTTATGTTCCACAGTAGCCTCCTCACAATCTTTTACATCTCAGCCGAACATCACAATCTCTTGCACTTATCTAAAATCCTCTTAAAGACATCCTCCTGCCCAAGTTGATCCTATCCTATCCTGTCATGTCTCTATCCCTGTTCTATCACTGATTTTGATTTATGGAATTGTGGTGAAACATTTTGCAAGTTTCCCTTTTTTTTTGCCCTCCCCTCCCAAAGACTCTTCTCAACTGTCATGTTGATGAATCTTTGGTGGAACACACTTGGTGTGCACTGTGTGCACATCTGGCTTCTGTGTTACAAGCGGGATATAGGGGCAAGGGGGAAAATACAAAAATAACTCACAAGGATTATACAAGAACTGGAGACTGTGGGGGGACTTTTACGGCCGTGTCACGGTGGGGGTTGTGGGGGGGTGGCAGGGCCATGAAATGCAGCGATCCGTCCAAAAGCCCATTGACTTTGGCGGGACCGGAAAATCCCGCCGGTGAGAGGGGCCATAAAATTCCGACTTATCTCCATCATGGAAGACTAAACAACTGGGGCTCTTTACTCTGGAAAAGAGAAGCCCCATTGTAATGGCGGCCCTAAAATTATTAAGGGATTGGGTGTTTCTGGTCGTGGATGGAGTCCAGTGATAGGGATCAAAAGTATAATGTAATCAAGAAGTAGGGAACTCAAGAGGAATTCCTTCATCCAGGGAGTGGTGGGAATGTGGGACTCAGTGCCACGTAAGGAGTAGCCAAGGCGAATAGCATTTAAGGGGAAGTTAAGTAAGGTATTTGAGGCAGAATGTAATGGAAAATGATGCCAATGGGTTTGATGACAGAGGGCTGGAGAGGATTCGTGTGGACCGTAAACACTGGCACAGAGCAATTGGGCCGAGTGGCCTTTTCCTGTGCTGATAATTCTATGCAATATGCAAACATAAAATTGCAAATATCGAGATAACCCTGAATTCCCCTGGTCAGCATCCTAGTAATCTGGTTCCTTGTCAAAACGTGGACTGATCCTAAATTAGATAGATTTTTTTTATTGTGGGCTGTTCCAGAACTACTTTTAGGGGTCAGGGAAAAGAGTTCCTCTGGATGTCACATTGACGTCAACTACTTCTGACTAAATGCAACAACCCCTCCTCCCCTCCGCCTCTAAGATTTGACTCCCTCCCTCATTGGCTGATGGGCAACCAAGATTGTCTACTTCAGTGTACACACCTTTAGAAATGGGTATTTACATGGTCCAATACTACATCAAAATAGAATAATTCCTGTGCTATTAAACTTTGCCGTCAAATTTGATTAGTAGACAATTCGCTTTTAATTTATATGATCTGTACTAACAAAACAACAGTTGTTGTGAAATTTATATTGCTTCCCCAACAGGTACCTCTTCTATTACTGGGTGTCATGCTGCAACAGAGATGCTTTGGAGAACATCTGCGACAACCAGGAGACTGGGTAAGAGGTGCCTCCCATAAGAAACAAGGGCATTCCTCCTTTGAAAGCAGAGCTGATTCACAGGGCCAGTTTAAAATGCATGCAATGAGATTATTCTGTCCACGTCAGTGTGACACTAGCAAGGGAACTCTTGAGGTATGGCATGAGCTGACCCCACCCCCCTGATCAAGCACAATGAGATTTCCTGGAGGGCTCAATGCCTTGCTGCTTGGGTTCGATACCAGGGGCAGCTTTTAACCTCGGCTTGCTGCCCATGGTAAAACAGACGGCAGATCCTGCGAGGGGAGGGGTGGGGTAGAAACATTGTGGACGCTCGTTCCCAGTTAGGCAGAAGTGCGCTGTCTTGTGACGAGACAGTTAAACAGGCAATTGCAAACCTTATTCTGTCTGTCCGGCTGGAAGACAAAGTGATCCAGAATTCACAGCTTTAGCATGAATGCACCTTCGACATGAAGTCTGTGCATAAATGTGCGAGGTTTTTTTTGGTCCAAAGAGTCCCTCAAAATTGGAGTGTTAGACTTCCCCCGGTGCCAACGCCAATGTTTACTTTATTTTTGGTTCCTCGAGCAACTATTAGCTCCTTAGAAACTCCTGTTTCTTTTCTTTTAATAGTTTTGCTTATTTTCATATGGTCTGGTGCTGCGTATCTCATTTCCCATATTTTAGGCTGCTCAGGCTGGATCTTTGCTACAGAGGCAGCCAGCTCGAGTTGGCAAGTTTTCCAACCCACTGATTAAAGGCCTGCAGATACCGTGACCTCCCCTCCCATGAGGAGGGTGTGGGATAGAGTCAGGTCCTATGAACCCCCTGAAACAGAGCGTAGGTGGCCCCAGGGGTGGTGTGTGCTTGTTAGAAGGCCCATCTCGGCTCTCTAAGTTGTGTTGTAAGACTTAAAGCCCTCTAGCCCTCACCCTTCACCCTTCACCCCCCCCAATCCACTCCCCATAGTCCCTTATGCCCTCCATTCCAACTCATGCTCCTCCACCCATCCACCCTTATGCCCTCCATGCCAAAACAATGCCAACTCACCCAGTATTCACCATGGGCAGACCTCAGGAGCCATGTGGAGATTAAATCAAATAAAGTGCTAAAACTCATTATACAGACTTGAGATATTAAAAAGTACCATTCATGAAAGCCCATTCAAAGCTTTTAAATCTCAAGTGTCTAATCTCTGAGAGAAACAAACACACTTCTGTTCATACACCACATCAAAAGCAGCTACTGGATTCATTTAATAGGTTCTTTAAGCTGTCAATCAAACTATGAAGTCAGAACCTCCTACTGAGATAATTGTAGCTTTTGAAAGTCAGCCAGTGTTCATAAAGATCTGTTAGGAAAATGTCAACAAATAACTATTGGAACTGCTCAAACAGATGCTAAACCACCAGGCCTATCAATCAAAGCAGCCTAGCAGATGATTTTTTTTTTAACTAACTGACATCTGTAACCAGTTTTTTTTCACAGTTTAAAGGATGGGGGATTTGATAAACTTCAGATCATGACAGTTAAACAGACCTGATCCACCCTATAAACTATAAGAGTTTACGTGTGCTCTATAAATTTGTGACTCTCACATTGCAGGTTAGGGGCATTGCCACAGCCAAGATGGGGACTGTTTGAACTCAGCATTGAGTTCAAGTGGCCCTGCTGTGTTTGGGTTTCCCTCTTGTGCGAATGTTGGCCCACCCCTCTCCCCTACCTGCAAAGATGGGATCTGTCAGGAATGGGGGGCGAGACTTGCACATCCAGATCCCGCCCATCATTTCTAAAGGTCTGTGGAGTCGCCCCAACTCCGTGATAATATGGCCCCTTATCTGTTAGACCCCCCTCTGTCTCCCTCCACCGCTATATTTCTTTTTTGATCCTGATACCCCTGCGAATTTGCCCCCATTGTCACATCACTCTTCTCACTATTTCTGCAGTTGCAGTTTGGTCATAAGTGCAATCTTCTGCATCTGCCCATATCCACCCCAGTTCCTCCATTCCTCCCCTTGAAACTTCCTCTTCAAATCCTCCTCCAGTTCTTTTTATGGATCTCCTTTCGACTGTATAATATTCAATTGTCTTTCATTCTGCACCTCAAAATTTTAATTAAACCAAGTGTCATGTTTATTTGTTCACTCCTGTCTGTATCGCGTATGCATAACTTCAAAGTAAGGAAATTGCCTGGGATACAAAGGGAGGCAACAGCCAGCATAAAATGAATTTTTGATCACCACGCAATATTAACATGTTGCTTTTCGCAGGAATTATAGAAAGACTTGCAGCACAGAATGCAACTGGTCAACCCATTGTGTCCGTGCCTTCCTGTTCAACTTGTCAAAATTCCCGTGTGCAGAATGTCAGGTTGTTTGTTTCTCTTATTTTGCAGCAATCTTGCAGGCACATGGATAGCATGCTGCTCCAGCAGGTCGAAGAAAGAGTGTGACTCACCGTGCCTGGAGGAACCCAGGTAACAGCCTCGTCACAGAGAAAATCATGACAATGTGAAGGGAAGGGAGAATTGCATGTGTGTATGAGCGTGTGTGTGTGCGTGCGTGTGTGTGTGTGTGTGTGCATGTGTGTGCGTGTGCATGTGTGTGTGCATGTGCATGTATGCATGCGCATGTGTATGTATGCATGCATGCATGTCTGTGTGTGTGTGTGTGTGTGCGCGTGGCTGTGTGTGTGTGTGTGTGTATGCATGTGTGTGTGCATGTGCTTGTGCATGTCTGCATGTGTATGTGTATGTGTGCATGCATGCATGGTCTGTGTGTGTGTGTGTGTGTGTGTGTGTGTGTGCAATTGTGTGTGTCTGCAGAGGTTCTGTATTCTGAATATTCCCGTCCTACATTCTATTTTACCACTCTGCAATGTTTTCGCCCATCCATATAAATTTATTTATATGATAGAAGCAAAATACTGCAGGTGCTGGAGACCTGAAATAAGAGAATAAAAAGCTGGAAGCACTCAACAGGATGTGCAGCATCTGTGGAGGTTGGCATAGTTAACAAATTGGAGTTCCAATGAATGGTCATCAGCTTAAAGCATTAACTCTGGGGGCGGGTGGGAGGTTTCTGGCCCCAACTCCGGTGGGCATTGTCGTGGGCAGGATGGGAAAATTTGCCGAGCAGTTAAAAGTCCCACCCGCGACGATGTACGTCACTGTCGTGGTCAGAAAAATCCTGCCCTCTGTTCCTCTTTCCACAGCTGCTGCGCAACATGCTGAGAGTTTCCAGCATTTTCTGTTTCTATTTCATTTTACGCCATGCATTTTCGCATTTCATGCCCACTTGATGCCCTCACAGGTGTCACTCGCCATGCGCAAACTGCAAATTATGCCGACGGTAGTTTTTGATCATCGGGAGAGGCTTATCCAACTATTCTATGATAAATGTATTGCTTAATTGATATATTTCCCTTGGGACCTAATCCACACTCCCACTATTCGATTTCTTTCCAAGATTGGAATGGCTGCTTTCAATTTGCAGGGGATGGAACCCATCACTTGATTCATGTTGTTAATAGCCTTGCGTGCACTGGATTGTGTATGTGAATGATCAGCAGTCAATCCAGATCCTTTTCCGGCCTTGTTACTGGGCATGTCCTTTTAATCAGGTGGATTTGCTGTCTCTTGTTCACACATGAGTGAGCTGGACAATTTACATTTTCAAATGATTCGCTTAATTAGTCTGCATGTTGTTTGTCTCCTTCACATCTGTCCTATGGCCACGTTCTGGAGCGCATGTTGTAATATTGCAAGTGTTCTCCTTCATACACTTTATGTTAGCGGTTAGAGGACTGGTACTGTGCACTGACCCATCCATTCATACGCAGGACCCTGAGCGGCCTTTCGGTGTCATGCTGCAGCAGGGTGTTACGGAGCAAGAGCAACTTGCAGGATGAAACTAAACCAGAGTAAGTCTTAACTTTGGAGCAGAAACATAGAATTTGATTTAGTCTGAATTGCAAGAAGCACAACTGAACCCAAAGCCCGTGCAGTAGACTCGCCCGTAGGAAGTGACCTTCCTGTCCACACGCCTTCTTTTGTTGCATGTTTAAGTGAGAAAGGGTGTTTGCACACAAGGTCTGAGCCAGTGTGTCTAGTCCACATGAACTTCACGCCCGGCTGGCTGTTTTGCCAATTATCATGAAATGTGTCCTCCCCTTGCCAACCTTCCTGCCGCTAGAAACACTATCAAAACTCCTCATCATTTCAAACATTGTGGTTAAATCTCCCCTTAACCTACCTCTGCTCTAAGGAGGAGAACCCCAGCTTCTCCAGTCTCTCCACGTGACTAAAGCCCCTCATCCCTGGTACCATGCTAGTAAATCTCATCTGCACCCTCTCTGAGGCCTTGGACACCTTCTTAAAGTGTGGCAATCTGAATTTGACACAATACTCTAGCTGAGGTCTAACCAATGGTGTGTAAGGAGCATTAGCAGCTTCCTTGACTGTGTACTGTATGATTCTAATTATAAAGCCAGGGGACCTGTACGCGTTTCTCACAGCCTTATTGATTTCTCTTACTGCCTGCAAACATTCCTTTGTGTGTACATCCAGGCCTCGCTTTTTCCAGCTTCCCCCTTAAGACTGTACCATTTAGCTTGTTGTGCCTCTGACCCCTTTAGTTCCTTATCAATTGAATCACTTCACACTACCCTGTGTTAAAATTGAACCTGTTAAGTATCTTCGCCTTTCACTAATCTTTCCATGTCCTGCCAAGGTTTCCTACTGTCCTTCTCAATGTTTCCTACATTTCTAAGTTTCAGCTGGAAACCTTGAAACTATCCCTCCTATACCAAGTCCAGGCTATTAATGCACATCAAAAGAGATGTGATCCTAATACTGACAGCTGGGGCACACCAGTGTATACTTCCCCTCATGTGCTTTGACAAAAGTCTTTTGAGAATCCACATACACAAATTCAATTCTACTATCTCATCAACCCTCTTTAGTACTTGGTTTAAGAGCCCGATCAAGTTTGTCAGGCACAATTAGCCAACACCAATTTGTTAAAGGCAGTCTTAATCAACTCATTTTCTTCCAAGTGACCGTTAACTTTCTTCCAGATCATGATCTGTTGTGGCTCCCAGCCACTGACCTTGGGCTGACTGGCATGTAGTAAAAAAAACTTGCATTTATATAGCACCTTTCACAATTTCAAGATGTCCCAAAGCGTTTTACAGCCAATGAAGTACATTTTGTTATGATCCCAGCTGATGTTACTACTGAACAAGCCTGATCCCAGGATATAACCCGGCTTGATAGTTCCTAACTTTTATTTTTTGTTTAGATATGTGGAGAGAGGGGCTACTGAACAGAGTTACAGGAGTCAGCCAATGAACGTTTTAAAAAAGAATAAACATTTATTGGACAAGAAAAGATGAACTATGTTACAATACTCCTTCAGCCACAACTATACCTTTACAAATATAAATAGATTTGTAAGGATAACACGAGTTACAAAAGCTATCTTATACTTTAAAATGTTCACAGTAACTACACAATCCATGTAACCCAATAAGTGACCTGTGGTCAGACACACCACACTCTGAAACCAAGTGACAGATGCCACTCCAAAGAGATGCTATGATGCTATGAATCTCTCATCAATTTCTCCCAGACACTTGTCACACCGTGAGTCAAAACCAGTCTCACCAAACTCCGTCTTTCAGATGAAAGTTTCCAATCTCCACTCTCCAAGAACTTGCTTTGGAATTTTCTCCCAAACCGATGCTTTCTCTCAGGCGCCTTCTGCAAGGGTCCACCTCCAGGAATTCAAACTCTCCTTCCGATGTCCCTCTCCCCTGGGTCACGACATGCATTCAAGCTTTCCTCCACTCTCTCTCACTGCTTCAGCCATCAACAGTACATCACTGCTTCACATTACCAATACCAAAGAGTTACAGACCTTCAGCCATCTCTTTGGACCTTCTGGCCTCTTGCTTTAAATCTGCTTCCTGCAGCTTTTCTTCCTTACATCTTGAAGCTTGGGGACTTCCTTTGCTCCTCACTCTTAACTTCCCTTAACAGGACCTTTTCTGGGTTCCTGTCCTTCCTTTGATGAGAAGGTCTTCTTGGGGCTTTCCCCTGTTCCACTCTCCTGGATTTTGGGGACTTTCTCCTTTAGTTTGGAATCTGCTATCTATCCCTTTTCATGTCCTGCTTGTACTGGCACCTTCCTCCAACTGCACTCAAACTGCTGTTTGTGTGTGTGTGTGTGTGTGTGTGTGTGCCTAGACCCCTGTTGCTAGGCAACAGCACAGTTTTTTCTACTCTTGTGTTTGCTTTAACTTCTCTTCAAGAGTCGTAAAACTCACTAGAAATGCAGGTTATGCAAACAGAGCTTTCGACCTGCTGTTTCCAATCGAAAATCAAACTAGGTCCCAGGTTTCACCTTTTAACCCACAAATAGAAAAAAATATAAACTAAACTTAAACTTAAAGACATACCTTATTCCTAACACCCAAATACACATATAATTTACTTAAACTATCTCTATTTCCTAACAATTTGAAGCGTTGGGTGGGATTTTCCGCTCCCGCCCGCCCACCGCTGGGATCTTCTGGTCCTGCCGCAAGTCAATGGACTTCTGGCTGGGGTGCCGCCTCGCCCACGGTGGGTCTTGCCCGGGACGGAGCCGGAAAATTCCGGCCGCTGTCACAGTTACACTATGGGAGACGCCACAACCAATTTGACCACAGCAAGGCCCCACCAACTGTAATGAGTTAATGAGCAAATAATCTGTTTCGGGTACGTTGGTTGGAGGGTGCATAGTGATTCTTCTTTTGGTACCTCTCTCCCTTCTCTGTGTAATTTGCGAGGGTGATGTCGGAACTGTGTAGCTGTCAGGAAAGGCTGAACAAGCTATGTGTTTTCTATAGCAAAGAGAAGGTGGAGGAGTGACCTGATAGAGATATTTATTAATTAACAAGAGGTTTGATAAGGCGGACGGAGAGAAGATGCTTCCGTCTGTGGAGAAAATCAAGACTAGTGGGTTATAAATATTAGAGAGTCACTGATAAAATCCATGAAGGAATTCAGGAGAAACTTCTTTACCCAAAGTGGTGAGACTGCAGAACCTGTTGAGGGCAACGGCTTAAATGCATTTCAGGGGAAGCTAGATAAGTATGTAAGAGAGAAAGGGATAGAAGGATGGTGTGGGATGAAGAAGGGTGGGAGGAAGCTCATCAGATGGGCCGAATGGCCTGCTTCTATGCTGTAAGCTCTATGCAACTCTATGTATGTTTACTTTCTCCTGCCTTCCTATTTTGAAAAGGGGCGTAACATTTGCAGCCCCTGGCACCATTCCCATTTCCACGAGAGTTAACAGATTGCGGGCACCTTTAGTTGAGTTTCCTAGGATGCATATGAGCCAGGTGGGGGTGGCATTTCTACATACAGTGCTGCCAGCCTTAGGAAGGACGTTATTGCCAAAGAAGGGAGTGCAACGAAGGTTCACCAGACTTGTTCCCGGGATGGTGGGACTGTCCTATGAAGAGAGATCGGGGGAACTGGCCCTATATTCTCTAGATTTTCGAAGAATGAGAGGTGATCTCATTGACACCTACAAAATGCTTAGAGGGATAGACAGGATAGATGCAGGTAAAGTGTTCATCCTGACTGGGGAGCCTAGAACCAGGGGACACAATTTCAAAATAAGCCGGAAGCCACTTAGGACCGAGGTGAGGAGAAAATTTTTTTCCTCTGAGGGTTGTGAATCTTTGGCATTCTCTACCCCAGAGGGCTATGGAAGCTCAGTCATTGGGTGTGTTTAAAGCAGAGATTGACAGGCCTCTAAACTCCAATGACATAAAGGGATATGGGGATAGTGTGGGGAAAAAAGGCATCAAAGTGGATGATCAGCTATGATTGCATTGAATGGTGGAGCAGGCTTGATGGGCTGAATGGCCAACTGCTCCTATGTCCCTACGTTCCTAACCTTCGTACCTACTCTTCATTTATTTTTATCCTATCCAATTGCCCTGCTACTTCCTACTTCTGCTTTTTTAAGGCAGAGGCAAAGTACTCATTTAAAACCTCAGCCACACCCCTCTGTCCCACAAGAAGATTAGCTTTTGCCCCTAATTGGTGGCACCTTCCTTTGACTCTCCTTTTACTCATTGTCCGTTTTACGTGTATATAAAAGTCTTCAGTGTTCCGTTTTATGTTACCTGTCAACCTTTCCTCTTATCCTTCCCGAACTCTTCTCATTCCGGTTTTCCTCTGCTTGACTGTCGGCCATGTCACAAACCTTGACGTTTTGCCGTAAGCCTCCTTTCATCCTGAAGTGACCAGCTGGTGGCTTTTATCTTCCAGGGCCCACGGTGGCGTCTTGCTCTCCTGCTGTGGTGGCCGGTCGCCGGATGAATCGGAGAGGAAAAGGTAAAGGTTAAGATTCTGCGGGAGTGGAGGCCCGTTTGCTGTGTGTTGAAGGGTCATGAGGACTCGAAACGTCAACTCTTTTCTTCTCCGCCGATGCTGCCAGACCTGCTGAGTTTTTCCAGGTAATTCTGTTTTTGTTTTGGATTTCCAGCATCCGCAGTAGTTTTTTTGTTTTTTTTCTCAATTCTTGTGTTGGCCGGGCTGGCCAACGGCAGCTGGGGAACTTGCACCATCAAGTCTGCTCTTCCCTCCGGCACGTTTGTGGATGCCACGTACCAAAACAGTCCATTCCTTGGGACTAGATTTTCACTTTGTGATTCGGCGGGTATTTTCTCTAGGTACATTTTGGGTGAACTTCAACTTTGGCTGGGGCACAAAATGGGCAGTCACGGATGGGTAACCCATGATACCATTCACCCAAATTTTTGATGAAGAAACTGAAATGAAAATGGGCAGGGCGCGTGATGGGCAGCTGATCCACTGCCCACCTGTTCTATGTTTCATACGGACATACGAAATAGAAGCAGAAGTAGGCCATTCGGCCCCTCCGCCATTCATTAAGATCGTGGCTGATCTGTTAGCGTTTCTAATCCCACATTCCCATCTACACCCCCCGGTAACCTTTGATCCCCTTGCTTAACAAGAATCTATCTACCTCCGCCTTAAAATACTCATTGGCCCCGCCTCCACCTCCTTCTGAGGGAGAGAGTCCCAAAGTCGCACAATCCCTTAAAGAGAAAAAGGTTTCGCCTCATCACTGTCCTAAAAGGGCAACACTTAATTTTAAAACAGTGCCCCCTAGTTCTGGACTTACCCACAAGAGGGCGGGTTTCAAAATAATTCTTCACGTCCACCTTCTTTCCACGTCCACATTGTCAATACCATTCAGGCTCTTAAATACTCCAATTAAGTCACCCCTCATTCTTCTAAACTCTAGTGGAAACAAACCCTGTCTGTCTAACCTTTCCTCATAAGACAACCCACTCATTCCAGGTATCAATCTAGTAAACCTCCTTTGAACCACCTCCAACACCAAAACTGCACACAATTCTCAAGATGTGGTCTCACCAATGCCCCGCATAACTGAAGCATAACATCCTTACTTTTATGTTCAGTCCCTCTCGTAATAAAGGATAGTATTCCATTAGCTTTCTTAATTACTTGCTGTGCCTGCATACTCACGATTTGCCACTCATGCACTAGAACACCTAGATCCCTCTGCAGCTCAGAATTCTGTCGATGTTTTCCATTTAAGTAATACTCTGCTTTTTTATTCTTGGTGCCAAAGGGAGCAAGTTCACATTTTTCCACATTATACTCCATCTGCCAGATTTTTGCCCACTCTCTCAACTTATCTATACCCGTCTGGAAACTTCTTATGTCTTCTTCACAACATACTTTCCTACCTGCCCTTGTGCCATCTGCAAATTTAGCTACCATGCCCGAGTTGGATTTCACTGTACCATATGTGGGGTTGGGGTAGATTTTCAATCTTCAGCCTAGATGTAAACCTGGCGTTTATGAACAGTTATCAATGGAAATAAAAATTAGGGGATTTTTGAGTTTCTTTCTCAAAATGAAGCCCGTTAAGCAGCCTCCATCGCCACATCAAGTGACCGAATGTTTTCTGGATTGTCTGAGGAAGTCCAGCTGTGCAGTTTTAGCTAACTATAGCCCAGCTAGCAGCCTGGCCCTGAGACTACATGGCATGTGATAGGACCTCTTTTAGTGGTATATCATTTTACACACGTAATGAGTAAGTGTATATCTGCTGAATCTTCATAAACATGTGGTCTACAGAATTGAATAGGAAACCCAAGCTGAGTTCTGTTGATATTTGGTAACTTGTTGAAAGTAATTCTCATTTTCCTGATGAACCCAGAGGCCAAAGGGTGATGAGTAATACCTTGAGTCTTTAATTTGCTGGAAACAGGATAATGGAAAATATTTCATGGTTGTTTTTTTTTTGCATGAAGGCATTGGCTCTGTCACGGAGTACATTTCCACAAGTGCGCTTTCTTTCTCCCACCTTCACATTTCTAAGCAGCGTTCTTAACAGTCGGGCTGTAGCGTTAAATGTGGCCGAGCCATTGAACTGTAATAGTGGTGGTTGCGGGTATCCTGGCCAAGCCTGGCCTTGTCGCCTTGCCCTCAGAGATACAACCGCAGTTACAGGTCACCAGCCAAAGATCGTGGGCAGAATTTTGCCCTTGGCGGGCGGGCCCAGCAGGCACGGGAGGGAGTGGTCTGGGAGTCGACTGCTGCCCGCGATTGGCACCGCGCTGCGATTTCACACTGGCGGGCCAATTAAGGCGTGAAACACGAGCGGCAGCGCTCAGCGTTGCCTGTGCGGGGGTGGGAGGTGGCGGGGGGGTGGTGGGTGAGTGGATGAGGAGGGCGAGCAGGACAGGTGGGGCGAGAGGGAAACTCCGTGCATGTGCATGAATGAGCGCTTCATAATCTCCCTGAGGCACAGAGCTGCCTCAGGGAGATGAAGAGGTGTAAACAAAATAAAGAAAATTAAAATGTAATGAAACATGCTCCTTCGGGTGACTCTGTCACATGAGCAGGGACATGCTATTAATTCAATTGCCAAACTTTTATTGTATTTTTATTTGCTTTTGCAAACCTCGTCCCTCCCACTCAACCTTTTCGCCTGCCCGTCAACCATTAGGAAACATTCAGCTTCATTGATTATTTAATGACCTTAACAGGCCTTTTAATTGTTGGTGGATGCACTGCCGACTCCGATAGTCGAACTATCGCGCGACTGCGCGTTGACGTTGGCATGCTCGGCCGACCTCAACACGCCTCAATTTACGCTTGAGCGGGTCAGGTGTGGGCCCACCCGCCGAGCGGAAATTTCTGCCTCACGTGTGGGAAATCTGGCCAAATTTCCCCAGGCCTATCCCTATCCCAGAGGCCCTCAGGCCCGTTGTCCTCCCCTTTGCTGCCCTAACCCAGAGAAGAAAGGGAACAGTCTTATTAAATGGCGCAGCAGGCGCGAGGGGCTGAACGGCCTACTCCTGCTCCTGAATATAAAAAAAAACAAAATACTGCGGATGCTGGAAATCTGAAATAAAAACAGAAAATGGTGGGGGGGAGAACTCAGGAGTTTCGACAGCATCTGCGGAGAGAGAAACAGAGTTAACACTTCGAGTCCGTATGACCCTTCTTCAGGGCTGAAGAGAAGTAGAAATGTGATGAAATTTATACTGTTTAAGGGGTGTGGAGCAGGTGAAGCTTGAGCAAGGCCAGCGATAGGTGGAGGCTAAAGAGAGATTGACAAAGATGCCATGGACTAAAAGACAAAGGGAGCGTTAATGGTATTTTCTTTTAGTCCATGACATCTTTGTCAATCTCTCCTGAGCCCCCTCCTATTGTTGGCCTTGTTCAAGCTTCACCCGCTCCACCCCGCTCCCCCCTTAAACAATATACATTTAATCACATTTCTAATTCTCTATAGCTCTGAAGAAGGGTCATACGGACTCGAAACAATAACTCTGTTTCTCTCTCCTCAGACGCTGTCAGACTGAGTTTTTCCAGCATTTTCTGTTTTTACTCTGCTCCTTGCTCCTATGTTTGAATGTACATTGGAAACATGGACCCATTCCTGTCCTGTGGTTCAATTGCTCACTGGATTAATTCACTTGCGATTGGACCAGCAATAGAAGTATTTTAGATGCATTTGACATGAACGACACTTGACAATTAAGCATCCTCTACAAAAGATACGCAGATCAGTTTCATAATATCCCACTTACCTTAGGAATTTGATCAAGTGACGACATCTGGGGAGAAGGTGATGCAGTGGTATTGTCACTGGACTGGTATGCCAGAGACCTAGGTTAATGCTCTGGGGACCCAGGTTGAAATCCCACCCTGACAGATGGTGGACTTTGAATTCAATATCTGGAATCAAAAGACTAATGATGACCGTGAAACCTTTGTCATTTGTCGTAAAAACCCACCTGGTTCACTAATGTTCTTTAGGGAAGGAAATCTGCCGTCTTTACCTGGTCTGGCCTACATGTGACTCCAGACGCACAGCAATGTGGTTGACTCTTAAACATGCCACCCACCCCACCGGAACCAGGGCAATTAGGGATGGGTGATAAATGCTTGCCAGTGATGCCCACATCCCACAAGCAAATGAAAAAGAAAATTCTAAACATGGATTGTTGAAGACTCATTTTAAATGGCTAACTTTGTCGCATTTTGAACATCTATGACTACATTACAGAGCTAGCTCCCCTTGTCTTTTCCCCGTAGGCATTGCTGGGTGTCTTGCTGCAGAAC
Organism: Cetorhinus maximus; assembly: GCF_964194155.1. Taxonomy (NCBI): domain Eukaryota; kingdom Metazoa; phylum Chordata; class Chondrichthyes; order Lamniformes; family Cetorhinidae; genus Cetorhinus; species Cetorhinus maximus. Next base: position 7,975,101 of record NC_135911.1, on the reverse strand, counting down.
CGGATTAAAGAGAAATGTTGAAGCCAGGTGAGTGGTCACTAACGTTAAAAACAGGAAATGCTGGAAATACTCAGCAGGCCAGGCAGCATTTGTGGAGGGAAACAGCGTTAATTAACGTTTCAGCTCGGTGACCCCTCAGCAGTGGATACTAATGCCCGAGAGCAATGTTTATGAGTTTGCATTGAAGGTTAAGATCAAAGTGTGTGAGACTATTAACTGAGTTTCTTCTGAAATTCTTCTGAGCATGAACTATTCACTTTAACTATAATACTACGGCAGTTAAAAAAACGGGATTTTCATGTACTTTCAGTTGTTTATTACTAAAATCTGAACTTTTAGATGTCGAACATACATACGAATTAGGATAAGGAGTAGGCCACTCGGGCCCTCAAGCCTGCCCCGCCATTCAATAAGATCGTGGCTGATCTGATTATAATCTCAACTCACAATCCTGCCTACCCTTGATAACCTTTCACCCCCTTGTTAATCAACAATCTATCTATCTCCGCCTTAAAAATATTCAAGAGGTGTCAGCTGTGGCTCAGTTCATAGCACCCTCGCCTTTGAATCAGAGGGTTGTGGGTTCATGTCCCACTCCCGGAAATCAAGAACCGTGATTGTACTCGAAAGAGTTGCAATCTGTGACTGTTGATAACTCGAAAGAATTTTTTTTTTTAAAAAAAAATTCAAAGGCTCTGCTTCCACTGCCTTTAGAGGAAGAGAGTTCCAAAGACTCACAGCCCTCGGAGAGAAAGATTTTCCCCTCATCTCTGTCCTAAATGGGTGACCCCTTATTTTTAACCAGTGAACCCTAGTTCCAAATTCTCCCACAAGAGGAAACAGCTTCTCCAAATTGATCCTGTCAAGGCCTCTCAGGATCTTATATGTTTCAACCAAGTCACTCTTCTAAACTCCAGTGGACACAAGCCCAACCTGTTTAACCATTCCTCATAAGACAACCCACCCACTCCAGGTATTAGTGTATTAACCTTCTCTGAACTGCTTCCAATGCATTTACACCCTTCCTTAAATAAGGAGACTAGTACTGTATACAATACTCCAGATGTGGTCTCACCAATTCCCTGTATAACTGAAGCATAATCTCCCTACTTTTGTATTCAATTCCTTTCACAATAAATGATAACATTCTATTAGCTTTCCCAATTACTGCTGTACCTGCAAACTGGCCTTTTGTGATTCATGCACTAGGACACCCAGATCCCTTTGTACCTCAGAGCTCTGCCATCTCTCACCGTTTAGATAATATGCTTCATTTTTATTCTTCCTGCCAAAATGAACGATTCCACATTTCCCCACATTATACTCCATTTGCCGGATCTTTGCCCACTCACTTAACCTATCTATATTCCTTTGTATCCTCCTCTGTCCTCTTCACACTTTACTATCTTACATATCTTTGTGTCATCAGCAAATTTAGCAACCATTACTTCAGTCCCTTCAAGTCATTTATATAAATTGTAAAGAGTTGAGACCTCAGCACTGATCCATGTGGCGCATCATTCGTTACAATTTGCCAACCAGAAAAAGACCCATTCATGCCTGCCCCCCCGTTTCCTGTTAGCTAGCCAATCTTCTATCTACGCCAGTATGTTACCCCCTACACCATGGGTTTCACTTTTTCGCAATAATCTTTGATATGGCGCTTTATCAAATGTCTCATGGAAATCTAAATACAGTACATCTACCAGTTCCCCTTTATCCACACCATATGTTACTTCTTCAAAGAACCCCATTAAATTGGTTAAACATGATTTCCCTTTGATTACATCCAGTTATGATTTTGGGCTATGTTTGACGTTTCTTGCTTTCAGGTTTTAAAAAAACTCCTGCCATTTAATTCATTGTCGCATTGATCCTATTTAAATTACAGCTCGCCTTTCTGTATTTTGGGATGCTTGATGTTAATTTTCCGATAAATGTTACTTATTTCAGGAATGCAATCACTTGACGATTAATTTGTCGGTATTTTGTTTTTATTTGTTCATGGGATGCGGATGTTGCTGGCAAAGTCAACATTTGTTGCCCATCCCTAATTGACCTTGAGAAGATAGTGGTGAGTGGCCTTCTTGAATCACTGCTTTCCACATGGTGCATAGCTGGAGTACTGTGTCCAGTTCTGGGCATCATACTTGAGGAAGGATGTGAAGGCATTGGAGAGAGTACAGAGGAGATTCACAAGAATGATTCCAGGATGAAGGACTGTAGCTATGGGGACAGATTGGAGAGGCTGGGACTATTTCCCTTGGAGAAAAGAATCCTGAAAGGAGACTTGATGGGGGTATTCAAGATCCTGAAGGGTATGGACAGGGTAACTAGTGAGAAGCTGCTCCCACGCGAGGGAACGAGAGGGCACAGATTCAAAATAATTGGCAAAAGGAGTAAAAGTGATGTAAGGAAAAGTTCTTTCACCCAGAGAGTAGTTGGAGTCTGGAACAATCTTCCTGAGAGAGTGGTGGAGGCCGGTTTGATTGAAGTATTTAAAGAGGAATTGGATTGCTATTTGAAAAGAAGGAATTTGCAAGGTTACAGGGATAAGGCAAGGGAGTGGGACTAAGTAGAATGCTCTTTCGGAAAGCCAGTGCAGACTCAATGGGCTGAAGGCCTCCTTCTGCACTGTCAAGGTTCTGTGATTTGGCAATTCTGCGCTGTAGGTTCAAGGATAATAAAAAAAAACATGAAATCCAAGACGTTAACCAACACTGAGATTCAATACTATTTTTTTTTTGCTTATAGCAATTACCGTGGGTTATGGATGTCATGTTGTGACTGTGGATCACAGAAGGATGAACAAATACAGGAGCACGATGAAATCAGGTGAAGACTTCACTTCCAACCCTCCCTCGGGCTGAGTTTTGCAGCTTGCTATACATGAACAGCAGGACTTGGAATTTAGTGACATCTGATTCCTCCCTTCGGAACTCTCTTCCCCTTTGAGCGATGGAGACAGGGTCATTGAATATATTTTAAGGCAGAGGTAGTTAGGTTCTTGACTAACAAGGGAGTCAAAGATTATTGGGGGTGGGCGGAATGTGGAATTGAGGCCACAGTTAGATCACAATCATAGTGGACTCAAAAGACCGACAATAGCCTACTCCTGATTAGAATGCCTATTCTAGCCTGGAAGAGAATTTGCTCTTTTTCCCCCAATGGAACTGCAGTATTCTGTAATCATGTTTTCATTATCGACTGTCAACCTGCCTTTACTTTTTCTTTATTCATTCATGGGATGTGGGCGTCGCTGGCAAGGCCAGCACTTGTTGCCCAATCCTAATTGCCCTCGAACTGAGTGGCTTGCCACACCATTGCAGAGGGTAGTTAAGAGTCAACCGCATTGCTGTGGGTCTGGAGTCACATGTAGGCCAGACCAGACCCGGTAAGGACAGCAGATTTCCTTCCCTAAGGGGCATGAGTGAACCAGATGGATTTTTACAACAATTGACAATGGCTTCATGGTCACCATTACCGAGACTGGCTTTTCTACTTCTGATTATTGCTTGAATTAAAACTCAAGCAGGGCAGCTGGTGGGATTTGAACCCTCATCCACAGGAAATTAGCCTGGGTTTCTGGATTACTAGCCCAATGACATTACCCCTACGCCACTGTCTTCCCCCTTTTGTTTGGCTTTGCTAGAGTTGATAGTTGCGTTTCTAACCTCCATTGTTAGCTCCACAAGTTCCCTGCCAGTGTTTCTGTCTTCATGAAAACAAAAGCAAAATATTGTGTTCATCGGCCGTAAATGTTAACTCTCTTTCTCTGTCCACAGATGCTGCCCGGAGTGCTAATTATTTCCAACATTTTCTGTTTTGCGTCTGCTCTCTCTTGTTGATTTATCTATTTTGTCAACCACGTGGTTTACCTCTTCACTGCTAACTCTCCTTTTTCTGCTATAATCATGTTGCTTTCCTGTCAATCTCCGTTTGTCTCTTTCTCTTTGTCTCTCTCGCTCTCACTCCCAATCTGCCTTTCATTTTGTCCCTTTTCTCCGCCCTCTCCTGTTCTCTGTAATTGAAGATTATGGTTCAATGAATTGGATAAAATTTGTGTACAGACCCGCCTGTGAATGCTCTCTGCTTTTATATTGTGCATTTTAATGTTTATGTCCCTGCATAAGTATGTCAGGGTCCTAAATGTAATGAGGCTGTTGGGACAGGAAGAGTGCGAGTAAAGTTGATACCTTTTAAAATTCTTAATCTTTTGTTACAGAGAGCTTTGCGATTTTTGGATTGCGTGCTGCAACAAAGGGTCACAGGAGTCCATAGGAATATATGCTAATCCCATAACCAGGTGAAAACTTTATCTTTGGATGATCAAAGCCTGCTTAAATCAGCAAAGGAGCTGGATCTCAATGATCACACTTAAGTTAGGTAGTTAGGTACACGCTGTCAGTTAATGGATCCATGAACATTGCATTAAGAATTTGTTTTTGGGACATAGCAGTATGATGGTGCCAGTTGTTCACTTTGGCAGGAAGAATAAAAAAGCAGAGGCTGGGATTTTATGGCCCTGTTGGGGGTTGGTGGGTGGGGGGGGGACCCACCACGGGCGAGGCGACGCCCCAGCCAGAAGTCCATTGACTTGCGGCGGGACCGGGAAACCGAAGTGGAAAATCCCGGCCAGAGCGTGACTTAAACAGAGAACGGACTGCAGAATCCTGAGGTGCAGAGGGATCTGGGTGTTCTAGCGCATGAGTCACAGAAAGTTAGCCTGCAGGTACAGCAAGTAATTAGGAAGGCTAATGGAAGGCTATCCTTTAGTACGGGAGGAATTGAACATAAGAGTAAGGATGTTATGTATCAGTTACACAGGGCATTGGTGAGAGCACTTCTCAAATACTGTGTGCAGTTTCGGTCCCCTCATTTAAGGAGGGATGTAAATGCATTGGAGGCGGTTCAGAGGTGGTTTACTAGTTTGATACCTGGAATGACTGGGTCATCTTATGAGGAAAGGTTGGACAGACTGGGCTTGTTTTCACTGGGGTTTAGAGGAGTGAGGGGGTGACTTGATTGAAGGACAGTAGAGTCCTGCCATTCGCAAGGGTTACTTTCCAGCACAATCTTGGAAACGGCGAAATCGCAAATGGGGAACATATTTTTAAATGGGGCTTAATTAGATACGTTCCAGTCGCGCAAGGGCAGTACTGGACTCTCTAGTAAAACTGTGGGGTGCAGTACCTGTATAGGGCAGAAGGGGGAGGAAACTCTGAGCAATAAATTGGTAAAGATTCAAAATTGAATAGAGTCATTATTGCAGCTCTGGACCCAGTAGCTCGGACATTTGTGGGTTAATCCCTTTGTTCGGGCTGCACTTCAGCTGAAACCATTCTAGTCTCTGCTCCATCATGGCTGCCATCCCCATGGGGAAAGGAGAGAGAGAGAGAGAGAGAAGGAACCACGGATAAACAAACATTGCTCACTTGATGGGTGATGCCGTGTACAAAGTCCAAAGCGTGGGTAAGTGAAAACGTGAACAGGGAAGTTGCAAATGGTGGGAATTTACTGCATATAAAACCCCGAACGGCATGGACATGTTGGAAGTGGAAAGGATGTTTCCACCATGTGGGTGAATCCATAACGTTGGGAGCACTGTGTTACAATTAGGGGTTTCCCTTTTAGGACAGAGATGAGGATAATTTTTTTTCCCTCAGAGGGTTGTGCGAACTCTCTGCCTCAGATGGTGGTGGAGGCAGGGTCACTGAATATTCTTAAGCAGCAGTAGAAAGATCTTGTCAGGCAAGGGAATCAACGGTTATCGGGGGTAAGTGGGAATGTGGAATTCAAAACGCAAGCAGGTCATCTGTGATCTTCTTGAATGGCGGAGCAGACTTGAGGGGCCAAATGGCCTACTTCTGCCCCTATTTCGTATGTTTGTATAAGATGTTTCGTACTTAGATGCTTAGGACGTGGCTGGGTGCCTACAGACTGAATGGTCACCCCATTTTGGTTCACTTTTGAGACTGCCTTCCATTTATATGTATACCAGTTACCTCTGTCTGTCTATTTTATGGCATAATTCTCATGACTCAATCGCAAAATATAGTCTAACTTTCTCATTCATTCAAAAAAAAGCCTTTTGAGTTCACTAAGCCCCTAGTCAGTGTGAAAGTGTTAAGGCCATCCAGTAACAGATTGAAAATGCACTCCTTCAACTTCATGAATCCTTCTGCTTTTATTTAGCATCACAGGACAGTGGAGTAATTTCAGTTGGACATCAACAGCCAGTGGTAAGTAAAAACGCGTGATAATCATGCAACATCAGCGAGCAACTGATGTCCTTGAAGGTTTATTTAAATCAAGGGTCCTGATCCAGGGGTCTGAGGATCCCCTAGGCGTCTGCGAAAAGCTTTCAAGGGGGTCCACCAGTCGTTCCCTGTCTCCACCACCCGGACAACTTAACGTTGAATTAATGCTGATCGCCAAAGGTTACGCTATCCAGGGCACCGAGCCTTACCTTCCAGCCCCAGGTTGCTGACCAACACCACATTTTATCCCCTGGCCCTGTACAGGGCCTGAGAAACCAGAAGCTCATGGTCATCAGTCTCACGTATGCTGTTGGGGAGAAGGTGGCCAGTCTTACTGGGCATGTTTTGCTCAGCTTGTCACTAACGGACAAGAGGAGAAGTGAGCGCTGGTGAGTTCCATCGGCCTCGCCAACACACGATCAGCTCCAATGACGCTTTATCCAACCTTACTGACAGAGTTACGCTGAGGTGAATAGGCTACCAACCTCAATGACAGTTTACTAACTTCAGTATAACAGTATCAACCTTGGCAATAGTCCGTCCTTGGCCTGCTGCAATGTTCCAGTGAAGCTCAACACAAACTGGAGGAACAGCACCTCATCTTCCGACTAGGCACTTTACAGCCTTCCGGACTGAATATTGAGTTCAACAACCAGGCAATCAACGTTCTCCTCCATCCTCACCTCCTTTTCGATCCCCATTTTTCGAATAATTATTATATCTTTTTTTATATATTTTTCTTTTCCCACCTATTTCTATTATTATTTTTAAATTTATTTCCATCCATTATTTTAAATCCACCTTTTAGCCTGTTTCGATCTCTTCTCCCACCCCCACTAGGGCCATCTGTCACTAGCTCATCCTGCTTTCTCCTCTTAATGTCACCATTAGCACCTCCTTTAGCCAGTATCACCACCATCAACACCCCTTCGACCTTTTGTTTATGACATCTTTTGCAATCTCTCCTTTGCCTCCACCTATCACTGGCCCTCCATCCAGCTTCACCTGTCCCACCCCCTTAAATAGTATAAATTTCACCACATTTCTACTTCTCTTTATTCCTGAAGAAGAGTCATACGGACTCGAAACGTTAACTCTGTTGTTCCCTCCACAGATGCTGTCAGACCTGCTGAGTTTTTCCAGCAAGTTTTGTTTTTGTTGGCAATAGCTTAGGCCCAATGGAGCAAGGGTGAACATTGAGCATGGCATGTGCTTGTGCTGCCGAAGATATTTCCAGGTCTGGAAAAGATTGTTGCTCAGCGTCAGCAACAAGTTGCACACCAAGTAAAGGAAACAGGAATAATATGAAATATGAATGATTTAATTGTACAATTTAATATAAAAAAATGCCTGAGTTACAGGGGTGAAGTGCAATATTTGTAACGTGGGAGGAGATTCTAAGGATAACCCTGATTTATTTGCTGTCTGCATATGTAAAATATTGCATATTTATTCTGTTCTCCTCTTGAGCATAACGGTGAAATGAGAATGCAATTATAATTGTTTGCGTTTTACTGTAATGCCCTGAAGGTGCGTTTTTGCACTAATTAATGAACGCGATTAAATCAATACCCAATTATATGCTTGGGAAATAGCAACATTTGGATAGAAAAGGAATAATGCAGCAAAGTTGAAACTTGGCCATTTTTGGCTAAAAATGAAACCACTTCCCTTTATACACAGGCCCTGCTGCAGAAGATCAAACGCCAAGAGAAATTAGTAAGGAGAGTCCAGTGACGAAATGCAAGTACAGTTTTAAGCATACTTACAAAGTTTTAAATTGACCACCTTCTTTAGCTTTGATTGGAATTTCCTTCAAGCATATAAGTGAGCTTACAAACTGTAAAGTAACAAATTGAGTTATGGTAATTCCAGTGACACCAAGCTCCAGTTCACAGTAACTCCTATCACTTGTGCTTAAGTTAAAATGATGTTACTGGGCCGCCACTAAGGCTGGGAAAGTGTCACTGGAGTTGATAGAGTGCTGACGAGACTGATGGTGATGACCAGTCCTTGCTTTCCCTCTTACCCATTACTTATCAGCCAAGCGAGACTAGGTGGCCCAGTGAGACAAGACAGCAGCCCCTTAAGAGCATGGTCAGCAGAAATAGCACTGCAATGAGCTGATTTGGGTAAATTATCTTCAAATCAAAGCCTAATTTCATTTGATAAAATAATGGTTGAAACTTGTGTGGTGGAAAGAAGTAGTCGAATGGTTACCATCTTAAGGGTTGTACATTTAATGAACAGTTGGTTACTATTGATCCTGTTAGCCTTGGTGACATTCCCCCTTCTGATTCGGAAGGCTGCAGGTTCATTCCCCACTCTAGATACGTCAGCTCATAATCTAGGCTGACACTCCAATGCAGCATTGAGGGAGTGTTGCACTGTCTAAGGAGCTGTTAAACTCCGTTGTCTTGTTTGGACCTTAAATGCCTCACTGCACCATTGGATGGCATGCAGGGAAATTTGCACGGTGCTCTGGTCAATATTTAGAGTCACAGAGCCATATACAGCACAGAAGCAGGCCCTTTGGCCCATTGTTTCCATGCTGGCCATCAAGCACCTATCCTAATCCCATTTTCCACCACTTGGCCCGTAGCCCTATATGCTATGGTGCTTCAAATGCCCATCTAAATACTTCTTAAATGCTGTGAGGGTTCCTGCCTCTACCACCCCCTCAGGCAGTGTGTTCCAGATTCCCACCACCCTCTGAGTGAAAACATTTTTCCTCAAATCCCCTCTAAACCCCCTGCTCCTTACTTTAAATCGATACCCCCGGTTATTGATTTGTTCCTTAAGTCAACAATGCCCAGAGTTGGCCATTGATCATTTGTTTCTCTCTCTCCTTTTTCTGGGTGAATCACATCTACTGGAATGACCGTGACACATCAACAGATCAGTCAAGAAGTCGCAATTGTGGAATTGCCGAAACATTCCTTAGGAATGATATTTTTTTGATAGCTTCAGCGTACTTATGACTTATCTTTTTATATTATGGCACTTATGTTTTTAGCTCCAATTTAAAACCTTGTCTTTTACTCCAGCAACTGCAAAGGAATTCCCAACATATGCAGCAGTTAATAAGAAGAATAAGATGGAAAATAGTATGTACAACCATTTTTTAATTTCTGGGCAAGTGCATAGACCTTGAAATTACTCTGTGCTGCCACAGAGGTAGGATTGCATAATGTGTTTTACAGCTACTGTAATGGAGAGATTAATTTATTTCAATATTATTGCCTAGCCCTTATGTTACAACAGAGGCCAAAGGAGTTAAATCCACATTACCTTTGGGAATCACAGAGTATTTACACACAACTCTCTCTAGAACCATAGGACCATAGAACACTACAGCACAGAAAAACAGGCCATTCGGCCCTTCTAGTCTGTGCCGAAATATTATTTCGCTAGTCGCATTGACCTGCACCCAGTCCATAACCCTCCAGACCTCTCCCATCCATGTATCTATCCAATTTATTCTTAAAACTTAAGAGTGAGCCCGCATTTACCACGTCAGATGGTAGCTCGTTCCACACTCTCACCACTCTCTCTGAGTGAAGAAGTTCCCCCTAATGTTCCCCCTAAACCTTTCCCCTTTCACCCTAAAGCCATGTCCTCTCATGTTTATTTCTCCTAATCTAAGTGGAAAGAGCCTACTCTCATTTACTCTGTCTATACCCCTCACAATTTTGTAAACTTCTATCAAATCTCCCCTCATTCTTCTACGCTCCAAGGAATAAAGTCCTAACCTGTTTAATCTTTCCCTGTAACTCAACTGCTTAAGACCCGGCAACATCCTAGTAAATCTTCTCTGCACTCTCTCAATCTTACTGATGTCCTTATCTCCTCTCTCAGGAGATTAAGTGCGTGGTTTAGAGGGCATTCAATACTCACACAGGATAATCTAAAGTCTTGGTATCCATCTCTCCCTTTGGCCCAGTGAGTGAACCCCCAAAGTGTGGCACTTAGTCCTAATACTTAGAAAGACCCTGATTTGTTCCTCGTCTACGCTGCCCTAGCTGTGCCCGCACAAGTTCATCCTCCCACTTTGTTATCGCGTCACGCCTCCCACAGAGTGTGACTCCCTGCTGAAATCAGAGCAGTTTGGGCTGTGCAGCATCACCCTCCAGAATAATCCGATAACTTTCATGGCTGAGGCCCGCACGTGGAGAGCGACCATTTGACCATGTGCTGCAGGACATCGTAAACAAGGGAGGAGAAAGCATGGGTTGATATATTGCTGGAAATTTCAGACAAAAATAATTGATGCCCGGCTAATTGGTGCCGAGGAACTCCGACGGTTGAAGAAGTGCCACTGCCCATGGTTTTAAATGAACTGGTGTTAGGAGTGTTTCCATCTGCACCTCAGCTTTGCACTGGACACAACAATTGCAGCATGGTTGAAGACATAATTCCGGGTGGTACGAGAGATGGAGCAAACACCGACATGTCATGCAGACAATGGGTTTCGCCTGTTTATTGGAAATGTTAATATGCTGATGTCATTATCTGGGTCATGGGCTTCTTGTTGGGGATGGGGATGTGGAACCAACAGTTCTTGCCTGTGGCCTTGCATTACCTCAATGTAACTGGCATGGTGTGTCAGCTGTGACCTATACTATATTCTGGGCCTCTCTAACAGACCTTGCCTGTATCCTGAATTGAACACTTGTTGCAATTTAGCTTCACTCTCAGGTTCCCAGTCTTGCCATACCCTGAGAGAAAATAGGTAAATCTGGAATTGCAATTTGACTGGTAGTCACCACCTTGCATCAGACCTAAGCTCTGCAGCCCTGCCACACCCGGTGGCAAATGGTGGTGGGCAACGAGGCAACTTCACTGGGGGAAGGGGGCTGCATAAATGTCTCCATCCTCAATGATGGGGGTGCCCAGCACATCAGTGCAAAAGACAAGACTGAAGCATTTGCAACTTCAGTCAAAAGTGCCGAGTGGATGATCCATCTCGACCTCCTCCTGAGGTCCCCAGCATCACAGATGCCAGCTTTTATCCAAATCGATTCACTCCACGTGATGTCAAGAAATGGCTGAAGGCACTGGATACTGCAAAGGCTGTGGGGCCTGGCAATATTCCGGTAATAGTACTGAAGGCGTGTGCTCCAGAACTTGCTATGCCCCCAGCCATGCTCTTCCAGTACAGCTACAACACTGGCGCATATGCAGCTATGTGGAAAATTGCCCAGGTTTGTCCTGTACACAAAAATCAGGACATATCCAACCCGGCCAATTACCGTCCCATCAGTCTACTCTCAATCATCAGCAAAGTGATGAAAGGGGTTGTTGACAGTGCTCTCAAGCAGCACTTACTCAGCAATAACCTGCTCACTTACGCTCAGTTTAATTCCGTCAGAGCCACTCCAATCCTGATGTCATCACGGCCTTGGTCCAAAAATGGACAAAAGAGCTGAACTCCCGAGGTGAGGTGAGAGTGACTGCCCTTGATATCAAGGCAGCATTTGACTGAGTGTGGCATCAAGGAGCCCCAGCAAAACTGGAGTCAATGGGAATCAGGGGAAAAACTCTCCAGTGGTTGGTGTACCGAGCACAAAGGAAGATGGTTGTGGTTGTTGGAGGTCAATCATTTCAGTCCCAGGATATTGCTGCAGAAGTTCCTCAGGGTAGTGTCCTTGGCCCAACCATCTTCAGCTGCTTCCTCAATGACTTTCCTTCCATCATGAGGTCAGATGTGGGGATGTTCGCTGATGATTGCACAATGTTCAGCACCATTCACGACTCCTCCGATACTGAAGCTGTCTGTGCCCATACGCGTCAATATCTGGACAATATCCAGGCTTGGGCTGACAAGTGGCAAGTAACATATTGCTACACAAGTGCCATCTTCAACAAGAAAGAATCTAATCATCGCCCCTTGACATTCAATGGCATTACCATCACTGAATCCCCCACTATCAACATCCTGGGGGTTACCATTGACCAGAAACTGAACTGGACTAGCTATTTAAATACTGTAGCTACAAGAGCAGGTCAGAGGCTGGGAATTCTGCAGCAAGTAACTCACCTCCTGACTCCCCAAAGCCTGCCCACCATCTACAAGGCACAAGTCAGGAGTGTGATGGAACACTCCCCACTTGCCTGGATGAGTGTGGCCCCAACAATGCTCAAGAAGATTGACACCATCTGGGACAAAGCAGCCCACTTGATTGACATCCTATCCACCAGCTTAAACATTCATTCTTCCACCACTGACGAATAATGGCAACAGTGTGTACCATCTACAAGGTGCACTGCTGCAACTCACCAAGCCTCCTTCGACAGCACCTTCCAAACCCACAGCCACTACCATCTAGAAGGGCAAGGGCAGCAGACACATGGGAACACAACCACCTGGAAGTTTCCCTCCAAATCAACTCACCATCCTGACTTGTAAATATATCGGCCATTACTTCACTGTCGCTGGGTCAAAATCCTGGAACTCCCCCCCTAACAGCGCTGTGGGTGTACCTACACCACATTGCCTGCAGCAGTTCAAGAAGGCAGCTCACCACCACCTTCTCAAGGGCAATTAGGGATGGGCAACAAATGCTGCAATTTTAGTGTTAATTCAAGATGTCTTCCACTTCACAATAACCCATAGGTTGTAAAAGTGTGAGGTCATGCACTTTGGTAGCAAAAAAATCAAAAGGCAGACTATTATTTAAATAGAGAGAGACTCCAAAAAATGCAGCACAGAGGGATCTGGGTTTTCTTGTGCATGAAACACAAAAAGTTAACATGCAGGTGTGGCAAATAATTAAGAAGGCAAATGGAATTTTGGCCTGTATTGCTAGGGGGTTGGAGTTTAAAAATAGGGTAGTCTTGTTACAACTGTACAGGGTGTTGGTGTGGCCACATCTGGAGTACTGTGTACAGTTTTGGTCCCCGTATTTAAGAAAGGATTTGCTGGCATTGGAGACAGTTCAAAAGAGTTTCACAAGGCTAATCCCTGGGATAAAGGGGCTGACTTATCAAGGACGGTTAAACAGACCTTTATTCATTCGAGTTTAGAAGATTGATGGGTGATCTTATTGAAACATACAAGATTCTGACAGGGCTTGACAGGGTGGATGTTGAGAAGATGTTTCCACTAGTGGGTGAATCTGGAACCAGGGGACATAGTTACAGAATAAGGGGACACTCATTTAAAACTGAGATGCGAAGGAATTTCTTCTCTCAGAGGGTAGTGAATGTCTGGAATTCTCTACCCCAGAGAGTTCTCTACCCCTGTAAGTATTTAAAGAGGAGGTAGATAGATTTTTGAAATATCGGGGAGTTGAGGGCTATGAGGAGCTGGCATGAAAGAGGAGTTGAGGCCTGGGGCAGATCAGCCATGATCTTATTGAATGGCGGGGCAGGCTTGAGGGGCTGAATGGCCTACTCCTGCTCCTATTTATTATGTTCTTATGGGACTCCATAGTCTGCTGACCATATGAGACAGCGGGAAGTACAATGGATTTGATACAACAGGGAGTGCAACTCCCAGTGTGGTGTCAAACTAGATTTAAAAGGTGCTTGAAGGTCCCTTTGACCTGCTGGATTCTTGTTAAGCCCTGTGCATTGACCCAGGCCCTGTCCAGAATTGATTTAAATGTTTATAGAGTGGGTGTACTGCTGCTTGAACTCTCTTCAGTTCGGATCTTCTTACAACAAGATATGGAGCGGAATTTTACACCAGTGGGATTTTAGGATCCCGCCAAGGCCAAAGGAGTTTAGAATAGCTGGCCGCATTTTACGGACCCCTCCCCGCCGCGATGGTACTGTAAAATTTCGGCCCGTGGAAAAGCTGAGGCAAGTGCGATAAAGATTTACAAGGGTGACACCAGAATTGAAAGGGTTACCTATCTAGGAGAAGCCTGGGGCCTTTTCCCCAGAAAAGAATAAACTAATTGGTGACCTGATAGAAATCTTACAAATCATGAAGAGAGCTGCCTTTGAAGAGGGGGCACATGGTGGCATAGTGGTATTGTCACTGAGCTAGTATTCTAGAGACCCAGGGTAATGTTCTGGGGACTGGGGTTTGAATCCCACCATGGAATTCAATAAAAATCTGGAATTAAAAGTCCAAAAGTGATGACCATGAAACCATTTTTGTAAAAACCCATCTGGGTCACTCATGACCTTTAGGGAAGGAAATCTGCCATCCTTACCCGGTCTGGCCTACATGTGACTCCAGACCCACAAGCAATGGGGTTGACCCTTAAAGGGCAAATTAGGAGTGGATAATAAATGCTGGCCTAGCCAGGGAGGCCCACATCCCATGAACAAATAAAAAAAAGAAACTAGAAATGATGTTTCCATGTGCTATGGAGTGCAAAACAGGGGCCTTAGAATTAAGGTAGTTGCTAATAAATCTACAAAAGAATTCGGAACAAGCTTCTTTTCTAGGGGAGTAGTTAGAATGTTGAACTCATTAGCACAGGGAGGCGAATACATTAGAAGATTTTAAGGGGAAGCTGGATAAGTCCATGAGGGAGAAAGAAATAGAAAATAATTTTGATAGGATGAGATGAAGTAAAGTGGGAGGAGACTTAGTGGATCACAAGCACTGGCGTAGGCCTGAATAGCCTGTTGCTAAGCTGTAAAAATCTATGGGTGGGAGATAAAGAGACAAATGCGGGCATTAAGCTTTCCTGAATGTTAAGTAGTGACAGTTAAGTAATACAGCTGGAATTTTCTGTACAGTTCTCACAGCTGGAATTTTGTTTACAGTTCTGGTCACCACATTACAGGAAGGACATCATTGCTCTGGAGAGAGTACAGAGGAGGTTTACAGGAATGTTGCCAGGGCTTGAAAATTGCAGCGATGAGGAGAGATTGGATAGGCTGGGGTTGTTCTCCTGAGAACAGAGGAGACTGAGGGGTGATCTAATTGAGGTGTACAAAATTATGAGGGGCCTAGATAGGGTAGACAGGAAAGACTTGTTCCCCCTCGCTGAGGGGTCAATTACCAGGGGACATAGATTTCAGGTGATTGGTAGAAGGATTAGAGGGGACATGAGGAAAATCTGGGTGGTGAGCATCTGGGATTCACTGCCTAAGTTGGTGGTTGAGGCTGAAATGCTCAATTCATTTAAAAGGTACCTGGATCTGCATCTGAAGAGCTGGAACCTGAAAGGCTACAGACCAGGTGCTAGAAAGCGGGATTAAAATGAGCGGCTAGTTTCTTTTATCTTTTTTGGCCGGTGCAGACATGATGGGCTGAATGGCCTCTTTATGCACCTAACTGTTCTATGGTTCTAAGGTTCTATGGTTATGTTTGAAGGTTAAAAAGCCCAGCCTGTCGCCTAATTGTTTGATCTTAATTTTGTAGAAACTGTTAACCATGGAAAAAATCCATCAATTGCAAAGGTAGGGACTTACAAACTTTTAATTGTTTTACTGTGTACATTTTAAATAAAAAAATAACGCTGTCTACTATGCACACAATAAAAATTATACCAGTTGTCTGTGTCTGTAAGTTCCACATCCCTAATCAATAATGTACTATCACTGAACATAGAAACTAAAGCCAACCACATGTACTGTCCCTTTTTTAAAGTGATTTCCTATTTCTGACTCACACGCCATGTGCTGTGAAGTTAGGATGCTGTCATGTTTATGGGATAGAGTTCAAATTACTCAGACCTATTAGGGTGCGAAGTCCTTGGCTGCACATAAACAGAAAACAATTTGGATTATGTTATGACCGATGTAGTTGGTAAAGCGGAGTTATTTAAAAATCCCCAAGATAAACTTTAAACAACCACCATAACCTATCATTTTAAGTGCTATGTTTGAGATGCGACTCTAAATTCAGGAATCAGACTACCAGCTCTCGGGGTTTTACATTAAATTAAATGAAACATTTTATTAATTTACACAGGTTAAAATATATATATACATGGCTATAAATTACGACTATCATAACTTTTAACAGATTTCCAAACTCATCTCCATTATGGCAACAGCAACCCATAGACTTAACCAGACACCAGGCAAAGCATTTTCACCTTACAAATTCAAAATGAGGTTCTTTTCACTTTGGTTCCTGTGGGGACAGTTGTAGGCTTACAGCTGCTTTTGATCTCACATTGCCTCAGCTCTACACACGCAAAATTGCTGAAGTGATATCTAGCACCGCTCATTGAATGTAAATTCTCATTGTATCACCAGCCTCTTCGAACAATAAAGCCCCTTTCATAGTACCAATTTTATTAGCAATATAAATATATTGTGTGGTCTCTGCTCGCTAGGTGCCAGAATTCACCCCACTTCTTGAATACTCTATTCAAAAAAATGCAAATGCACGCTATCTCTCTTACATATCAAAACTAGTGGATGTGGTTTACTTGGACTTTCAGAAGGCTTTCGACAAAGTCCCGTGTAAGAGATTGGCGTGTAAAATTAAAGCGCATGGGATTGAAGGTAGTGTATTGAGATGGATAGAAAACTGGTTGGCGGACAGGAAACAAAGAGTTTTTTTCCGAATGGCAGGCAGTGACTAGTGGGGTACCGCAGGGATCGGTGCTGGGACCCCAGTTATTCAAATATATATTAATGATTTAGATGAGGGAATTAAATGTAATATCTCCAAATTTCCAGATGACACAAAGCTGGGTGGGAGGGTGAGCTGTTAGGAGGATGCAGAGATGCTTCAGTGTGATTTGGACAAGTTGAGTGAGTGGGCAAATACATGGCAGATGCAGTATAATGTGGATAAATGTGAGGTTATCCATTTTGGTAACAAAAACAGGAAGGTAGATTATTATCTGAATGGCTATAAATTGAGAGAGGGGAATGTGCAACAAGACCTGGGTGTCCTCGTACACCAGTCGCTGAAGGTAAGCATGCAGGTGCAGCAGGCAGTAAAGAAGGCAAATGGTATGTTGACCTTCATAGCCAGAGGATTTGAGTACAGGAACAGGGATGTCTTGCTGCAATTGTACAGGTGAGACCGCACCTGGAATATTGTGTGCAGTTTTGGTCTCCTTATCTGAGGAAGGATGTACTTGCTATAGAGGGAGTGCAGCGAAGGTTTACCCGACTGATTCCTGGGATGGCGGGACTGACATATGAGGAGAGATTGAGTCGATTAGGATTATATTCGCTGGAGTTCAGAAGAATGAGGGGGGATCTCATAGAAACCTATAAAATTCTAACAGGACTAGACAGGGTAGATGCAGGAAGGATGTTCCCGATGGTGGGGGAGTCCAGAACCAGGGGTCACAGTCTGAGGATACGGGGTAGACCATTTAGGACTGAGATGAGGAGAAATTTCTTCACCCAGAGAGTGGTGAGCCTGTGGAATTCGTTACCACAGAAAGTAGTTGAGACCAAAACATTGTATGTTTTCAAGAAGGAGTTAGATATAGCTCTTGGGACGAAAGGGGTCAAAGGCTATGGGGAGAAAGCGGGAGCAGGCTATTGAGCTGGATGATCAGCCATGATCATAATGAATGGCGGAGCAGGCTCGAAGGGCCGAATGGCCTACTCCTGCTCCGAGTTTCTATGTTTCTATGTTTCTAGTACACACCAAAGCACCCAGAGTAGCTGGTTTTAATCCAATTAAGACACGCCCACAGACTAAACCTCTATTTTAAAAGAAAAATATTTTCCAATAATATTATATACATTAATAGCTTTATGACAGACTAAAGTTCCAGTGTAAATCTAGGCTCCACCTTAGTGTGTGGCACACCATCTTTAACTTGTTAGCAAGACTTTGCTCTGGATGTTTCCAACAACTTGGCTTTGATCCGCAGTTGTATAACATACAGGAAACTGTAGTGAGGCTTAACATAAGACCAATACTGTGCTTAACTACAGTAAAAGACACTTCATTATGTAGCCATTCTGTATATCTGACATCATTCCAATTATGTTGGCACCGTGCCTAATGTTTAATGTCCTGTAACCAGGGATAAGACGGATGGGGAGGAGCAGATGTCTCAGTGAGGAATGGGGTTAATTGACTCCCACAGCTACCTCGACTGCAACTCCTCACACCCCGCTTCCTGTAAGGACTCCATGCCATTTTCTCAGTTCGTTCACCTCCATCGCATCTATTCCGATGATGCCACTTTCCAAAACAACGCTTCTATCATGTCTTCCTTCTTGGGCACTCCTTCTGTAGTTAAGCACAGTATTGGTCTTATATTAAGCCTCACTACAGTTTCCCCTATGTCCTGCAACTGCTGATCAAAGCCAGATTGTTGGAAATGTCCAGAACAAAGTCTTCCTTCTTCCTTGACCGAGGTTTCCCACCCACGGTGGTTGACAGGGCCCCCAACCGTGTTCGACCCATCTCCCACGCCTCTGCCCTCACACCTTCCTCTCCCTCCCAGAACCATGATAGGGTCCCCCCTTGTCCTCACTTTTCACCCCACCAGCCTCCGTATTCAAAGGATTATCCTCCGCTATTTCCGCCAACTCTAGCATGATGCCACCACCAAACACATCTTCCCTTCACCCCATCCCGTCAGCATTCTGTAGGGACCGTTCCCTCCAGGACACCCTGGTCCACTCCTCCATCACCCCCTACACCTCAACCCCCTCCCACGGCACCTTCGCATGCAATTGCAGAAGGTGCAACACCTGCCCCTTTACTTCCCCCCTCCTCACCATCCAAGGGCCCAAACACTCCTTTCAAGTGAAGCAGCATTTCACTTACACTTCCCTCGATTTAGTCCACTGCATTCGCTGCTCCCAATGCGGTTTCCTCTACATTGGAGAGACCAAACGCAGACTGGGTGACCGCTTTGCGGAACACCTTCGGTCTGTCTGCCAGCATGACCCAGACCTGCCTGTCGCTTGCCATTTCAACACTCCACCCTGCTCTCATGCCCACATGTCTGTCCTTAGCCTGCTGCAATGTTCCAGTGAAGCTCAACGCAAACTGGAGGAACAGCACCTCATCTTCCAACTAGGCACTTTACAGCCTTCCGGACTGAATATTGAGTTCAACAACTTCAGATCATGAACTTTCTCCTCCATCCTCACCCGTTTTTGATCCCCTTTTTTCAAATATTTATTTTATAATTTTTATATATACATGTTTTTCCCATCTAGTTCTATTATTATTTTTTAAATTTATTTCCATTCGTTGTTTTATCCCCACCTTTTAGCCTATTTTGATCCTTGCTCCCACACTGCCCCCACCCCCCACCCCACCCCCACTAGGGCTATCTGTCACTAGCTCATCCTGCTTTCTCCTCTTAATGTCACCATTAGCACCTCCTTTAGCCAGTATCACCACCATCAACACCCCTTCGACCTTTTGTTTATGACATCTTTTGCAACCTCTCCTTTGCCTCCACCTATCGCTGGCCTTCTATCCAGCTTCACCTGTCCCACCACCCACCCCCACCTCCCACCACCCCCCTTAAACAGTAAATATTTCACCACATTTCTACTTCCCTGTAGTTCTGAAAAAGAGTCACCTGGACTCAACACGTTAACTCTGTCTTTCTCCCCACAGATGCGGTCAGACCTGCTGAGATTTTCCAGTTGTGTCTTTGTTTCAGATTTCCAGCATCTGCAGCATTTTGCTTTTATCTCGGGGTTAAGTGAAGTGCCTGGACGGCCAAGACAGAACAAATACCGATAGGCTTAATCCAGGCTGGCTTTTGGAAAATTTATATTATGCTGCACAGGTTGAAATAACAATGTCAGCCAAATTTTGGATTTAATTTGTTGTGCCTTTTATAATGGCCCAATACAATGTTAATCTCTTTGTTTTTCAGCCAAGTGAACATGCCAGCCACCATTCAGACCCGCAACATCCAGACACTGGCTCCAACATCCCCAGAGTAGCTTCTCCCAAAAGTGCAGTGGCCTCTGCCTCTATGAAGTTGTAACCACCAGGACATGTTTGCCAGTCATTATTAGCGCCATTTCTCTGTTATACCTTTTCACCTCTGAGTTTGCGCAATACTCCATCACGACGAGATGCTCTTGACTTTGATGTGTGAATGTCACTGGTATTTGTTCATCAGCATCTGCCACACCCTTGCCCTAACTACGAATGCACATCTCTCTGTGGTTTCGATTCTATCCCTACTCAGGCTCTCTCCAAGCTTATTCTGTCTGAGGCCCATCTCCTGCTCTCTTGGTCCTACCTCCACTAAACAGCTGACCATCCAACTTCTCTTCCTGTCTCTAACGCTAGGTAACATTGTAACCAGTCCCTCCTCCCTTGCTGCTGACCCCTGACTTTTAAGTGGGTGGTTACCAGACAATTATGCGGCAATCCATCCTTGACCCCTCCACCCAGTCCCTAACTACCCCATTCCTCCCAAATCTTTGAATGCGTTGCCCCCCTCCCAACTCCGTGCCCACCCATCTTTGTTGCAACTTGAGTTTGAATCCTTTTAATCAGCCAGTGCGCTGAAATGACTCTAATCAGAAGCAAATGACTTCCTTTGTGTCTCTGTGTATGTGTGTGTGATCATTGCAGCACTCCCCATGCCATCCTGCCCCACGACTCCCCTTATCCTTCTCAATGCTTTACAGTTTTTCACGCGATTGACAACAGCATCCAGCTCCAACACCTATCCTCTATGGTGTTACTGAATGTGCTTGCCCTTGCCTGGCTCCACCCTTACCCCTCAGGTCGTAGCCAGAAAATCTCATGTGGCGGCTTCTCCTCCCGATTACCTCAGGAGCCCCATCAGGATCTATCCTTGCCTTGGTGCACTCTTATTTCTTACACGTTGTCTGTCAGTGGTATCATCTCACCTCAGGTTCCACATGTACACTGACAGCACTCAGCTCTACCTCAACCGCTCTGAATCCCTCCACCTCTGTGTCTGCATGCTGAGCTGCAATTTCCTCCACTTAAATATTGGGAAGACTGAAGCCATTGCCTTCTGAGCTTGCCATAAATTCTATCCCCCACCCTGCCCCTCCCACCCCGCCAAACCCTACTGATTCCATCCTCCTCCCTAGACTCAGGTCTCAGGGTGAAGCAGACTGTTTGCAACCTCTCGTATCCTACTTGACCCTGAACTCAGCCTCCAGCCCCAATACCCTGCATCACAAAGACTTCCACTTCTGTAATATAGCCTGTGCCTGCCTCTTCAACACCCAATCTACAGCTGGAACCTTCAACTCTTCTCTTACAACCTCCAGACTAGAGCATTCCCAGACTCGCATACTTGCCATCCACGCCACCCGCTAACCCATCTTCCACTTCCCACAATCTCGATGTGAGAATGGATGTTACTTTTTAAAAAAGTTTTGCGGAATATTGTGTTAATCTGTAAAGAAGACTGCGTGCCTGTGTGTGATTTTAATTAAGCTGGGCAAGAGTTTGATAGGAGAGGTTGTCTGGGGGTTTGGAAACATGAAAAGGATAGAGGTGTTAAGTTGAGGCACAAGTGAAAAGGTTAGATCCAACATTTGCATTTTTAGATAAGTTGGGAGGTTGTTTGAATATCAAAGGGGAGTCAGAGGTCACAAGAAAAATGTTTGCATCTTGCAGGAGTTCATCGGTAAACAAGCAGTGGAGATATGATATTTTACTGATCCAAAAGCAAAGACAAGATGGAAATACGAAATATCTTATATTTGGAAGGGTTTGAGTTTCAAAGCGGTGTGTGAGAAAACTGGGAATGAGATGAAAGGGAAAAAAGGTATGTTAGAGGTACTGTGGAGAGCTGGACATCTATTGAGTTGGATAGCTGTTAAGCTGGAGATGGCTGGAGCTGTTTGAGCTGGTGAGGTCACTGGAGCTCTGTGCTGGAAGACGAATGCAATTGGAATCACCTATCCACTCAAGCCAGAAAAGTCTTGGGCTGCAGCAAGCAGATTTATTCTGGAGTGGATGCCACCATAAAATAGAAGCAGGTAAAAGATCACATGGTACAGCTTAATCAAAGCTATAGCAGTTTGCCTTGTATAATATTACTGGATTTCTTTCATATTTATATGCATCTATAGGGAAGCTGTTTATTTGTGGGTTTGCCCAAGTAGAGAGATTTTTGGGGAATGTTTTGTAAGACTGACCTTAATTGTGTGACTGTAATCTTGTGTGCTTAAGTTTTCTTTTACTTATTTTGTTAATAAAACTTTTACTTTTGATTTTTAAAAACCAAAACGTGTCACTGGACCTCTTACTGCTGAGATTGGTACATCGTCTTCTCGTTATCAGAATACAAAAAAAAAAGCTTCTTTTTTTTGCCAAGTTTCCCTCTAGGAGTTGGTTTGAGCAGCAATTAACACCGGCTGTGGTCTTAACACTGATCGCACCCAAAGTTATGTCCCCTATATCCTAACCTGTACCCAAGTCCCGTTCACTCATCAGCCCTGTACTGCCTTACGTTGGCTCTTGGTTAATCAACGCCTCGATTTTAAAATTCTCATCCTTGTGTTCAGATCTCTCCCTGCTCTCATAACTCCCTACCTGTGACCTCATCTAACCCTGTCTCTGTTCCTCCAACTCTGGCCCCTTCAGCATACCCTTTGACTCATCAATGGCTGCCTTGACCTCAGGAAATTAAGAACAAAATCTAGTCCATTGTCTAGAACCAAAACTCGAGAATAAACCTTGCTGTATCCCTATCTCTCTAAAGCCCTCTACACCACCCTAACTCGTCCTTTATGATCCTCCTTAAGAAGACCTATCTGTTTTTAAGTTTTTATTTACTCCCCTTTAACGTCTCCTCCTTTAACTTTGCATCAGGTTTTATTTTTGGTCTAATTGTTGCACTTGAGGAAGGAAATTTGGCCTGAGCCCCAGGAGACCTCCCTGCACTTCCTTCCATTGCTGCTGTGGGACCTTTAAAGGGTCTGACTTTAACCTTGAAATCCAGAGGATGGTTGATTGACCTGGGCCGTGTGCCCCTCAGTGCTGCACTGATTTCTCAACGCAGGTTATTAGCCCCTGGCCTGAATGGGCACCCACACACCTCACCTGGTTCTCTCAGCTGCCGGATTGGGTTACAGCAATGTTTTGTGCAACCGTTCATCCCGATTGGACAATAACCTGCGTTTTTGTCCCACGCCCTATTTATACCTATGCCTGTGCGTGCTTATGTCTATTCCTTCTTAACTGGTGTGACCTAATCTCAAAAACGAGCAGGAAAAATGGGGGAATTAACTTTAAAACGAAAACTAGCACATTCAGTGAAAGTTACATTTCAAATAAACAATGGACAATGTCGTTACATCCTGTGTTCCATCCGTTTGAACCATATTCAAAAGAAAACTTGGAATTCAGTGTCGCTGGTAAATTCATTCCCCGTGGCCTAGTGCCATTAAGAAGGTGGTGACGGGTCTTCCTGAATGGTTGCAGTCCACAGGCTGAAAGTGCTTTCCGGGATTTCGATCCACCGGCTCAGCGAAACTTGGAGAAAGAAACACTTTCTAATCCAGTACAGTGATGTCAAAGCAGAAATCTACACAAAATTAGTCATTTGGGAGTGCAGGACTTGAGTATTGCTGACAAAAGAGACACATTGAAGCTTTTCGTCTTGCACTCATCAGGACACTTCGCAAACAACAACTTATACTGTATGAGGAGAGAGTGCTTATTGGCAAGTGGATGCTGATTGGTAGAGGCATTGCCATGGAGGCACCATCGCTGGTGCATTCTCCTGCTTGGCAGTTAACTGTCAGTCACCATCGCTGTTGCAATCTCCCTGGCAATGCCTGGACAATCAGAGTCCATCTGCCAACCAATCAGCTCATACAGTATAAATTCCTTTTTATATCGGTATTCTTGCAAAGTGCCCTGATGAGTACAAGATGGAAGGCTTTGACATGTCTCCTTTTTCAGCACTACGCACAACGCCGGGTTAAGAGGTTCAGGCCCAGGGTGTGTGTGTGTGTTTTTTTTTATATCTTGTTCGTTAATGATCTGTGTTAAGAGGTTTGCTCTGTGTTTGACAGGGGTCATGCAACAACTTTCTGAATAGGTATTCCCCACTGTCGGGCTTCACATCCAACAGAA
Source organism: Cetorhinus maximus (assembly GCF_964194155.1). Lineage (NCBI taxonomy): Eukaryota > Metazoa > Chordata > Chondrichthyes > Lamniformes > Cetorhinidae > Cetorhinus > Cetorhinus maximus. Next base: position 7,950,894 of record NC_135911.1, on the reverse strand, counting down.
AGCTATAACCATGAACACGTAACAGACAAACTGGAACTGAATATTTGTACCTTAGCAGTGCTGCAGAGAAATATAATACCCTAATTCACCCTGCATTCTGAGGATATAACTCTTATGTTCAGATAGATTTTATTTCCCCTTCTCGTTATGCCCTGATGTGATTCACATTAGGCCACCTATGCACATGAAAATGGGGCAAAAACTAGCCCATTGTCCGAACGCTTTGGGCAGTTTCCTCCCACAATCGGTGCCTTTACACCCACCCCATGCACATGTCATGTTCTCTCGACTCTTTCCCCAAGTTCCCGTGCATCTTTGCACCCAAACGCAGTACTAATGGGTTACACTTCCTGCAACATCAACATCAGCCTCTTGGGCCTAAGTTCACATTCAGCCTGAGTGGGGTGGAAGGGGAGGGATGGCGGGCAGGAGACCTCTCCCTCCATCCACCAAGGTGGCCCTGCTAGAAGCTTGGGCAAGCTCACAGCAGAAGCAAAGGACCCTGCATTTCAAATCAAAAGGAAGCCGTGCATTCATATGGCATCTTCCAGAGCCTCGGGAAGCCCCAAAGCAGTTTACGGCCAATCGTGTACCTTTTGTTACTTACTGGCCCACAGACCTTGAGCGAGATACTTGGCACGGGGGGGCTGCGGCTCTTGGGAATGTCCCTGCTACACTGAGCTCAAACACTTCCTGGTTTGTGAGCCAGATCACATCTTGTTCACAATAAACTGGCTTGTGTTCTTTGGTTAATGCCTAGCCCGCGACAAAGCCAATGTCGGACATTCAGTGACAGTAACAGTGAAGACCCCTGACTCAAGATGGAGGCGAAAAGTGTGAAGTCAATGCTTCCTTGTTTGTTTGGCACTCAAACCAGGTTAGTGTGTCGGAGGGGAATATTGGGGAAAGCAATAAAGCAGGAAGGCAAATTCCCCATAAGTCAATGGCCATGAGGTTGTGACAGAGCAAATGCTGTTCTGCATTTTCGATTTCCTGATACATCCTACCAGAGAGACTCTTTCCTCTGATGTAGGGGTAATGCCCACTTTCTCCCTCCATTCCTCACTGAATTAAACTGGCCGTTCAATTAGAAACAAGGCTATCAGTTGCCTTAGCGTTATCATTTCTTTTTCATGCTTTCACGGAATGTGAGAGCCGATGGTGAGACCAGCGTCTGTTCCCCATCCCTTCCTGCCCTTGAGAGGGTGGCAGTGAGTTGTGTTCTTGAACCGCTGCAGTCCATCTGGTGTAGGGCACACTCACAAGGCTGTTAGGAAGGGAATTCCACATTTTTTGACCCAGTGACATGAACAGAATGGTAATTTGGTTTCAGTATGTAGTGTAGGATGGTGTGTGGCTTGGAGGGGAACTTGCAAGTAGGCAGTGGTGTCCACATATGTTTGCTGTCCTTGCCCTCCTGGGTGGTAAAGATCACGGGTTTGAAAGGTGACATTGAAGGAGATTTGGCAAGTCGCTGCAGTGCATCTTGTAGATGGTACACACTGCTGCCACTGTGCATCAATGGTGGAGGGAGTAAATGTTTAAGGTGGTGGATATGTTGCTGATCACAAGGACTGCTTTGTCCTGGGTGGTGTTGAGCTTCTTGAGTGTTGTTGGAGCTGCACTCATCCAGGCGCTTGAAGAGTATTCCATCACACTCCTCACTTGTGCCTTGTGGATGATGGACAAGCTTGGGGAGTCAGGAGGCGAGTTACTCACCTTGGAAATCGCAGTCCCTGACCTGCCCTTGTAGCCACAGTATTCACAGTCCAGTTCAGTTTCTGGTCAATGGTAACCCCCAGGATGTTGATAGTGGGGTATTCAGTGGTGGTAATACTGTTGAATATCAAGGGCAGATGGTAAGATTCTCTCTTGTTCTAATTGGTCATTGCCCATCACTTGTGTGGCACGAATGTTACTTGACATTTATCAGCCTAAGCTTAAATGTTGGCCAGTTCTGTTCTGCTCTCTAGATAAACCTTTACCATGGGGGCCGAATTTGCATTACAGTCACTATTGTGACTCTGTGTAGTTTTAACAAGAGAAAAAATGGGTGTATGGACGCTGACACGGGTACATTAACTATGCTGGACAGCTCCCACTATCTGCCTTCTCCCTGTTTATAATGCAATTTTTAATTATTTCTTAACTGCTCTCATGAACAGCTCCAATACTATAGTTGAACTGGAGTCTTTGTACATCAATATTGCGACTCTCAGTTATTCTTCAGTTCCTTTCGGTTAGATAATACTGACTTAGACTCCTGGCCATGTTTGCTTGAGTTAATATTTAATCTTGTTCATTGATCAGGGATTTCTGGCTGGTTTATCTCTACAACGGGACCAGCATTGCTCTGTCAGGATGGAGAGGGTCCAGCTCACTGCCCTGATTGTTTGGATATTTCTACTTGCTGGTGAGAGTGGATTTCTCATGCTGGTGTTGGGGATTAAACAGGAAGGGAGGATAAGTTAAATAGAGCTTCACTCATGTTATTAATATTGATACTGATTTCACAGTCTGCACTTTCCTGTCTCCATCCAATTTTCATTTAAACAAATTGGCTGGATATTCACAAAGGTGTCTTAACTTTTTTCCCTTTTCTAGTTGAATCTCAAACTCTGACCATCTCGGTGAGCGAGGGTCCTGTACATGCAGCAGCGGGAGACCCTGTGACCCTGTCAGCCAGACCGTCCGTGGAGGTGAGGAGTGGGAGCTGGAGACACAATGGGAGGGATGTCATAATGTGGATCGGGTCGACTGTAGAAATAGCAGGTCGTTACGCAGGACAGGCAGAGTTAGTCCATAATGTCTCCCTCTTGCTCAAGTCAGTGACTGTTTCACACAGTGGAGAGTACATTGTCACCATGACCACATTCTCTAACACAGCAGCAAGTGCGAGAATCAATCTTCTTGTGTTCAGTAAGTAACAGCCATATTTTGATTGTCCAAATCACGAGGAAACGATTAACCATAAACTCCATGATCACAGGCTGCGCGGAAGAAGTGAATTCTTGGTGGGTCAAAGTAGTTACATCAGCGATGGGCAACCTGGGCTTGTGAGTGGGCCGCATGAATGGCCCTCCTTCATCTCAGTGAGCCGCAAGGTTGCAATTGGGCGTGTGCGCTAACCATGACCCCATGAATGAGATGTTTAGTACACGCCAAACATTTCACAGCGAGTTATAGAAAATGCTTAATCATTCACGTGAGAGGAATGGCGTTTTTCATAAAGTCCCTTAATGTTGTATTTTTTTGGAACTGATATCGCCTCATTGCAAATTAAGCAAAGCCCTGTCCAACAACAAAATAATCCAGCTCCCAACTCTCTCTTACCATCCTGCCCTCATTACTGGCTTTCCTCTTTTTGGCTACTTCCTCTTCCTCTGTACTTTGTGATTTTGTCCTTGATGCTCCTTCTTCATCACACTACTTGGACACAAAACGATCCATTATATAATTAGGGGCAAATTAAATTACCAGCAAAAGTAACATTAAAAAAGCGCAACCTCCCATGTCCATGGGTGTTGTAGCCAAGATAGTCTCCCGGCCGAGGGTAATTTTGCTAGCTGTGCTTGCGTACCTAGAGTTTGCGGGGTGCGCCAGTTGAACCAGCTTTGATTGGCTGCAGAGCCTGGCTCTCACAGTCAATGTTGTGCGCCATCAGCACACCCTTTGCTTCACGTGCCCTTGTGTTGCTTGCATATCGCTTTAGTAATACCACGTGGACAGGAACCAGCTGAATTTGACAACCCTGCGCGTGGGCATTGTGTCAACAAAATGTCTCGCACCCAGAGGCCTGATGGGCCACGTGGGGCCTGTGGGCCAGAGGTTGCCCACCACTGATTTACATCATGAATTTAGCAGGTCGGATTCTGACAGAGGGGGTGGGGCGACTGATAACGCACGTGTTGGTCCAAGTGTGGAGCAGAGTCCAAACGGAAATGGGATCAATGCTTCAGAATAAATGCTGGGCCAATGGGAAAAGGTAGGTGGAGTAATCTTACAAATTGGTTAAAGGGCCATTTCATGCTCCGAGGTAGAGCAAATGTGATTTACACACTTACCGCTGATATCTCCCAAAGATCAATCTTTGGCCTCTTCCTATTTCTCATCTATACGCTGCCCCTCAATGACATAAATAAAAGCAAAACATTGCTGATGCTGGAAATCGAAAATAACAATAGAAAATGCTGGAAAAACTCAGCAGGTCTGGCAGCATCTGCGGAGAAACACAGAGTTGACGTTTCGAGTCCGTATGACTCTTCATCGTCTGTCACAATCTGGAAACACAGCATCACAGTTTCCACATCTCTACCTGCCTTGACTTTTTTTCAAGTTGAGCTGGTATAAGACACAGGTTGAGAGAGCGGGTAATAAAGCAGACAGTATCCTGGGCTTTATTAATAGGGACAGAGAGTACAAGAGCAGGGAGGGTATGTTGAGCTGGTATAAGACACAGGTTGAGAGAGCGGGTAATAAAGCAGACAGTATCCTGGGCTTTATTAATAGGGACAGAGAGTACAAGAGCAGGGAGGGTGTGTTGAGCTGGTATAAGACAGGTTGAGAGAGCGGGTAATAATCTTACAAATTGCTGAGTGGTTAAAGGGCCATTTCATGCTCCAAGGTAGAGCAAATGTGATTTAAGTTCAAGTGAGGCCCCACATGACACTGAAGCACAATGCATTGAGACTCATTAGAGGGGACCTCGCCACTGCTCTGTGCCTGAGGCTCAGTTTGTATCTTAACACCAGGCCGAGTGGTGCCAGAGAGCAGAAGGACTGCAAATGTTACACCCCTGTTCGAAGAAAAGAAGGACAGATGAAGCTCATAAACTACAGTTCAACATCAGTCGTAGCAAAACTACTAGAGCCCATTGTCAATGACAAAAATGAATTTTAACTTGGAGAAACATGCTATAATAAGAGACAACCAGCAAGGGCTTTCTTAAGGGCAAATAATGCCCGACCAACCCGATTGAGTTATTTGACGATGTCACGGAGAGAGTTGATGAAGGTGGTGGCAGATGGGGTACATTTGGACTTGCACAAGGCGTTTAATAAAGTATCATAGCAGAGACATATTCGAAAAATAAAAGCACATGAGTTTAAATGGACAGCGGTAACTTGGATATGCTGGTTAAGTGATATGAAGTAGAGATTAGTGGTAACTGGATGGTTTTTGTTTTGACTGGAGAGATACATGGTATATTTCCCAGGGCTCAGTATTAGGGTCATTGTTTCTCTGGGTCAATATAAATGACCTGCTCTCGGGATTACAATCTTGAAGTTTACGAATGTTTACAAAACTTGGCAATAGAGTCAAAAGGGTAGCAGCAGGTTTGAGGCGGATTTGGATGAAGGGCTGAAATGGACAGATACATGCCAGATGCAATGTAGTGCGGATAAATATAACTGATACAATTTGAGATGAACATCATGGGGAGGTAGTATAACCTGAATGGCTGTATTTTTGGTGCAAGTACAGATGGGCCTGGGGTGCATATTCACATTGCATAGAACATGGCAGGGCAAGTTTCTAAGGTGGTTAAGGATACTCAGCTTTGTGAAAAGGGGCAATGAATAGATAAGAACAAAGAAACCATGCTAAACCTCTACAAATCACCCATTCTGCCTCAACTGGTGTATTGTGTACAATTCTAGGCATCATTTTTAGGAAGAATATCAAGAGCTTTCAGAGCGTTGCGAGGAAGTTTACTAGAATGGTACCAGGGATGAGAGGTTTTCAATTATGCAGAGAGATTGGAGAAGGTGGGACTTTTTTTAACTCTGGGGAGAGAAGGTAAAGGGAGACCTAATAGAGGGTTTCAAAATCTTGAGGTGTTTTGATAGAGCATGGAGTGAAGCAGAGTTTTTGAATATTTTATAAGGCAGAGGGAGATAGATTCCTGATAAAGCAAGGGGGTGAAAGGTTATCGAAAGGAGGCAGGAATGTGGAGTTGAGGTTCCAATCAGATCAGCCATGGTCTTATTGAATGGTGGAGCAGGCTCGAAGGGCCGAATGGCCTACTCCTGCTCCTAATTCATGTGTTTGTATGTTGGTGCAATGGGCTGAAAGGTCTCATTCTGTGTTGTAAGATTCAATGTTGCAGCACAAACCTGAGAGGTACCAAACATGCAATGCAAAATCTTAGTTTTGATACCACATGGTGTGGATTTGCTTATTGGTCTTAAAGTACTCAGATTTCATACCTTTCTGTGTTGTATTATATTATCAGAGCTCAACTATGAATTAGCAATTGGGTCTATGGGATCTTTATTTCCAAGTAACAGCCAGCTAGATATTAACTGGACATTGACTGAGTAGTGAAAGAAAATAGCGTTGAATCGCAGAGTAGGCCCGAGGACCCAAACAGCCTACTCCTGCTCCTAGTTCTTATGTTCCTATGTTCCAACACTGTAGCTTTGCCTCAGTACCTGTTAACCTAATGCCATTGGTCATTGCGAACAAAAGTTGCGAATTACCAACACGAATGCAGCTTGGAAAGTGATAGTCAAGGTAGCTTCAGATGGCGCAGAACCTGCTAATAATTCTTACATGAGCAGAATTATGGCTAATGTGATTGCATGAAGCCATTTAAAGCAAAATGGGGAGAGAGAATGCTCAATAGTCTTCAGCTAGCTTCTGGGTGAACTGGAGAAGGAGTAGGGAGAAACTGAAAAAGAGGGTCTTCCAATACGCAGAGATGGGCCTGTTAAAGACCGAATTCCTTAACACAGAAGAGAATTGCAGGCCAAGGATGTCAATGCAATTAAGAGCAAATCACCCCTATCACAAAGTTAATAAAATATTACAATACGCTCTGAATGACACTGTGACTTCCGGGCATAGTTAATTTCAGCAAACACATGCATGAGCAAATGTAAAGTTGGCAATTGTGGATCATTCTGTCTGTTGTACACATGACCTGATTTTTCATTTGTTCTGGTGGGAGTGAATATCAGGTGATTTCTATAACTGGCAGTTGATCCACAAGGTCAGGTTTTACACCAGCTGGCAAGCTGAAAATCTACCCCATGACATCCCTGAGTAAGAGGGACATTTAAAAGCTCATTAAGCAGTACTAGTCCAACTTTTAGAGAAATTAACATACTAGGTTGACATTTGTCATGTTACTGACAATGGACTTGTTAGTGTTGATAAAGCTCTTTATAAAAGGGCGCTACATGAGATGAACCCCATGGGACACCACCACCTGGAAGTTCCCCTTCAAGTCACTCACCATCCTGACTTGGAAATAGATCGCCGTTTGTTCACCGTCACCCGTTACATCACGGGTCAAAATCCTGGAACTCCCTCCCTAACAGCACTGTGGGTGTACCTACACCACATGGACTGCAGCGGTTCAAGAAGGCAGCTCACCACCACCTTCCCGAGGGTGACTAGGGATGGGCAATAATTGCTGGCCCAGCCAGCGACGCCCACACTCCGTGAATGAATGAGAAAAACTAGTCCTGGGTAAAAGTTAGAAGATGGTCAGATATCAGTCTCAAGAGGAAGCAGTCAATTCTAGTTAGGAAGTGATGTTGAACATGAACAAAACAGTGGAATGCCACAAGGAATTTTGCTGTAACGCCTCTTGTTCCCCATCTATACAGGTATCCTACATGCAAAAAAACTTGAAGACAGAGGAATGTAGTGAAGCAGTCCAGAAGTTGTAAGGTCCCAGAAGTCGCCAACAATCCATTGCTGATTTTTTAATTGTGATGGCTGGGCGAGTGAGGAAATGAAGCCAACACACATTCCTGTCCACTTTCACATTCATATGACTCCCATCAGCAGCGAAAGATGATGATCAATATCTCCGTCCATGTATGGTAACCCTTTTAGATTGACTTTCGCAGTTGTATGTCAGCTGATGGATTATCCACCATTTGGCACGTAGCAAAACTTTGCAGTGTAATCGATTGCAGAGTCTATGCGTCAGATTTTAATATTTTCGGTTGCTATCACATCACATTGCCACTAGAAATAACTGGCTCTTTAGCAGAAGCCAATCAGTGCGCTAAAGATATTGAAATGACTGAGGGGCTGGAAGATCAGGTGGAGTCAGAGGCTCATCTGTCTGGTGGAGAGAGTTTCTGTTATTCTGCAGATGTAACAACATTTTGCAGAACAGAGAGAGATCTGGATTGATATTTTCAAATGAGCAGAATTGTGGCTCCTGTAATAATGTGAAGACTTACCCATTGAAAGCAAAATGGGGAAAGAGATTGTTCAATAGCCTTCAGCTGGCTTCTGGGGTCCTGAGGGGCCTTGGCAGGGTGGATGTGGAGATGATGTTTCCTCTTGTGGGAGAATCTAGAACTAGGGGGTCACTGTTTAAAAATAAGGGGTTACTCATTGAAGATAGAGCTGAGGGGAATTTTTTTCTCTCAGAGGGTCGCGAGTCTTTGGGACTCTCTCCCTCAAAAGGTGGCAGAAGAAGAGCATTCGAATATTTTTAAGGCAGAGCTGGGTAGATTCTTGATTAACAAGGGGGTGAAAGGTTACCGGGGGTAGGCAGGAATGTGGGGTTAAGGTTACAATCAGATCAGCCATGATCTTATTATAAGGCAGAGCAGGCTCGAGGGGCTGATTGGCCTCCTCCTGCTCCTTGTTTGTATATGTTCATAGGGCAATTTTAGAGCTTTGGTAGTTATATTGCAGCCAGTGTAATGTCAAGAAAAGTGTGTATCTAGGGATGAGAGTGTAATATAGAAAATAACAAAGGAACACATAAGAAACCATTAACAGTTCCATAAAGGGAATGCAAATAAAACTTGCAACTAGCATAAAAGCCAATAGTGAAATATTTTATTAATTTATTAAGAGCAAGAGGCTGAGAATTTTGCAGAGAGTAACTCACCTCCTGACTCCCCAAAGCTTGTCCACCGTCTACAATGCACAAGTTAGGAGTGTGATGGAATACTCCCCACTTGCCTGGATGAGTGTAGCTCCAACAACACTCAAGAAGCTCAACACTGTCCAGGACAAAGCAGCCCATTTGATTGGCACCCCATCCACAAACATTCACTCCCTCCACCACTGACGCACAGTATCAGCTGCCAGGAAAAATATAATAATTTTCATAATATCATTGTGATTTATTGTAAAATTGGTTTAATGGTGAGATTTGGATTAGTTTCTGTGTGTGTTTGTGTGCTTTATGGGGGGGTGGGGGTTGGATTTAATTGAATTGGAGACATCTGGTCTGCAGCTTTTGAATTATCAAAAGGGAAGGTAGGTTTGAAATGCTAAATATGTAAACATGGCTGAAGTTTTACAATGTGAGGTGTGAGGAAGATTTGCATTTTTGGATAAATTAGGTTAGTTTAAATTTCAAAGTGATGGTAAGATGTTACACCTAGCCATAAGAAGCTAAGCCAAACAGTGTGTTTATTTTTCCCAAAGGTTATTGATAGTATGGGTACTATGAAAGATGTATATTATGAGAAAAGTAAAGTTGCAAAGATATATTGGAACAATGGGATTTGCATTAAAAAGGGGAAAACATGCATAAAGGAGATGAGGTTATGTGTAAGGGAGAAGACATCCTAAGATCTAACACAAGTGTGAAAAGCCTCCAGCCTCTATGCATTTGGGAACTGAAGCTGAGAAAACTCATTTTGAATTCTCCTATCAGGGTGTTGTGTTGCTTTGCCTGGGGCTTTTTAAATCTATTTGTTTTTTTTGCCATTGCCTTAACGTAGTTGTAACTGGGAATCAGATTAATTAGGGGAGTTAGCAATTAGTATAGTAGTAATTTGTAGATCTTTGTATGTACTTAAAATCTTTTCTTCTAATAGTGAATGTTTAATTTAGTTTTGTAAAAAACCTCTATGTCTCGGCAGACTTATTACTGCTGAATTCAAGGCAGGCATCTCCAAATAAAATACAAATTACAAAACAGTTGTGGCATCTGTTTCAAGTTTCCCTCTGGAATTTGAACAGCCCAGCATTTACCATCTGCTGTGCAGTGTGTACCATCTACAAGATGCATTGTAGCAACTTGCCAAGCCTCCTTCAACAGCACCTTCCAAACCCACGACCTCTAACACCTAGAAGGACAAGGGCAGCAGATGCATGGGAACACCACCACCTGCAAGTTCCCCTCCAAGCCACTCACCATTCTGACTTGGAACTATATGGCTGTTCCTTTACTGTCGCTGGGTCAAAATCCTGGAACTCCCTCCCTAAGGGCAATTAGGAAGGGGCAAAAAAAAAATGCTGGCCTAGTCAGCGATGCCCACGTCCCTTGAAAGAATAAAAAAAAGAGTGACTAAAGAAAAGGGCTCCGTAAAGACAGGCACAAGTAACACTGTAATAGAGAACAAGTTAACAACAGATTTCTTAAACAAATGCTTTCTTTATGCATTTACTAAGCAGAGTAAGAGGATAACGTCCATGTTGGAAACAAAACTAAAACACAAAAGGAAGTTATTGTACTCAATATTAGTTTAACAATGGTGATGGGGAAAATAATAGGGCTTATCATAGATAAACTTGCAGGCCCTAATGATTACCAGGTTGGGTACAAAGACAAGAAGGTGATCAAATTGAATAGCGTTTGTTACAGAAGTCCAAAACTCTCTTTGTTAGGGAATTGTGCCATTGCTCTGCAAAATGGCTATAGTCGCTCCACTTTTTCAAGAACAGTGGTACGTCAGAAGATTAAGTGAGTGGGCAAAACTATGACAAATAGACTTTAATATGGGCAAGTGTGGAGTCATTCCAGTTTGAACTACATAGAGATAAATCAGATTTATTTTCCAAATGATAAACTAAGAACTGTATAAATGCAAATAGATGTGGAAGTCCCAGTAGCCTTGGCCGAACACCTTCTGGAGTACTGCCTTCAGTTCTGGGCACTGCACAACATAGGTATTGACCTTAAAGAGGTGCAGCACCAATTCACCACAATGCTAGAGCTTAAGTTATGAGGACTGGTTGCCTTAACATGACTGGTATTCCCTTGAGTATAGAAGATTGATCTTGAACTGTATGATTCCCATTGAATGTGCAGGTTATCACAATTATATTGAAGCACCTCAGGGTGCAACATCATCTATGCAGACAGCTTAAATACCTTTGCACTTTCTGTCACGGCCATTCTGTAATGTTCCTTTGATTGTATTGAAGCACCTCAGGGTGCAACATGATCCACTTGGAAAACTTGAATATTATTGCACTGTCTGTGATGGCCATTTTGAAATGTTTTGTAATGTTCTTTCAGATCTTTTACGAATAAAGTGTATTTTTGCAAATGAAAAGAGTATAGAAGATTGAGGCACGAGCCATCAAATTGTTCGTCTGCCTTGGCGAATTTTGTTTTTATGGTTATAAAGATGAGCTGTTTCCTCTGATGGGGGATGGGGGGGTGGTTCAGGACAAGGGGACACGTTGTCAGATTGGAGTTAGGCCCACCCAGAAGTTAAGACAAGAAGGACCTCTTCACACAAAGGCTAGTGGGGATCGTAAACTCGCTCTGTCAACAAACCGGGGTTCAATAGTTATTTTCAAAAGTAGGAATGACAAACTTTGGTTTGGCAAGCGATCTGAGAGAAAGGCGGGTAAACGGAGTTGAGTTACAGACCAGACGTACCCTCATTCAGTGTCTCAGTTTGTGACCCCACCGGGGCGGGGGGGGCGTCGGGACCCACAATTTGGGAAGCCCGGCTCCAATTTAATGAAGGAACAGGCTCAAGGGGCTGAATGGGCCACTCCTGTCCCTGTACCCCTGAGTTTAATACGGGACTAAACACAACTCCTGGGTCACAATGGATCACCCTGTGCGGTAGCTGTGGAAACTGTCATCTCGTCGTCAATATTGGACAGTCCAATTCAAAGTGAGCAAGGGGGAATAATCAGCGCATCAATTTACGTGGGCCTAATGCCATTGTATGTTTTGTAGGCTCCACCCCAGATGCTGAAAGCTGCAATAGCAACAAATGGACAGCAACTGTGGCAGTTTTGGGAGCTATCTCAGCTGCAGCTCTGATCACTGTCAGCATTTTAGCCTTCAAAGTGCGGGAAATGGCACAAAACGAAGCATCAGGTGAGTTAACTGTGCAATAAAAAATGCTTTGTTCTCTCTGAGCACTGGGCACCTACTGATACTGATTGTGCCATCACTATCATCAGCTGGGGAGATCTTCAGGGAGGAAGGTGTTCGTCTGTTAGATAATTAAGTTCATCTATCAGATAGATACCCCTGTGCCTGGTAAGTCTGTATTCAATGCTCACGAAAGTTTCCTTTGTTCAGTAGTTCTGGGGAACAGTTTCCAATTGAAAATGTTTCAAGAGTTTCACTCATAAAGAGAGGGGATATTGCTGGTAATTTTCTACCTGTAAGCAGTCCACTACAGTGAACATAGCAATGGTTGTATAAATTATTAGAGAGCTCTACCAGCAACCTGGCCAAAACACTTACCAGGCTGCTACAGGTAAGTTTAAGTTTCGTCCTCTGTGTTCGTAAAACAGGACTCTTTAACGTGTTGTCAACTCCCCAAGCCTCCTTAGACAGCTCCTTCCAAACTCGCGACCTCTACCATCTTGAAGGACAAGGGCAGCAGACACATGGGAACACCACCACCTGGAAGATCCCCTCCAAGCCACTCACCATCCTGACTTGGAAGTATATCGGCCGTTCCTTCACTGTTGCTGGGTCAAAACCCTGGAACTCCCTCCCTGACAGCGCTGTGGGTGTACCTACACCACATGGACTGCAGCGGTTCAAGAAGGCAGCTCACCACCACCTTCTCAAGGGGCAACTAGGGATGGGCAATAAATGCTGGCCTAGCTAGCGACGCCCACATCCCATGAATGAATAAAAGAAAAACGACTGATCATCCCTGTTTGAACCATTAAATTCAAAAGGAGAAATATTGCACCAAACCCGGAGCACATTCATAATCTGCTGACATAAATCACAAATCCCAGGCTTCACAAAGCAAAGGAAGTTTTATTCCCAAACTCTCAAACTTCCTACTGAGTTTAATTGGCACCAGTTGAATTGTTTTGTGCAATGGCACATAATTTATACTCTGCTCGGTCTCATTTCGATTTCTTTAGCCTGCAGCATTGGCTACACTTGTTTAATGCTGAAATAACATTTGGGACAGTGGCCAAATTGGATGATGGTCTTTTTTGCACTCTTTCTAAAACAATACCTACTGAGCAGAGTTCAATCGGGACAGTTGGCACAGGACCCTTCTAGGCTGACGTGCACAATGTTATTTTGCAACTTTCGCTGTTGAAACAAACATGCGTGTCAGAGTCACAGGATGGCAGAACGGCTTCAGCACTGACGGAGGCCATTCGGCCCGTCGGGTCTGCGCCTGCTCTGCAAAAGAGCAATTCACCTCGTGCCACTCCCCTGCCTTCTCCCCGTATCCCTGCGCTTGCTTCCTTTTCATATAATCGCCCAATTCCCTTTTTGAAAGCCGCGATTGAGCCAGTTTCCGCAACGCCCTCAGGCAGTGCATTCCAGATCCCAATCGCTCGCCGCGGGAAGGTTTGTCCTCGTGCCGCGTTGCTTCTTTTTGCCGGCCGCCTTAAAGCGGTTGTCCCTGGTTTGTGACCTTTCCGCCAGTGGGAAGAGTTTCCCCCTCTATCTATTCTGTCCAGGCCCCCCCCCTGATGATGAGGTGTCAGCTGTGGCTCAGTTCATAGCACCCTCGCCTTTGAATCAGAAGGTTGTGGGTTCATGTCCCACTCCTGGAAAACCAAGAACTGTGAATGTACTCGAAAGAGTTACAATCTGTGACTGTTGATAACTCGAAAGAGTTACCCCTCGTGATGATTTTGAACACCCTTCTCAAATCTGAAGATCATTTCTTGTGTGTTTGATGCGATTTCAGAACACTTTGCTCTTGCTACCGTAAGCGATACACTCAACACTATGTCACCATATGAAAACTGGATGCCTTCAGTAAACGGAGAGGTAAGCACTTGTGTTAATCCTATTGTTCTTTGTATCTGTTGAACAAGGAAGGTTACAACTGCACTGTTGGCATCCCAAAAAAAATAATAAAATTAGACCTGTGGAAAAACTGTTTCCAATGGTAACGAAGGTCAGGCCAGACATTTTCTTTTTTTGCAAAAATATACTTTATTTATAAAATACCTGAAAGAACATTACAAAGCATTTCATCACAGAAAGTGCAATTATATTTAAGTTTTCTACCTAGATCATGTTGCACCCTGAGGTGCACCAAGACAATCAAAGGAACCTGACAGATGTTTCAAAATGGTCAATACAGACAGTCAGACAGTGCAATGGTATTTGTCTCTATAGATCATGTTGCACTCTGAGATGCTTCAAAATAATTGTGATACATGCGATGTTCGCCGCATGCATTCAGTGTGAGTCATACAGCCCGAGGGGGGTCTATACAATTCCCAGGCCCTAGGTACACTGTGGCAGAAAGGTCTTAGACAGCGACCATTCCCCATTGCACCTTTGTGTCGGCTGCCCCAAGCTTTAGTGCGTCCCTCAGCACGTAGTCCTGGACCTTGGAATGTGCCAGTCTGCAACACTCGGTCGGGGACAACTCTTTGTGTGGGCGGATGATCCGGAGGGATGGGGGTGGGCAGGGATGATTCCAGCGGACTGGTCTGATAATGATAGGCTGGTGTATTACAATAAGGTTCCCGACATCCAATGGAGGAGAACGCAACCCACCATCGGCAGGCTGAGCGGACGATCGCAAACTAGTTTCTCGCCATTGTGAAACCAATCGCGCCGTGTTGTCCACTCACGCCACTGAACGCGCCCGACACCGACGGGCAGGGAAAATCCCAGCCAATGAGTGTTTTTGAAGCCTCCGTGTCATGCATCCCAGGGGGAGTGGGCAGGGAAAGGCTGGTGTGCAAAACATGCCTAAGCAACAATACCATTGGGTGGGGTAAGTGGCAGAAAAACTTGTGAACCATGGAAAAGCAGCAGAGCGAGAGGTAGGACAGGTTAAATTCAACAATAGGAAAGCATAGCCACATGGTGCCTGAATTATTCCAGCTCATCCATTCTCCCACTGGACCCAGCTTGAATCCATCCCAGGCGGATGGGATTGAACATCAGTTTTCCTGTCATAATGGCACAGAAGGAGGCGCAGGGGGAGGTGGTGTAGTGGTATTGACACTGGACTAGTATTCCAATGACCCAGGGTAATCCTCTGACAAACCCCAGTTCAAATCCCACCATGTCAGATGGTGAAATTTAAGTTCAATAGAAATCTGAATGATTATGAAACCATTACCAGTTAATGTAAAAGCCCATCTGGTTCACTAGGAGAAGGAAATGTAACCCCATTTAACTAATAAACCTGGAATATAAAATTAGTCTCAGTAGTGGTGACCATGCCAACTGTAAGTGCTTTGTGAAAACCCCATTCTAGTTCACTTAATGCCCTTTAAGAGAAATCTGGCCTACATGTGACTGTAGACCTACTGCACTGTGAGCAAGCCACTCAGATCAAGGGCACATAGTGATGGGCAGAAAAGGCTGGCAACACCCACATCCACAAAAGAATAAAAGGGATAAAAAGTCTCTTGTGCACCTCGATCAGGTCTCCTCACTTCCTTTGCTCCAAGGAGAACAACTCCTGCTGACCATAAGTGCCTTTATCTGGGAAAAGAGTTGTTAGCTTCAGTTTGTTTATTCATGGATGGGATGTGGGCCTCAATGTCTCAGCCAACATTTTTTGCCCATCCCCGATTGCCCCTGTTCAGAGGACATTTTTTTTTTTTAAGAGTCAACCACATTGCTGTGGATCTGGAGTCACATGTAGGCCAGACCAGGTAAGGACAGCAGATGTCCTTCCCCGCACGGACATTAGCACTAAACCCGATGTTGTGGATCAAAACCAAGTGGAAAAGGAAATTCGGGCGGTTTCTATAACAGGCAGCAGATTTGCATGGCCAGTTGTACACCCAGCGCAAATTCAAATTTCTGTCCTTTCAATTTCTAACATCCCTCTGTCTGCTTTTTGAGCTCAGGCAGCAATTAGATAGAAAACCTACACTGTTCGCACACTTTAATCCAGACATCCATAACGCCAGTTGTATGCTATTTTTAAATAGCTGTTAACCCTATTTGGAACATTCCCAGAGGGAAAATTAAACCTCCAGTAACTTTGGACCGAGACTGTGATGACTCAAGAGTGCAAAGCTATGGCCTAATGCTGCAGGCATCGCCACTTGTGCGAATACATGTTTGCAAGGTCTTATCGTGAACTGTGCAGATATTCCTCATCCAGGGCTGGTGGTTAGTCCCCTCCAATTTTCCTCAACCTGTTCATGGCTGGAGATGCAATAGCGACAGGCAGACCGACAGGAAGATCTCCCTAATGTGGCCAATCCTCTGGTGCGGTGCTCTCCAAAGAGTAGCAGAGTTCAAAAGGGATTGTTCGCTGCACCGATTGTTCACCTCCATCCATTTCGCTTGATGGGGCATTAGTATCTTGGGTACAAATAGTCGTTTGGTAACCCAGAACTTGATTATTGCTGGAAAAAAATGGACATGTCGAAGCTTTTCGACTTGCACTCATCAGGACACTTGGCAAGAATACCAATATAAGGGTAAAACAACAATTTATACTGGATGAGAAGACAGTACTGATTGGTTGGCAAGTGGACTGTGATTGGTCGAGGCGTTGCCATGGAGAATGCACCAGTGATTGGGACTGACAGTCAACTGCCAAGCATTGTTTGAAATTTAAACCAGACAGCTTGGCCCTGGTTGGTTCAGGCATTACCCTAAGGAATGAGTCACTTATTTTGTTTAGCTGAAACATGTGTGTGCGTGTTCTTTCCGTCTGCAAAGAACAGGGCCCCGTGCATTAATATATGTAGCTTCTTAGCAAACGCAAATGCGTCACACTACGAGTCTGAATGACAATCTTAAATTGGCTGCCAGCGTAATTCTTAGCACACTGAGCACACGCCTCTACCGATCAGAGTCCACTTGCCAACCAATCAGCACTCTCTTCCCATGCAGTACAAATAGTTGTTTCCCCTTATATTGGTATTCTCACAAAGTGTCCTGATGAGTGCAAGACAAAAAGCTTCGGCGTGTCTCTTTTTTCAGCAATATCTTGGATACCTGTGGGTTTTGGGGCCAGAAGCCTCCTGGAATGGTTGCCCTACACTGGAAGCCCTTTCATTTCAGCATTAATGCTCTGAATGTTTACACTGTAAAATCAAAGTTCCCAAGAGTTGTACCTGAAAATATTGCACCCCTTGTTACTTTTTCCTTTTGCAATGTTTATGTATCTTTACAGAACGAGTGCAGAGATCAGGACCAGACCAATTCAAACTACATGGTACGTTTCTACTTACTTCATTCATTTCAGACGCCTTTATGGGTGAAACCAATAGAAATGGATTTTTTTGACTCTCTTCCCAAAGGCCCTGCAGTTCAACAACGTGTCCGTTTACGAGCAGCTTGACAGGTACGTTCATTGTCACGGCCCCCAAATAATTGAATAAAATGACGTTTAACTAGTTGCTCGGCAGCGCTGGAGAGAGAGACATGCTGTTGAACCTTTGCATCTTGCACCCACCAGGACAGATTCACGGGAATGACAAATGTAAAGGGGACAACAATTCATAGTCGTTGACAATGTATTTTGGGATTCTTGTGAAGGGCGCTATATAAATGCAAGCCTTTCTTCCTTCACCTGTCAGCTGAACTCAGTTGGAAGGGACGGCTGCAGCTGCCTGGACACACAAGGCGCAAAGGCCTATTCTAGGCTGCTAGAGTGGAAATTCACTGGGAAGGCACAGCATTGAAGTCGTGTCCCTTGATGTCTGCAATTACCAGCCGACCCTAGCTCTGACTGAAACTACCCTGCCCCAGCGGAAACAGACAGCCCGGGGATATGGGCGCATCATCCTGGTGTCCCATCAGCTAATGGGGTCGGGATCAGAGTTATACTGTCGCTACTCTGTTCTAGCCAACCTGAGGGTTGGCACTGCTCACTGCTGTTCGTCATGTTGGAGTTGTATAGAACCTTGGTGAGGCCACAGTTGGAGTACTGTGTGCAGTTCTGGTCGCCACATTATAGGAAGGATGTGATTGCACTGGAGGGGGTGCAGAGGAGATTCACCAGGATGTTGCCTGGGATGAAACATTTAAGTTATGAAGAGAGGTTGGATAGACTTGGGTTGTTTTCGTTGGAGCAGAGAAGACTGAGGGGCGACCTGATCGAGGTGTACAAGATTATGAGGGACATGGACAGGGTGGATAGGGAGCAGCTGTTCCCCTTAGTTGAAGGGTCAGTCACAAGGGGACACAAGTTCAAGATGAGGGGCAGGAGGTTTAGGGGGGGATGTGAGGAAAAACTTTTTTACCCAGAGGGTGGTGACGGTCTGGAATGCGCTGCCTGGGAGGGGAGGTGGAGACGGGTTGCCTCACATCCTTTAAAAAGTACCTGGATGAGCACTTGACACATCATAACATTCAAGGCTATGGGCCAAGTGCTGGTAAATGGGATTAGGTAGGTAGGTCAGGTGTTTCTCACGTGTCGGTGCAGACTCGATGGGCCGAAGGGCCTCTTCTGCACAGTGTGGTTCTGCGATTCTGTTTCAAGTTTTAAAAGATGATGATGAAGGCGTTCCTAACAGAGCATTTGAAATTGAATCACGATGATTATTTAATAAAATGATCATGCACCTATAGTAATATTTTTATTTACCCCTGATGTTTAAATGCCAGCTTGTATTATTTCATTTTCTAGGTTGTAAATGGGTTGCTAAAAGACCGTGTGTGATTGGTTGCTCAGGTTAAAATCTCCAGAACACGACCTCTGCTGAAGGATTAAACAGAGCTCCCATTGGCCGAGGAGGTGATGGCGTAGTGGTATTGTCAGTGGACTAGTAATCTAGGGATCCAAGGTAATGGTCTGGGGACTGGGGTTTGAATGCTGCTACAGCAGATGGTAGAATCTGAATATATCAATAAAAATCTGGAATTAAAAGTCTAATGATGACCATGAAACCATTGTCGATTGTTGTAAAAACCCATCTGGCTCAATAATGTCCTTTAGGGGAGGAAATCTGCCGTCCTTTCCTGCTCTGGCCTACATGTGACTCCAGACCCACAGCAATGTGGTTGCCTCACATCCTTTAAAAAAGTACCTGGATGAGCACTTGGCACCTCATAACATTCAAGGTTATGGGCCAAGTGCTGAGGTAAATGGGGTTAGGTAGGTGGGTCAGGTGTTTCTCACGTGTCGGTGCAGACTCGATGGGCCGAAGGGCCTCTTCTGGATTCTATGACTCTTAAATGCCCTCTGGACAAGGGCAATTTGGGATGGGCAATAAATGCTGGCCTAGACAGTGACGCCCACATCCCACGAATGAATTTTAGAAAAAAGATACAATGGGCCGAGTGGCCCTCCTACTGTACGAGTTCTGTGATACCCATCGTTTAGAGTGCTTGAGAGCTACGACATAATGCCTGCTCACACCCACGGGCAAATCTTTGGGACGGTTAGATTTTAAAGTTCCTGAAAAAGCCCTTCTTTGAGCTCGTACGTAAACCAATCAAAAATCAGCCCAGCGGGCGCGAACATCCTTCCTTCCATACAAAGCGATTTGCTCGTTCCGTTTCTCCTTTGCTGGAATGGAGGGAAGGTTTTGGATTAGCAGGTGGATTGTGAACCTATTGAAAAAGCATTGCGAAGACCCTGTCTGGTAACCGGCAAGTCCTGGCATGGGACTTGAACCCACAATTTCCAGTTGGGAGGGAGAGAGATGCCAACCACTAAACCACAAGGTCCACTCATCAAAGGGTGCACCGGCAGTTTAAAGGGAATCGGAAATCTGGCGTCACACTCCTGTCACTACTGCATCGAGGATTGGGAATGCACTTCGCTGTTAAAGTTTTCGTTTAATGTAAAAGAAAAATACTGCGGATGCTGAAATAAAAACAGAAAATGCTGGAAAAACTCAGCAGGTCTGGCAGTGTCTGTGGAAAGAGCAGCAGATTTAATGTTTCGAGTCCGTATGACTCTTCTTCAGAGCTTTTTTCCAAGGTGTTTCTACCAGACCAGTTACACCTGAACTACCATCATTATTTGTCCATAATTAACAGACACTCCTTAACATTTTTATTTACCCCCTAGCCTATAATTGCTGTTCGTTATTATTCCATTTTTTCGGGCTTAAGCAGATTCCTGATAAAGGACCCGCTTGTTATAGGTTTAAGGTGATTGGTAGACGGATTAGAGGGGACATGAGGAAAATCTTTTGCACCCAGAGGGTGGTGGGCATCTGGGATTCGCTGGCTAAGTTGGTGATTGAGGCTGAAATGCTCAACTCCTTTAAAAGGTACCTGGATCTGCATCTTAAGTACTGGAACCTGCAAAGCTACGGACCAGGTGCTGGAAAGTGGGATTAAAATGAGCGGCTAGTCTCTTTTTTTGGCCAGCGCAGATACGATGGGCTGAATGGCCTCTTTCTGCACTGTAACTTTTCTATGGTTCCACGATCATTCTGATTAAATTCTCCAGAACTGGAGTTTCTGACTGCACGAACCGATATTTATTTTTAAACTTTCCAAACTTACCTAAGCTCTCATTTATATTAAAAGCTACTGACAATAGCGTACACTATGTAAACAATGATGTAGCACATATAATTCCAACTGAGGAAAGCTGGGTTCCAATCCAGTCTGCACTGAGCCTCCACAGTCCTCCTGAGTAGTGAGAAATACAAAGATTCACCACCCTCTGAGTGAAGAAATCTCCCCTCATCTCAGTCCTAAATGGCCTGCCCCTTATTCTGAGACTGTACCCCCTGGTCCTAGAAACTCCCCCCAACCAGGGGAAACATCCTCCCTGCATCTGCCCTGTAAGAAGTCTGTATGCTTAAATGAGATCACCTCTCATTCTTATAAACTCCAGAGAATAAAGGCCCGGCCCTTTTAAAAATATGATTCCAAACTTTCATTTATTCATCGCTTCTGTTGCACGCTGGGTGCACTAATCTCTCCGTGCTATAGTAACTTGGGGATACAGACTGCAGGTGGATAAGTCCATTGAGGGGCGAATAGGATACTGGCCTTACACAATGATGTACTGCATGCAACACCTATATCAGAAAGAGGGCTGACTGGGGCCTGGTTTAGCGCCTAATCTGAAAGATTGCATCTCCGACAGCCCGGCACTCCCTCAGCGCTGCACTGGGGTTTCAGAGCCGCTTTTGTGTTCAAGGTATGCAGTGGCTTTTCGGGAACCCTTGCCTTGATGCAGAAGTGCTGCTACTGTCCCACTTCTGGCCACCAGAGGGTGTCAGCAACCTGCCCCGTTGAAATGGGAACAGTGGTGCAAAACAAATCAGTTGGGCCTGACGGTAAGCGACCGTTTGAGTAAAGACGCTTCTTTAATATTCACTCCTGTGAAAGTTCAAGTCATTGCATAAGAAACGATTGAACATTGTGTTGCCAATGTGCCCAGAACGGAAAAATAATAAAGACTGGGAAATAAGGGCACTGGTCCAAACTGGTCTTGTATAGTTTAAGATGGAACAAACTGGGAAATAAGAGTCTTGGCCCAAACTGGTCTTGTATAGCTTAAAATGGAGCAAACTGGGAAATAAGAGTACTAGTCCAAACTGGTCTAGCATAGCTTAAAATGGAGCAAACTGGGAAATAAGAGTACAAGTCCAAACTGGTCTAGAATAACTTAAAATGGAGAGAACTGGGAAATAAGAGTACTAGTCCAAACTGGTCTTGAATAGCTTAAAATGGAGAGAACTGGGAAATAAGAGTACGAGTCCAAACTGGTCTTGAATAGCTTAAAATGGAGCGAATTGGGAAATAAGGGTACGAGTCCAAACTGGTCTTGAATAGCTTAAAATGGAACAAACTGGGAAATAAGAACACTAGTCCAAACTGGTCTTGAATAGCTTAAGGTGGAACACTAGTAAAAACTGGAGAATAAGGATACTGGTCCAAACTGGTCTTGTATAGCTTAAAATGGAACAAACTGGGAAATAAGGACACTGGTCCAAACTGGTCTTGTGTAGCTTAAAATGGAGAGAACTGGGAAATAAGGGCACTAGTCCAAACTGGTCTTGTATAGCTTAAAATGGAACAAACTGGGAAATAAGGACACTGGTCCAAACTGGTCTTGTATAGCTTAAAATGGAGCAAACTGGGAAATAAGAGTACGAGTCCAAACTGGTCTTGTATAGCTTAAGATGGAACAAACTGGGAAATAAGAGTCTTGGCCCAAACTGGTCTTGTATAGCTTAAAATGGAGCGAACTGGGAAATAAGAGTACTAGTCCAAACTGGTCTTGTATAGCTTAAGATGGAGCGAACTGGGAAATAAGAGTACTAGTCCAAACTGGTCTTGTATAGCTTAAAATGGAGTGAACTGGGAAATAAGGACACTGGTCCAAACTGGTCTTGTATAGCTTAAGATGGAACACCAGTAAAAGCTGGGAAATGAGAGCACTGGTCAGAACTATTTGAGATTAGAAATGTACTTAAATTTGTCTAAGTTTTATTCTCTGTGCTTTACAAAAGTCAAAGAGTTGCCACCTCTAATGCAGTGTGGGGGTGGGTTAGCTCTGTTAGCTACAGTGTGGTGCAGAACGAGACCACTGCGGGGGTTTAATCCCCCTACTGGTTGCGGTAGTTCACGAGGAGCTGCCCCCTAGTCTTGATGTGGAGTGGTGCCCCTCGAGCTATCTAGCCGATTGTCTTTCCCCTATGGACTGTGGCTAATTAATCTTACCTCTGAGTCAGCGGATTTCGTTCTGGCCAGCTGGGAACATCTGTGTGTGTTATGGATTGACGTCCGGTCAGCGTGAATTCCGCCCTCTTCATCATATGAGTTGGGTTAGCCCATAAAACTCTCCCACTGCATGGAATGAACCATTTTACTGGCATGCATGAGAGAACCTCACTCGTCTGAACAAGAGTCAAGCGGACTTGAAATCTTAACTCTGTTTCTCCCTCCACAGATGCTGCTAGACCTATTGAGTTTTCCCAGCATTTTCTGTATTTATTTCAGATTTCCAGCATCCGCAGTATTTTTCTTTTATAATCTCTCACTCAACTTTTGACATTTCTAAACCCCGCAAAGGATTATCAATCTTTCTTTCTGCTTATGCCTCCAGGGGTCAACTTTAGGAATTTTAAAATGGCAACCAACTTTAAAATGACAATCAAGCTGCTAATGCATGAAAATTACTGCAATTTGATGAGGCACTTAATTACTGACTTGCCATGTTCTTTGATGTTATATTCTGTAAGAACTGTAATATGTATTAACAGTATATCTATGTGCATCATTCTCCCCTCTCTATGGAGCTGTCACTAAGATTTGGGGGTAAAAACTAAATGTCCTGGCTGGTTACATTGAACCAGTGGTAGTACATAGTCCAGCTGTTGTTTTATTCATTCATGGGATGTGAACATCGCTGGCTAGGCCAGCATTTATTGCCCATCCCTAATTGCCCCTTGAGAAGGTGGGGGTGAGCTGCCTTCTTGAACCGCTGCAGTCCATGTGGTGTAGGTACACCCACAGTGCTGTTAGGGAGGGAGTTCCAGGATTTTGACCCAGTGACAATGAAGGAACGGCCGATATATTTCCAAGTCAGGATGGTGGGTGGCTTGGAGGGAAACTTCCAGGTGGTGGTGTTCCCATCTATCTGCTGCCCTTGTCCTTCTAGGCGGTACAGGTGAGTTTGGAAGGTGCTGTCGAAGGAGCCTTGGCGAGTTGCTGCAGTGCATCTTGTAGGTGGTACACACACTGCTGCTACTGTGTGTCAGAGGCGGAGGGAGTTAATGTTTAATGTGATGGATAGGGTGCCAATCAAGTGGGCTGCATTGTTCTGGATGGAGTCGAGCTTCTTGAGTGTTGTGGGAGCTGCACTCATCCAGGCAAGTGGGGAGTATTCCATCACACTCCTGACTTGGACTTGGTAGATGGTGGACAGGCTTTTGGGGGGTCAGGAGGTGAGTTACTCATCACACGATTCCTAGCCTCTGACCTGCTCTTGTAGCCACAGTATTTATATGGCTAGTCCAGTTTTGTTTCTGGTCAATGTTAACCTCCAAGATGTTGATAGTGGGGGATTCAGTGATGGTAATGCCATTGAATGTCAAGGGAGGATGATTGGGTTCTCTCTCGTTGGAGATGGCCATTGCCTGGCATTTGTGTGGCGCGAATGTTACTTGCCACTGGTCAGCCCAAGCCTGGATATTGTCCAGGTCTTGCTGCACACGGACGCGGACTGCTTCAGTCTCTGAGGAACGGTGCTGTACATTGCACAGGACAGACACTTGAAACACTGGACTCAGTTGGTTACAAAGACGACAATTTATTTTAATGTCGGAGAGGAAGCAGGTTAAGTGCATATTGAAGCAAACATTCCCAGGGACCACGCGCCAGTCAGAAGCCATTTCGTGAGTGTCAACTCGAGAATACCCGTAATCCTTCGTGATTCAGCAGTGTGTATTTCTTATTTCGGTGACTGATAACTTTTCGGTTAAGCAGTAAGGCAGGAGTTAAAAGTCGGTAACTGGTATAAATTAGAATAGCACTATCACAAAACTCTAATGTAAGCCTATCATTGTTGTGATCTTCCCCCTTTGAAAATAAGCCACCATGATAAATGTTCATTGGCCGGGCTTTTAAAGTCGAGGTGGACCCCATGCCGTCCCGGCCTCTATAAGGTTGCAGCTGCAAAGATTCGTTTTTTTCAGGACGCAAGCGGCGTTTGCCCACAGGATTTCAGCAGTTAATTGACATCCCAGAGAGAGAGAGAACTTGTCAGCATCGGCCTTCTGATAGTTCCTTCGTGGAGGCTGCCACCTCAGAGAGATGCCCCCTCCCGCCATATCTTAGCTGCCTGTCCAATGCAAAGGGGACAACGTTAACCGAGAAACAAGCGTCAGCGTCAATCCTTTGGCGGAAGAGGGAATCTTAAGGAAACCCGTGCGCCCACACACACACACACAAACACACACACACACACAAAGACATTCGGGGGATGCGGGTGAACACACTGGTCATAATTACACACTCGTCATTCTCGAACTGGGGGGAACGCGGTTGAAAGTGCGCCTCTGAATTGAACCTCGCTTCCCTCCGTTCACACCTACGTGGAAATACATAGGCGTGCGGGGGAGGAAGAGGGGGTGGGGGGATCTGCAGAACGCTTTCAGGCCAAGCAGTGCACCTCCAAGCCACCACATTGTCCCAAGCATGTTCGCTCAGTTCATAGCACCCTCGCCTTTGAATCAGAAGGTTGTGGGCTCATGTCCCACTCCCAGAAACCAAGAACTGTGAATGTACTCGAAAGAGTTACACCACTTCTTTCAGTAAGCATTCCCACCCAGTACTCCAGTGACTCTTACTCGTATGTCTGACAAATCCACCTAATTCCATTTCCCCCTCTGGTTCAAATACACCTGCCCAAGAAGGGGCCTGGAGAAGATGTTTTGCCCTGAAATGTGCCCTGGTGTCAAAAAAATTCACTTTTCAATGATAAAGCAGCCCATTTGATTGGCACCACATCCACAAATATTCACGCCCTCCACCACCGACGCACAGTAGCAGCAGTGTGTGTACCATCTACAAGATGCACTGCAGCAACTCACCAAGGCTCCTTAGACAGCATCTTCCAAACCCACGACCGCTACCATCTAGAAGGACAAGGGCAGCAGACACATGGGGAACACCACCACCTGGAAGTTCCCCTCCAAGTCACTCACCATCCTGACTTGGAAATATATCGGTCGTTCCTTCACTCTCGCTGGGTCAAAATCCTGGAACTGCCTCCCTAACAGCACTATGGGTGTACCTACATCACAGGGACTGCAGCGGTTCAAGAAGTCGGCTCACCACCACCTTCTCAAGGGGGCAATTAGGGATGGGCAATAAATGCTGGGCCCAGCCAGCGAAGCCCACATCCTGTGAGTGAATAATTTTTAAAAATGAGCTCAGTTTGTCAGCTCAAGTTTAGAGTCTCAAACACAGCTCGAATAAACGGCTCATTTCTTTGACAGTTTCACTTCGTTTTGGTTTTCTCTGTAACTTAAAAATATTCGTGTTCGACTTTTCTCATGAATTACTGCAGGTGTCGTCCAACTGGTGGCTGTGGTTATTTTCAATTCTCCCCCAGCAGTGTTCAGCCAAAATCTGGCATGTCATAAACAGTGAAATAAGTGAAACATTAAACAGAATAGGGAAGAGCTCCAAAACATAAAGGGAACGAATTATAATGCTTGTTGCAAAACAAGTATCCTCCTTTTTAAAAATTAATTCACAGGGTGTGGGCTTCGCTGGCTAGACCAGCATTTATTTCCCATCCCTGAAAAACCTCGAGAAGGTGGTGGTGAGCTGCCTTCTTGAACCGCTGCAGTCCCTGTGGTGTAACTCTTGTCGAGTTAAAACAATTAACTAAATTAACAAAATAAGGGATCCCCGTGGTGTAACTCTTTCGAGTTATCAACAGTCACAGATCGTAACTCTTTCGAGTACATTCACAGTTCTTGGTTTCCGGGAGTGGGACATGAACCCACAACCTTTTGATTCAATCCCTGTGGTGTAGGTGCACCCACAGTGCTTGTTAGGGAGGGAGTTCCAGGGTTTTGACTGATAAGTTATCCGCGGCGTCAACCACCATCGTTTTAATGTCCGTCATGTTTCTCAATACAACAGAGACATTTGAGGAATTCATTCTGAGGCGCCGCCTATTTACTGGCAAATTGGCCGTTGCTAAAGGCAGAAAAATCTGACCGTAAATCGGTTGCGGGCAGGAATACGAGCGTGGGAGATTGTTTCGACACCATTGGGTTGCCTGGATAAAGAGCTGGGGGTTTGAACTTGTAAATAATGTCCCAGTTGCTGCACCACTGCTAGAAGTGAAATATTCTTTAGTGCCGCGTCAAATAAATGCTTCTTCTCGGCTAATCACTCCCACTTGCCCTTTCGTTGTCGTGTGTTTACAATCAACAACCTGCCTTCCGAGGTCCATTAAGCTGCTTGAGAAGATAACACAAGCTCACCGGATACATGGCACAGAAAAAAATACCAGTCGCCCCAAGCAATCCTTGCTCCACACCAGCCTGGAGCGATTATGCTGCACTCGAATTTCCTCCCATCTTTCCTCATCTAAATCTATCATCGTGACCCTCTATTACTTTCTCCCTCACATACTTGTCAATTTTTTTGCCTTTGAACACTCCTTGTGAAGGTCTGGGAAAGTTTCGGGTATATTTTTTACTGTATGCAGGAACTTGTCATTTCGTTAGTTTGTTTCAGGGCAGAAGTGAAAGACTAATTAACAAATCTTAGGGAGCAAATCTCTACTTTGTACTATATTACAAAACGCTTGATTGTGGAAGGAGTTGACCGTTCTGCATCTTTCCCTGTTTTTAAATATATATATATTTTATTGTCCTTTGCAATCAATGGAGGTAAAATGTCCCACAGGCCTAGAAAACATGTCTCAGGTTGGCTATCACCTGCTATTGCACCAAGTCAACTCACCCCCGATGACTGCACTGCTCATTGCGTACAGAGATGTGAATCAGAACACCACGGCCCACTCATGCTAACCTTCATTCTGCTAAACGTGGCTGATTGGGAGCACTCTCCCCGCCGGTGACAGAAGGATTCACTCAAGAACCTGGATCGCAACATCTAGGCTGACACTCCAGTGCAATGATGAGGGTGTGCTTCACTGTCCAAGGTGCGTTTTTTTTTAAAAGATAAAACATTAAACCCAGGCTTTGTATGCCAACTCAGGTGTATTTGAAAGAATAGAGGGCACCATTTTCAAAAAGTGCATGATAATCCTCCCTCGGTTTCCTGGCCAATATTCATCCCTCAGTCAACAAGACTGAAAATAGGTTATCTGCTCATTAGCAGAATGATGTGTGTCAGATCTTGCTATGTGCAAATTGGCTGCTGCATTTCTTACACTATAACAATGGCTACACTTTGATTGGCTGAAACCCACTTTGAGGTAACCTGAGGTCATGAAAAGAGCTATATAAATGCTATTCCCTTAATGGCCACAATCTTAATTGATATATTCGAATATTCTGGCAAGAGTTGGTACCTCATTAGCTCAGGAAGTTATTTTGTGCAGCATGTTGTCGGGTGAAAGTGAGCAACTTAAAATCATATACCTCGCTGCTTGAAGATTACACAAGCGCAGATGGCAATAAGGACCAGAACACCAACAACAGCAGCAGCGATCCAGGACTTGTTCTTATAATCTTCTAGATCGTCTCTTACTGAAAGAAAGGGGGAAAAAAAATTGACACAATTCTGCCAACAAAATAAGTACAAATAGTCATTTGGTAATCCAGAACTTTTGTACTGCTGAATAAAGAGACATGCTGTCAAATCTTGCACTCATCAGGACAATTCACAAGAATACCAATTGTCTCGGGAACAACAATTAATGCTGCATGAGAAGAGAGTGCTGATTGGTTGGCAATCAGAGTCCTTTTGCCAACCAATTAGCACTCTCTTCTCATGCAGTGTTAATTGTTGTTCCCTTTAAGTCCATTTTGATGTCTTGTTTCTGACAGTCAAGCTGAGTGCCGCTGGCAATCGGTCACAGAGCAACCAAGAGCCAGGGGCGGTTTTTAAATGAGCCTACGGTCTAAGAATCGCTGATGCCCTGGCGGAGTGGCAGGCCAGCTCCAAATGGGACATCCCAAAAATGTCATAAATAGTAGAGGAGTGTTACATCAGGATTAGGGAGAGAGTCGACAGCAGGGTCTAATGGTGAGCGCCCTGTGGGTCTCCAGAGGCTGTGTCTAATGTACCTGTAATGTTTTTCTCCTTCTCCGTGAACGTGAACGTGAACGTGCCCATATTTTGCAAGAGTGACGAACAGAAATGTTACAAAATAGTCTACTTACCCGACACAGATATTTGCCTTGTTTTTTGCTGGGTGAGTTTTGTCTTCTCGTTGTAGGTTTCACACGTGTAATTGCTGGAGTTACTCTGGGTAATGTTGCTGATGGTCAAGTGCTCGTCACTAACTGGCAACTGGACCCCATTATGGTACCATCTAAATTTAGAATGTGGAAATGACTCCACTTGGCATGTGAGGGTAACATTAGATCCAGGGGAAATTGCTTGATTTTCTGGGGCCATTATTACCTGGGGTTCATCAGGTCCATCTGCAATAGGCCAGCATATTAGTGAATCAAAATAATTGTAGATACAAATGTAATAATTGGACAATAAGAGATTTTAAAATTATACCTCTATGGAACTGCTGCTGGAGAATAATATTTAATTTCTTTAATCTGCTTACTGTACGTAAAACATACATTGTAACCAAACAGTCAATCGACCCAAGAATTCTATGAACTAATCGGATTGTTAATCTCAACCAGTCTTGCTATCTATCAGATAAGTAGTTGAAGAATAACCCAATCAACCAGTTAGCAGTCGATCACATGGTCAATCAATCTATCAGTTTGTTCACAGGAACATAGCAACATAGGACTTAGGAGCAGGAGTAGGCCATTTGGCCTTTCTAGCCTGCTCCGCCATTGGATAAGACCATGGCTGATCTGCTTGTGGCCTCAACTGCACTTTCCTATCTGCCCCCCTCTCCCCAGCCCCACCCCATCCCATCCCTCATCCCGCCCAGTCCCCCGTCCCCCCCCAATCAGCCTTGACTTCCTTGTCTAACTAATTGTCTAACAGGTCTAACTCTGGCTTGAACATATCCAGTGGCCCAGCCTCCACTGCTCTCTGTGGAAGAGAATTCCAAAGAGTACCAACACCTTGAAAGAGAAAGAAAAAAATTCTCCTCATCTCCATCTTAAACAGTAGACCGTTTCCCCCTTCTATCTACTTCATTGAAAAGGGAAATTGGACAGGAAGTATTATTGGATTTAATTTGGTGTTATCCATTATTCATAGTCGCCCCAAATTGGATAGAGTCCGAGGAACTGCATGGTCCACCTGACATGAAACTTGTCCAATTTTTAATCCATCACTGCGTTGGAACAAAAATCCAGTTTAACATCAGCAGCTGAGGAATGAAATTTGACACAGATGCAGTGCAAGTCAGTGTCACATCGATCATCTACTGTACCCTCTGTCTTACGTTCAGTTCAATCGACTGCAATAGAACTGAATATCAAGTGTATCACAAGAAACTCAGCAAGGCAACATGCCGGCACAGCAAGCAATTGGGCACTGATTGGTTAGAAGGGTTCGAACAAGTGACTGGCATGGGGTAAAATATCAGACCCTGGAAATAATGTACATTAATGAGTGCGCGGAAACAAGGTGGGGGGCAATCTTTGTCCAGCAGCCACCTTCTTCAGATGGAAGATGTACCAGGAAGATCGGGGGAAGAGTTCCCAAACTCTTCAGCTGGGGAGAACAGATTGCTGCCATCACAAGCCACAGAGATCAGCATACTCTGTGCCAACCATCCTTTTTGTTTCTCCTCTTTTGTCCTGTTTGTCCTCTGGGATCAGCGAACCACTTTCCACTGTCATGGGTCATCTACTTCTCCTGTCTTTTTAGCTAATCGGACCATATCTAAACCATGTCTTCATAATAAACTTAACAAACTACCTTAAAATTACTTACGAATACTCGATTGTCTATCTGAGGTATCTCTGGCTCCCGAACTCAAAATTGTACAGATTGGCCTCAGGAGTGGGACCCACAGTAGTCGGGGTATCATTGGTTTGAAATTTGAGGTTGTAGTTAATCGCATGTGGAATACTTATTAAGTGAAACCAGGAGTCACAATGGCATTAGCATATGCCAGGGAATGACTGATAAAGAGTCTGACTGAGATAAGAGTCACACCTGGAGTGAGAGATATCCTGGGAGGTGTAAAAGAGTGCGATGGAGATCATGAGTGTATCCTTGGTCAGCTTTCTAAAGAGGTTAGGAAAAGAAAGATTAAGTTAGGTCCATAATAAGTTGGCCCAGGATGTGCATGTGAGTACAAGGAGCTTAGGAAATGAGGAGATAAGTTGCAGAAGGAAAGTGATAGTTGGCAGGAGGGCATTGCAAAGCAAGTTTAAAATGGAAAACAAAAACAAAAATACCTGGAAAAACTCAGCAGGTCTGGCAGCATCGGTGGAGAAGAGCACAGTTGACGTTTCGAGTCCTCATGACTCTTCAACAGTTCTCGTTCTGTTGAAGGGTCATGAGGACTCGAAACATCAACTGTGTTCTTCTCCACCGATGCTGCCAGACCTGCTGAGTTTTTCCAGGTATTTTTGTTTTTGTTTTTTGTTTTGGATTTCCAGCATCCGCAGTTCTTTGCTTTTATCTCTAAGTTTAAAATGGAGTTTGGTTCCTTTTGATCGGGGAGATTTTCTTAAAGTTACTTAAAGTGACAGAACACCAACCATCCCCCAACCCCCATGCACATCTGCTGAAGCATGTTTCAAATGAAGAGAGGAATGTGATCAGGTTGTGCACTGTTGTCAAAATTATTCAGCCTGTACACGGGCAAATATTCAGAGAATTAGATGTGTTCCCAAGGGGGTAAAATTCGAAGGCAAGAACATAACAAACTTTTGGTGTGCTGATGACAGAGCTCCACTTGCAAGATCAGAAGCGGCCCTACAAAAAATGGTAGATGAAGTAAAATGGAGAAGTTTACTATATGGATTGAGTATGAACCACCAAAAGCACAGAAACAATGGTAGACAGAAGGAATGCGTTTGAAGATTAGAGTGAAGGTTGAAGTGGATGGTGTAGCACTGCAACAGGTAAATGGATTTGTCTGTTTAGGTCAAATGATAACATACGAACATGCAAATTAGGAGCAGGAGTAGACCGTTCACCTGCTCCTCCATTTGATAAGATGATGGCTGATCTGAGTGTGGCTTCAAGCCCACATTCTGCCTACCCCCGACAACCTTTGACTCCCTAGGTAAGAATCTATCTACCTCTGCCTTTAAAATATTCATTGACCCTGCCTCCACCCGCCCTCCAAGGAAGAGAGTTCCAAAGATTCGCAACGCTCTGAGGGAAAATAATTCTTCTCACCTCCGTCTTAAATGGGAGACCCCTTATATTTAAAGTGCGTCCCCTAGTTCTAGTCCACACCCCCACCATTGAAAACTGTGTCCACCCTGTCAAGCCCCCTCAGGATCTTATACGTTTCAGTAAGATCACCTCCGATTCTCCTCAACTCCAGTGGATATAGGCCCAGCCTCTCCCACCTTTCCTCTTAAGATAACCCCCCACCACCACCCTCCAATCCCAGGTATTGGTGAAGTGAACCTCCTCTGAACTGCATTTAGATCCTTTCTTGAATAAGGAGACCAAAACTGTACACAGTACTGTTGTTGCAGTCTCGCCAATGACTGTGGCAAAAGATGGTAGGTACAACGCTGAAATTATAAGAAGAATAGAGGCAGCCAGAAGTAATTTTGCGAAGATGTAAGATGTGTCCACAGCAAGGAAACTCAAGTTTGTAACAAGGGAAAAATCTCAAAAACATTTTAAAAACGAATTCACGGGGGTGTGGGCATCGCTGACCATTTATTGACGGTCCCTAATTGCCCCTTGAGAGGGTGGTGGTGAGCTGCCTTCTTGAACCGCTGCAGTCTCTGTGGCCTAGGTACACCCCCTCAGTGAGGTGTCAGCTGTGGCTCAGTTCATAGCACCCTCACCTTTGAATCAGAAGGTTGTGGATTCGTGTCCCACTCCCGGAAAGACAAAAGAACTGTGAATGTACTCGAAAGAGTTACACCCCCTCAGTGCTGTTAGGGAGGATGCTACATTCTATCCACCCTCCTGTATGCCTAAAACGCCGGGGCAATGAATAAAGATCTGCGTAATGAATTTAGAGGCCTTTTTTTTTTAATGTGGACGATATGGCTTATGTTAAAAATCCCACATGCAGACGATACGACAAATGAAGAGGTGCATGAAATCGCAAAGACCAAAGGAATCCCCTGAAATTCACATGCAGAAAATAAAATGTCAGCAGGGTGAAGCCTTGCCTTTCGGGGAGGTTATGATCCCGTAAAGCCTCACAAACGGTGAAATCGCGAAGTGGGGGGGGGACACGCTTTTGAATGGGACTCAGTTGGAACAGTCCCAACCACGCGAGAGCAACTTAGACTTGGGCGGTTACAGCGCTCCACAATGTCCCTTCACTGAAGTTGTTGGACCTGCTGTGAATGCTACGTATTTTAGCCTTTTGTTTCCAATTACCAGCACTGGCTTCATTCCCAACCCATTTACAAATCGCGGTCAGTGAGAAAGAGGGAAACCCAGAGCCAACAAGGGGTAGAATGTACCCTGGGAAAATCCCACTCTCATTCTGCCCCCACCCCTCCCCAACCTCAGGTCACCGAAGCCAGCCAAAGTGCTCACATGAACCAAGGATTTGCAAAGATTTATAAAGACACTTTTATGGGATCTCTGTCCTTGACAGGAACCAGTCCAGTTCCCTCCGAAAGTATTCGGAGAGTCAGCACCTACCACACCAGCCTGTATTGTATTCCAGAGCCTCTGATAAAAGACACACCGCCTAATATTCAGTCCACCCTTACACCCTCATAGTAAACTAACCGGCCCCACACACTGGAACTGTGCTCAAAAGGTGCACCCACACTCGAACTGTGCTCAAAAGGTGCACCCACACTCGAACTGTGCTCAGAAGGTGCACCCACACTCGAACTGTGCTCAAAAGGTGCATGACCCTTCAACATGAGGACTCGAAACGTCAACTGTGCTCTTCTCCGCCGATGCTGCCAGAGCTGCTGAGATTTTCCAGGTATTTCTGTTTCTGTTTTGGGACTTTACTGTGTTTCGGGCACTTCACCAGAACTGTAAAGCTACACAGATCCCTTACAGAGGGCAAAGTGGAAGGCGGCTGGACGAGGGGCGCACCTAGGAGGAGTTGGGTGATGGTTGTCACAGCCGACAAGCTACAGCGGGTGTGTGAGGACGGTGCAGGACAAACTAGCCTGACGTCACCGCGACAGCAGACACCCTCTTGGTGTCAGCAGCAGCAGCAGCAGCAACAGCGTCCGCCGAGTTTGCGCTTCCCAGCCGGGCGCAAGTTTCCAAATGCACACGGCTACGGATTAGACCACACGATTGAAAAATAGTACCGTGCAATTGGTTTTTTTTTGTTGCCAAAACAGACTGTCCAGTACTCACAGTAAACGGTTAGCTTGAACAGGTCACTCTCTTTGGTTATGGTCGGGGTCTCTGCCCTACAGGTGTAGTTCCCCGCATCCGATCTGTCCACCGCACTGATTGTTAATGTCTTGTTCCCCTTCGAAAGTTTCATATTCCCACTGCCCGGGAGCACCTGCTGATTCTTTTCCCATCTCAGTGCTTGCCAATGGCCGGATACATCACAGGTCAGAGTCACGGTGTCATTATGTTCCACCAGATATGAAGCATTGGCAGTAATTTTTGGTTCGGTGATACCTTCTAAGACAGAAAAAAAAAAGACAGTTTTATTCATGGAAAGATAATGCTGTTTATTTTGCACCTTAATTAGAACTGGGTTTTTCAAGGGACTCGAAGCATCTTGTTAAACAAGGAGATGAACGACGATCACTTTTCACTTAATATAAATAACAAACTCATTGTGACAGTTGCACCTTGCATGGAATATACTTTGTAAATAAGCCTGTAAGGTCAGAGGAACACAACACTGGTCAACATAAAGCAATTTTTAAAAAAAATATTCGTTCATGGGATTTGGGTATCACTGGCTACACCAGCATTTATTGCCCATCCCTAATTGCCCCTTGAGAAGGTGGTGGTGAGCTGCCTTCTTGAGCTGCTGCAGTCCATGTGGTGTAGGTACACCCACAGTGCTGTTAGGGAGGGAGTTCCAGGATTTTGACCCAGCGACAGTGAAGGAACGGCCGATATATTTCCAAGTCAGGGTGGTGTGTGGCTTGGAGGGGAACTTCCAGGTGGTGGTGTTCCCCATGTGTCTGCTGCCCTTGTCCATCTAGGTGGTAAAGGTCACAGGTTTGGAAGGTGCTGCCAAAGGAGCCTTGATGACTCGCTGCAGTGCATCTTGTAGATGGTGCACACTGCTGTCACTGTACGTCGATGGTGGAGGGAGTCAATGTTTAAGATGGTGGATGGGGTGCCAATCAAGTGGGCTGCTTTGTCCGGAATGGTGTTGAGCTCCCCGAGAGTTGCTGGAGCTGCACTCATCCACACAAGTGGAGAGTATTCCATCACACTCCTGACTTGTGCCTTGTAGGCTTTGGGGAGTCAGGAGGTGAGTTACTCTCTGCAGAATTCCCAGCTTCTGACCTGCTCTTGTAGCCACCGTATATAGCTATATATTTCAACATTTGAAGAAAGAAAAATCAACCTGGGGCCAATTAAAGAACTGGTAATGAAGAACATGCCAATCTCAGGTGCCTTATTTAACACTGTGGGCCATGCAGAAAGTGATAGATCAACTGTTAGTTGAGTCCTAATTAATATTCCATTTGCCTAATAATATTGCACCAATTAATCCTGAACTGAACCATTGTGGCATAATAACTCTACTTATCATGATAAGTTTATTTATTACTTCCAGTTGACTGGACAATGCCTACCACCAACCTCCCCCCGACCCCCCAACACCCCCATTCCACACCCCCCGCCCCCCCCCCACCCCGCCCAATCCCACCAATAAATGCTATCCTGCATTAAAGGGGAGGGAAACACAATTGATGGCTGGGGGGACTTCATCACTGCACAGAACTGCCTTGAATAATGTCTAACATGGCCTCAAGCGCCCAATCAGCCCTCCCTTTCTCTTTCGAAGCCTGGTTGAAAGTCATGCGCCAAGATCACGTCCACGTGCAGTTGAAAGCACCTTCGTTTCTCCCGTGAGATCAATCGACGCCTGGGGTAGATTTTCGACTTTAGACCCGGGCGTGTGGCTGGTTCAACGGAGCTTCAACCCGTTACAGAATATGCCCTGTCTTTGTCTCCACCGCAGAGTGCGGGTTGAGCGGGGTTCCGGGAGGATGCTAATTTTAAGGCAAATTATCAAGTGGGAAGTTAACATAACCACATCCATCACCCATGTAGTACAGCACCGTACTCAAGGGGAGATGTAGGGGTAGTTGTAATGTCGCTGGCCTGGTAATCCAGAGGCCCAGTTTAATTCCACTAGGGACATGGGTTCGAATCCCACCACAGTGGCTGGTAGAACTTAAATTCAATTCGTGAATGTGGGTTTATCGGTGAGCATGACAACAACTAAAAGCCCCCTTCAGGTGGACATTACCACCATATGACTCCAAACCCACAACACTGGCTGAGCAAGCCACTCAGTTTGAGGGCAATTAGGGGTGGGTAAGAGCTGCTGGCCTAGCCAGCGATGCCCACATCCATTCAAAGGATTTTTAACAGAACTCACCAGATGAAGTAACATAGCTAAAACAGAATTACCTGGAAAAACTCAGCAGGTCTGGCAGCATCGGTGGAGAAGAAATCAGTTAACGTTTCGAGTCTTCACGACCCTTCGGCAGAGAAGCCTGCCAAAGGGTCTTGAAGACTCGAAACGTTAACTGATTTCTTCTCCACCGATGCTGCCAGACCTGCTGAGTTTTTCCAGGTAATTCTGTTTTTGTTTTGGGTTTCCAGCATCCGCAGTAGCTTTTAGCTTTTTGTTTTTATCGAAGTAACATAGCTAATGGCTTACATTCACTTAAATAAGAAATACCAGCTGTTCTGTTGCAAATATTGAGGGCAAAACCTGACTGAGTATGTACTCTGGGCGTTGTGTTGTGGTTGATTCTCATGTGGGTAGTCTTTCTGACCCAACTTGGTGTTCTGTTGTACAGCAAATCACTGGAATGTGAGATTGTGGCTTTGGAAATACTTACTGAAAGGGAGCCAAAAAAAAACAGCTGGAAATACACACCATAACCACAAACATCTGGCAGAGAATCTTATCTTGGTAGAACAAATGTTCGTTGTTCCTTTTATAGATTTCAACAAACATTTCGACATAGTGCCCGAGGGGATGTTAGGGAAAATGTACACTTAGGTCTGTATCAAGATGAAAAAAGATAAAAGCCCAGTTTCCCCATGATGTGGTGCTGAGAGGCAACAGTTTGGAACGGACAGATGTGATGCTACAGCAAGAGGGGCAACTTGCCAAGTGTACAGATGATACATATTACGCGAATCACAATTGTGTTGAAGCACCTCAGAGTGCAACATGATCTATGTAGATAATTGGAATACCATTGCACTGTCTGTAGCGGCCGTTTTGAAATATTTGTAATGTCCCTTCTTGTTGTGCTGAGGGGTGGGGCAGGGTGGGGGAGGTGGGGGTGGGGCGGGGGAGGTGGGTGTGGGGTGGGGGGGTAGGGTGTGGGAGGGGGGGGCGGGGAGGGGGTGCAGTGAGGTTCACTGTTGCCAGATTAGTGCAGCAAGCAAATTCAAATGTCTGACAATTTGTAGGGCCTGACAACCTTCAGATGCAGAGCATGTGTGTGTGTGTGGGGCAGGGAGGGGGGTGTATTTTAGGGCAAGATATGTTTCTGTGTAGATAAAGTCCTCTGTATTAAAACTTGGATTACAAATACCACTCCCCCCACCACTCTCTGTTTCAGGCACTGAATGAGGCACTATTTATTTCTGCAACATTCTATTTTGATATTAGTGATCGCAATATTTCACCCACTAACTAATGCCAGTGATGTGTGACTCCCTGATTGGCCACTTTTATCTCCTCCCTCTCTACCTCTTTTAATTTCTACAGGAGGTCAGCCTTGTTGAGTAATTAAAAACCCCACTTCCACCTGAGAAATGAACTGTTAATATATCATTATGCAAATACTGATGAAGGAGCCCAGTGAGTGGATAATAGTCACTTGCTTCTGCGCTAATTCGCAGGGCACCTTCCATTGCAACCTCCCAAATGCACTTTAAATAACGTGAGGTGCTATTAGCACTGAATCCTCGTGTACACCCTGAATTCTGGATAAAAGCAAAAAAAAACTGCGGATGCTGGAAATCCAAAACAAAAACAGAAACACCTGGAAAAACTCAGCAGGTCTGACAGCATCTGCGGAGAGGAGCACAGTTAACGTTTCGAGTCCGAATGACCCTTCAACAGAACTAAGTAAAAATAGAAGAGAGGTGAAATAGAAGAGGTGAAATTAAGGGGGACCACCCCCCCCCTTTAAACTAGCTTATATTTCACCTCTCTTCTATTTTTACTTAGTTCTGTTGAAGGGTCATTCGGACTCGAAACGTTAACTGAATTCTGGAGCTTTGCAAAAGGCACATTCCCCACCCTTGAATCAGAAAGGCAGGTTTAATTCCTTACCGACCAGGGAGATTTCCTTTGTTGCCTCCGCGTGTGAATCGGTGCGATTATTATGAGCCTTGCAGGTGTAATTCCCACAGTCGGACTTGGTGATACTGACAAGGGTGAGCTTTTTGCCTGTCTTCCCAAGAGGTTTGCCATTTAGTAGCCATTCAAATGTTGCTGGTGGAACAGAATCCGCGGAACACCAGAGCGTAATATTAGATTCAGGGGCATACACTTCTTCCTCGTCCTCAATGGTTAGCTGAGGTGTGTCCGGTCCATCTGGAATAAGACAATGTAGCGCTATAGGTAATGGAACACATAACTAAACCAAACCGGGTTCACAACGATACAATCATAACGATGAACCAACTGGCTAAAAGCAAGCCCGTGATTTCAGGAAAAGACCCTGGTCATAAGAGATGTTACAGGGATTACACAATAAATGGGAATATACTAAGAGGGGTAGATGAAGTGAGAGGTCTTGGCATACAAGTACACAGGTCCCTGAAGGCAGCAGGTCAAGTAGACAAGGTTGTAAAGAAGGCCTATGGAATGCTCTCCTTCATTGGCAGAGGTATAGAATATAAAAGTAAGCATGTAATGTTGGAATTGTATAAAACACTGGTGAGGCCACAACTGGAGCATTGTGTGCAGTTCTGGTCACCACATTACAGGAAGGACGTAATAGCTCTGGAGAGAGTGCAGAGGAGGTTTACAAGAATGTTGCCAGGGTTAGAAAAGTGTAGCTACGAGGAGAGATTGGATAGGTTGGGGTTATTTTTCTTAGAACAAAGAAGGCTGAGAGGTGACTTGACTGAGGTGTACAAAATTATGAGGGGAATAGATAGAGTGGACAGGATAAAATTGTTTCCCTTGGTGGGGAATTCTAGAACCAGGGGACATAGATTCAAGAGAAGTGGCAGAAGGTGTAGGGGGTACATGAGGAGGAACTTTTTTACGCAGAGAGTGGTGGGTGTGTGGAATCAGTTCATCTTTAAAAGCTTTGGTGCAGGTGCATTACAGAATTGTTATGGTGCAGAAGGAGGCCATTCGGCCCATCGTGTCTGCATGGGCTCTCCGAATGAGCATTATGACTCAGTGGCCAATCTCCTTCCTTTTCCACGTAACCCTTGCACAGTGTTTCTATTCAACAAATAGTCTAATGGCCTCTTGAATGCCTTGATTGACCTTGCCTCCACTGCACAACCAGGCAGTGCATTCCAGATTCCAAACACCTCATTGTGTGGAGAAGTTTTTCTCACATCATTGGATAGGCTTGGGTTGTTTTCCTTAGAGCAGAGAAGGCTGAGGGGGGAACCTGATAGAGATATACGAAAGGTCGCAGATAGGGTAGATAGGAAGAAACTTTTCCCCTTAGCGGAAGTGTCAATAACCAGGGGACATCGATTTGAGGTAAGAGGCAGAAGATTTAGAGGGAGTATGAGGAAAGACCTTTTAACCCAGAGGGTGGTTGGAATCTGGAACACACTGTCTGAGGGGGTGGTAGAGGTAGGAACCCTCACAACATTTAAGAAGAATTTAGATGAGATCTTGAAACGCCATAGCACACAAGTGCTGGAGAATGGGGTTAGCATAGATAGGTGCTTGATGACTGGCACGGGCATGATGGGCCAAAGGGCCACTTTCTGTGCTGTCTAACTCTATGGCGCATTTGCTTCTTTTGCTAATCACTTTAAATCTCACTTTTTACCTATATCTTCTGACAAGGCAGGATAACTTGCAAATGTAAAGCGGAGTGAGGCGGTATGTATAATGTGCGGTCAGTCTGCTATTGGGGTCCTGAGGACCAGCAGACCAGACCGACAAAGTCAAGCATCATGGCTTTGCTTTTCCAATAACCCGTTCCAATTGAGCATTAGAACATTAGGCACAGGGTTCGGTGTCTGAATGAGCTGTTATCTTGTTTGTTCAATACTATCCATTAATGGATTAAAGGTCCAACCAGCCAGTTTGACCGACTTCGTGGATTGACTGCCCGCTATAGAAATGATTTTCCTATCATTAAGTTCAATTTGCGCAACATCCAAACACATTCTCTTAAGCGATATTTTAATCATTGGCTGACACAATAATGCTGGTAGTGGTACTTCCTTAATTTGAATAAAGTATTCCAATAGGTATAAGTAGGGCTTGTCTTACAACACTAACCCGCCATCACTGGTCTGTACTTACAGGAAACGCCCAGTGAAAATGGATCGCTTTCTTCATTATTGGTGTGGCCCCATGCCTGGCACATGTAGTCGCCTG
Organism: Cetorhinus maximus; assembly: GCF_964194155.1. Lineage (NCBI taxonomy): Eukaryota > Metazoa > Chordata > Chondrichthyes > Lamniformes > Cetorhinidae > Cetorhinus > Cetorhinus maximus. The sequence continues at coordinate 7,910,338 of NC_135911.1, read as the reverse complement.
TATCAGACCTATTCACTGATGCTATCGTCAGTGTCACATTGTCCAGTGATAATGTCATCCTCTCCTCATTCTGAATGCTCTGGTTGGTCTTAATCCAGTAAATGAATCTTACATCGCCAGTGACATGACAAGTCAAGGCCACAGTGTCTTTCTGTTCAATAGGGTGTGAAATATTCGCAGAGATGTTTGGCTTGGAAACTGGCTCTGGATAAAAGAGAAAGCACCAGATTATTTATCCTACAGTTGTATATTCATTGATTCCATTGTACACAATGCATCAGCACTTGAGTCATATGAGGGACAAGCGTTATGTTTCAAAAGATCTTTCTCTAATGCAATTTTTGAAACTATCAAACTTGAAGCATGTTATATTGACCTGATATTTTCTATTAATATCGGAATTTTATATCTGCATGAGCAGGAACATAGGAACACAGGAGCAGAAGTCGGCCATCCAGCAGTGCAAACTTGCTCCAAAGTTCAATAAGGTCATGGTTGATCTGGCTACAGTCTCAGCTCCACTTTCCTGTCTGCAACCGCGCCCCCATGCACCCCCATAACCCTTAACTCCTTTCAGATTAGGGCTTTTTTGGGCCTGGATATACTCCAGGAGTAGGATTTTCTGCTTCTCGGGCCTGACCCGGCCGAACTAAAATGACGTTGGGCGGGCGCCTGATGCCATCCACGCCCTCGCGCGATATTTTGGTCGTTGGGTGCGTGCCAGAGTCAGCAGCACAGCCGCCGACAGCTAAAAGGCCTCTTAAGGCCATTAAAAGGGTAATTGGATGACATTTTTCGCTGCCCCGTCCAGCCTTGCGGTTGGCGGAGCAGGCGAAAAGGCCAAGCGGCCTTTGCACTTTTTAGGAAACCTCATCCACGGGCGGAATGGGGTTTCCCACAGCAAACGAAATAAGATTTTTAAAAATGTAAAATTTAACTAATAGCAAACGTGTCTGCTCAGTCGCATGAGGGGACATGTTTTATAACATTTTAGTAATCTTTATTTTCGAATTTTCGAAACTGTTCGTCTCCCTCTGTGCCCCAGGGAGTTTCCCCAGTGTGTACTCCCCGTGCATGCGCAATGTTTTGCACTTGACCTCCTCTCCCCCACCCCGCACAGGCAGCGCTGCAGCGCACCTTTCACGCCGGGCTGGCCAGTGTGAAATCGCGGTCCCACCTTGACCACGGGTGGCAGTCGGCTTCCTGGCCGTCCCCTGCCAAACCCACCCGACAACGGGGAAAAACCCTGTCCCAGGTAACAAGAGAGACGTCGCTAATTCCAGCCTCGCTGTTTCACACCAGCCTGTTGCTTCGGCTCACTAGTGTAGCCAAAATGGGGGCTGAATTTTACACTCCACCTGATATTCAGTTCCACTGAAGTCAGTGGAGAAGAATACAGGTGAGCCCCCAGAATGGTACCTCTCGCCTTGCGTTGTGACCCTAGGCCAATATGTGCCTGTATCAAAGGTTATTGGGGCACAAATTCACCTTGTACAGGGATGCAGAACAGGTTGGTACCCAGCGCTCACTATAGGCTCTCCCCAAAATGAAGTTCAACTGAAATCAATCGGACTGAATATTGAGCCGGGCGTCGGGCGCATTTCTGCTCGTTTTGCGCTCTTTTGCAATTCCCATTTCGAATTGTTAGGTGATTTCTCAAGGCTTCAGCGCTCCTGACTCCCCAAAGCCTGTCCGCTATCTACGAGTCACAGGTCAGGAGTGTGATGGAATACGCTCCACTTGCCTGGATGAGTGAAGCTCCCACAACGCTCAAGAAGCTCGACACCATCAGGACAAAAGCAGCCCCGCTTGATTGGCACCCCATCCATAAACATTCACTCCCTCCACCACTGACGCACAGTAGCAGCAGTGTGTGTACCATCTACAAGATGCACTGCAGGAACTCACCAAGCCTCCTTAGACAGCACCTTCCAAACCAACGACGGCTACAATGTATGAGGACAAGGGCAGCAGACACATGGGGAACACCACCACCTGGAAGTTTCCCTCCAAGCCACTCACCATCCTGGCTTGGAAGTATATCATTGTTCCTTCATTAATGCTGGTTCAAAAGCCTGGAACACCCTAACCTCACCGTGGGTGTACTGGCACCACACGGACTGCAGCAGTTCAAGAAGGCAGCTTCTACAACCTTCTCAAGGGCAACTAGGGATGGGTAATAAATGCTGGCCCAGCCAGCGAAGCCCACATCCCCTGAATGAATAAAGAAAAGTTACCCAGTTCCTCCTTTGCACATACGAGGGATGGGAACTTTACAGATAGTAAGGAACTACATCGCCGTTCCTTCACTGTCGCTGGGTCAAAATCCTGGAACTCACTCCCGAACAGCGCTGTGGGTGTACCCACACCACAGGGACTGGCAGCGGTTCAAGAAGGCAGCTCACCACCACCTTCTCAAGGGACAATTAGGGATGGGCAATAAATGCTGGCCCAGCCAGCGACGCCCACATCCCGTGAAAGAATAAGAAAAGAGGGCTTGCTATCGGTCAAAATATTCTGTAACAAAATCCATTTGCTGTTCATTTAGCGCCAGAAATAAACACTTAGCGTTTGGTGTTTGTTCCTTCCATAAAATTTGTGTCCATTCGGCAATTCACTGTGCTTGTGGACGACACTTTTAGACCTTGCTCTGAATTACCTGCCCAGGCAGGTACACACTTCCTTTGTGCGGACTGCAGATAAGTGACTATAGCCAGCAGAACTGCCTGTCCTTTTAGCAAGCACCAAGCTTATTGGAAAATCGCAGCTGCACTGTCTGCGTTTTTGTGACGTATACATGTCAATCGAGGCGCCCAACCCCACCCCCACCCCAGCCTCTTCCTTTCTTACCCAAGACGAAGAACTTCCAGCAAAGGCTTTGACCTTTGAAACATCTGCTGATTCCCTCAAAGTGCAGATAGAGATTAGAATGGGGATTCTTTTAAGCTGCAGTAAATGGCGGGTGAGGGGGGGTGTCGGTGGGGGGGTGGCGGTTAGCGGGGACAAATCACAATAAAAGCAAATTACTGCAGATGCTGGAAATCTGAAGTAAAAACAGAGAAAGCTGGACAAACTCAGCAGGTCTGGCCGCGTCTGTGGAGGGAGAAACTGAGTTAGCGTTTCAAGTCTGTGTGACTCCTCTTCAGAGCTAAAGAGAAGCAGACATGTGATGAATTTTAAACTTTGAGGATGGAGCAGGCAGAGCTAGATAGAAGGTCAGGGATAGGTGGGAGCTAAGGAGAAATTTGACAAAGATGTTATGGGCACCGGACAAAAGGAGTGTTAGTGGTAGTGTTAAAGACTAAAGAAGGTGATGATAATGGCATAAGGGTAGGAGAGCAGAATGTGATGGGTGTGAAACCCGCTTTTCACAGAATCACAGAATCACACAGTGCAGAAGAGGCCCTTCGGCCCATCGAGTCTGCACCGACACGTGAGAAACACCTGACCTACCTACCTAACCCCATTTACCAGCACTTGGCCCATAGCCTTGAATGTTATGACGTGCCAAGTGCTCATCCAGGTACTTTTTAAAGGATGTGAGGCAACCCGCCTCCACCACCCTCCCAGGCAGCGCATTCCAGACCGTCACCACCCTCTGGGTAAAAAATGTTTTTCCTCACATCCCCCCTAAACCTCCTGCCCCTCACCTTGAACTTATGCCTCCTTGTGACTGACCCTTCAACTAAGGGGAACAGCTGCTCCCTATCCACCCTGTCCATGCCCCTTATAATCTTGTACACCTCGATCAGGTCACCCCTCAGTCTTCTCTGCCCCAATGAAAACAACCCAAGTCTATCCAACCTCTCTCCATAACTTAAATGTTTCATCCCAGGCAACATCCTGGTGAATCTCCTCTGCACCCCGTCCAGTGCAATCACATCCTTCCTATAATGTGGTGACCAGAACTGCTCACAGTACTCCAGCTGTGGCCTCATCAAGGTTCTATACAACTCCAACATCACCTCCCTACTTTTGTAATCTATGCCTCGATTGATAAAGGCAAGTATCCCATATGCCTTTTTCACCACCCCACTAACGTGCCCCTCTGCCTTCAGAGATCTATGGACACACACGCCAAGGTCCCTTTGTTCCTCAGAACTTCCTAGTGCCATGCCGTTTATTGAATACTTCCTTCTCAAATTACTCCTTCCAAAGTGTATCACCTCACACTTTTCAGGGTTAAATTCCATCTGCTACTTATCTGCCCATTTGACCATCCCGTCTATATCTTCCTATAGCCTGAGACACTCAACCTCACTGTTAACCACCCGGTCAATCTTTGTGTCATCCGCAAACTTTTACTAACCCTACCCGCCACATAGTCATCTATGTCGTTTATATAAATGACAAATAATAGGGGACCGAGCACAGTTCTCTGTGGTACGCCACTGGACACTGGCTTCCAGTCACTGGCTTTTGACCCGACCCCACCAGTTTTCTGCTGGGCAATATTAAAATAATCAGCAGTGTATGATACACTGGTGACAGTTATACTTGTGGGGACCAAGCAGCAAACTGGGTTGGTTGATTGACCATCGAATTGACCACCCATCCTTACTTAAGGATCTAAATGCATTGGAGGTGGTTCAAAGGAGCTTTACCAGACTGATACCTAGAATGAGTTGTCTTATGAGGAAAAGTTGCACAGACTGGGTTTGTTTCCACTGGAGTTTAGAAGAGGGGTGATTTGATTGATGTATACAAGATCCTGATTGACCTTGGCAAGGTGGATGTGGGTGAGTCCAGAACTAGGGGGCACTATTTTAAAATTAGGAGTCGCCCTTTTAGGACAGAGATGAGGAGAATGTTTTTCTCTCAGACAGTTGTGCGACTTTGGAACTCTCTACCTCAGAAGGTCGTGGAGGTGGGGTCATTGAATATTTTTAAGGCAGAGGTAGATAGACTCTTGTTAGGCAAGATAATCAAAGCTTATCGGGAGTAGATGGCAATGTGGAAATCGAAACACAAACAGGTCAGCCATGATCTTATTGAATAGCAGAGCAGACTTGAGGGACCGAATGGTCTATTCCTGTTCCCATTTCTTATGCTCTGATGTGATACGGGACATACCTGAGCTTCCTTTCCACAGCATATATCCACAAATCAGTAAAGCGATTGTGTTGAAGAAAATGATGAATGGAAATGCTGGCCTTTTATCTACAGAGAGTTGGAATTGAGGATCTGTCGCTTCAGCTGTACAGACATGATCGAAACCCAGCTAGAGGGGTGTGTTCTGTTTTGGTCACCACATCTCCGGAAGAATGTGTTGGACTTGAAGGCGATATAGTGCACCATCATCGGAATGCCCTTTAGAGAAGAGCACAAGAACGAATGTCCTTGTGGGGAGGAAATCTGCAGCTCTCACCTGGTCCGGCCTACATGTGGCTCCAGACCCACAGCAATGCGGTTGACTCTTAACTGCCCTCTGAAATGGCCACTCAGCTCAAAGGCAATTAGGGTGGGCAACAAGTGCTGGCCTTGCCAGCGATGCTCACATTCCATGAATGAATAAATAATAATAATTTTTAAATGACGCCACCATCGCTTAAAGGGCATAATTGTGACAACAGGGCTAAATTATGATGATGGTAGCATGAACCTATGTGCGTTTGTGGTTGAATATTCATTGGTTAATTCATTGCCACAGGAGGCTGTGGAAGCCAGGTCATTGGGTGTATTTAAGACCGAGATAGATAGGTTCTTGATTGGTAAGGGGATCAAAAGTTACGGGGAGAAGGCGGGAGAATGGGGTTGAGAAACTTATCAGCCATGATTGAATGGTGGAGCAAACTCGATGGGCCAAATGGCCTAATTTCTGCTCCTATGTCTTATGGTCTAATATTCCCATAATTTGAACGTGAGCCTTTTCCTCTGTATAAAGCAATGCCCACTCTTCACTGGGTCAAAACCCTGGCACTCCTTCCCCAACAGCACTGCGAGTGCACCTACGCCACATGGTTCATGAGATTTTAGCCTTGAAGCGAAATAGATTTTGCAGTTAAAAGGAGTCTTCTGAACCAAAACAGAGTGAGGCCATCATCCAGCAATTTCCTTGCACCACAGTGAAAGTCACGGTTAAAATCCCCCAGTTTTCAGAGACTGTGTTTGGCTTTCTGGCGGCTGTTTCATTTGCAAGCACTCCCTTTGGCGTAGAGGTCCACTCGAGGGTCTGAGTCAACAGAGGGAGCTACTTCCTCTGGTGCGAGGAGGCCAGCAGAGGAAAGCGCAATCTTCTAAAATTAGAATTAGGCCAGTGAAGAATGGAAGAAGACAACTTTTAGCCAGTCTTGCTGGCTAAAGGCTGGAGATGGTGCATGGCTTGAAATTTCTACTAGTCATAGGGGCTCCATGATGGTTGGACACCTGTCTACTGCCCGGTGTGCAAGCTTGACATCATCCTCATGGGACAGCACTCATGCTGTGTGGCAACTGGTTTCTCTGTTGAAGCCCACCCTATGTTTAAAGCGGCGATACAGAAGGATGTTTACCAGCCATGCCCTTTCAGTGTAAGCAATACCTGCACCATTTCTATCTGGAGCCCATCCTTCTGCATATACGTTACAGGTTTTGAATTTCTACTGTTGCTGAAGGGCGCAGGTTTACAGTTAACCGAAATAAAAATGGGGAATGTTGGAAAAGAAAAACTCAGCATCTGTGGAGAGAGAAACAGAGCTAATGTTCTGAGCCCATTTGACTCTTCCTCAGGGCTGAAGGGAGGTAGGAATATGATGTGTTGATGTGGTTGAAGGGAAAGGGTGGAGCAAAATAGAAGGTCAGGGATAGGTTGGATCTCAGGAGAGATTAATTGACAGATGTCATGGACATAAGCCGAAGGGAGTGGTAATGACAGAGTTAAGGACGAAAGCAGGTGTTAATAGTGGCACACAGGTCAGAACGAATTGAGCTTGTTTTCTCACCTACAACATGTATTGCTTCTGTTACATGGGTGTAATTCCTGGTCATGTTGTTATAGGCCTGACACATGTAATTGCCGCTATGACTTGGGACAATGCTGACAAGGGTCATCACTTGTCCTGTTTGGTTCAGGGGGACACCATTGAAAAACCACTCAAATTCCGAAGGTGGAACCGAACGCACGGAACATGTGAAAGTGACATTTGATCCTAGAGTAATGTCTCCTTTGTCTGGATCAATGGCTATTTGAGGTTCTTCTGGTCCATCTGTAATGGGTAAATGGTACAAGTGTTAATATCGACTTTGCAGAAACGAAGAGAAACAAAAGGTATACAAATGAGGCCCACATAACCTTGGAAGGAAGAACGAGATGAATGGAACCATGTGAATTATGAAAGTGTAAATTGGGATTATGAATTATTATTATCTTTCACATTTGCAACATTAAAAATGAATTAGGCAGATTAATTGGAATTACTGATGTATTTCACTTTCATTGTGAATATGCACGACAGATTAGCAGTTTCCAATCTTGGGAATTTCCTGCAAGGGACAACGCCTTTTCATTTTTTTTTCTGTACACAGCAGCAGCTGCATTGCTGAGATAAGCTCCAGCCCATTTTGAGAAGCTTAGAGCGCTGTAAATTCAAGCCTGAGAACAGAATTCCCAGGGGACGTGATACAGAGGCCATAGTGCATCTCTCTCCCAGGTATTATTATCACATTACCAAGTTAACAGGAATGTTGATAAGACATGTTTGGGAAGAATACATGTGGGAAAAATCCTTTGAAATCATCATTCACTCTGGCAGGCAATTTTTCAGTTTATATATAGATGGGTATTTGAAAGATTTGGATTTGAATTGAGGCTGCCACCCACTCCAAATGCAGTACACAGTTAGACAGAGAGACAGACAGATAGGTGGATAGAGAGAGACAGACAGAGAGACGGACAGACAGAGAGACGGACAGACAGAGAGTCAGAGAGATGGACAGACAGAGAGATAGGTACATAAAGAGACAGACAAAGAGACAGAGAAATGGACAGAGGGACAGACAAACAGACCGATAGATAGGTAGATAGAGAGACAAGCAGAGACAGAGAGATGGACAGACAGAGGGACAGACAGACAGACAGATAAGAGATTGATAGGTAGACAGACAGACAGATAGATAGAGATAGATAGGTAGACAGACAGGCAGAGAGACAAACAGGCAAACAGATAGATAGAGGTAGATAGGTAGACAGACAGACAGATAGATAGATAGAGATAAATAGGTAGACAGACAGGCAGAGAGAGACAGACAGACAGCTAGACATAGACAGACAGACAGATAGAGGTGGACAGGTCGACAGACAGACAGACAGGCAGATAGAGATAGATAGGTTGACAGACAGGCAGAGAGAGACAGACAGACAGATAGCTAGACATAGACAGACAGACAGATAGAGGTGGACAGGTAGACGGACAGACAGACAGGCAGATAGAGATAGATAGGTAGACAGACAGACAGGCAGATAGATATAGATAGGTAGACAGACAGATGGATAGATCGACAGACAGAGAGATAGATAGGCAGACAGAGGCACAGATAGACAGTCAGTCAGGCAAATAGATAGACAGACAAACAGACAGATAGGCCGACAGGGGTACAAATACACAGACAGATAGTTAGACAGACAAGACAGGCAGTTCGAACAGATGAGTAGGTAGACAGATAGATCAATATTCATACTTACAGTAAACTATCAGAAAAAATGCGTCACTTGTTTTGTTACTGACAGTGTTGTAAGCCTCGCACTGATAGTTCCCAGAATCAGACCTATTCACTGCTGTAATTGTTAGTGTATGGTTGTCCAGTGACACATTCATCCTGTCAATATACTGAAGGTAGAGGCCGTCTTTGATCCACCGAATGGAAGGGGAATCACCAGACACGTTGCAGTTCAGGGTGACGGTCCCATTGGACTCTAAGGTTTCTGAAACGCTTGGGACAACTTCAGGCTCAGAAACAGGTTCTGCAAAATATAATCGATAGAGCTACCGAGCACCACGTTAAATTCAAACGATCATCACCTAGAACTTCTCGTTCGTCGCATGTAAATCTTCCCATGACATAAATCTGTATTGGCCCCATTCGCTTTGTTAGTGCCCCTATGATGATTCTATGCTTTTAGCCTAAAATAAGTGCTTTGCTCACATTGTTTAGGAATCTACAACACTACACAGTGAAGGCTTGCACAGAAACGCTAAACATCCGTTCTTAGCAAACATTAAGCAGTGCACCACACACCAAACAAAAAACCCTGGGGCAACTTAAACAGCATGAGAGCTGTGTTTGAAAATATAATTAGTTCGTGTGGGAAAAATGGGCCATTGTTACATGTTTATTGCCACAAGCCATATGCTGTGCAAACACATGGCTTTTAATGAAGGGAAATAACAAATTGTCTCATTGTTCAGCCTTTGTCTGCGAACAATTGATTGTCCTGCCCTGTACTTAGTAGAAGTCGCTAGGGAGTGAGTATTAAGTGGGTTTCTGCATCCGTTTGCTCTGAAATGAAACTGACGTGGGTGAAATGCAGACTTGTGACAAGTTGTGGGCCAAGGGTAGCTCCGACCGCCATCAAAAACGGCAATGTTTACACCCATTCTGAACCATGCAACGCTTTCAATGCCCAGAGATAGCACTGTTACCAGTCAGGCAGTAGACTGTGGTCCTGGGCTGAAGCCCCACTCCAAAACATCACCATAAAATCCAGACTGTCGTTACAGTGCAGTACTGAAAAGATCCAGGGCAGGGCGAAGCTTGGGGAGGGGGGCGTGTTGGGGGGCTTCAGTCTGGTGAAATGTGGGGTTGAGGTTACAATCAAATCAGCCACGGTCTTATTGAATGGCACAGCAGGCTCGAGGGGCCGAATGGCCTACTCCCGCTCCTAATTCGTCTAACATGATGAACCCGGATCTTGCCATCTCTTTCAGATGGACATAGGAACGTAGAAAGAGGGTTATGCCATTCTGTCCTCAGTTTCTTTCCCCCACCCCTCCTCCCCGATCATTCAAGTCGATTATGGCCCTCAACTCCATTTACTCGTCTTTGCCCCCTATCCCTTGATACTCTTTCGAGTTATCAACAGTCACAGATTGCAACTCTTTTGAGTACAATCACAGTCCTTGGTTTCCCGGGAGTGGGACATGAACCCACAACCCTCTGATTCAAAGGCGAGGGTGCTATGAACCGAGCCACAGCTGACACCTCCCCTATCCCTTGATAGTGAACAAAAATCTATCAATCTCAACCGTGAACATTCCAGTTAATGCACCATCCATCCCCCGAGCTCTCCTCGTGTTCTTGTCAATGTGTATGCCTTAACCAAGGTCATTAACAACAGCTTAACTGTTCACTGGTCCCATGTCCTGTTCATGGGATCTTAAGCATGTAGAATGAGACCTTATTTTCCCGCATTACAATAGTGACTACTGTTCAAAATTAGGCCGTTGGCTCGAAAGCATTTTGGATTTCCAAAAAGGCGTTCCATAAAAGGTTCCAGGGGGTTAATCTTGTTGGGGGATTTGGGGCGGTGGGGTTGGGGGTGGGGTGGGTTTGGTGATGTGTTAGGATGGATGGAGGACCAGATAACTAACTGGAAACAGAGATTCGGGGTAACTGAATCACTTTCAGGTTGGCAAACTGTAACCAGTGGAGCCCCGAGCTCTCAAGGGCTTACAATCTACATTCACGACTAATGAAGGTACCGATGGTATTGCAACCACATCCGCTGATGACACGAAGATAAGTGGGAAAGCAAGTTGTTATCAGGCTGTTTAAAAAAAAAATATCTGCAAAGGGATGTAGATAGGTTAAGCGAGGAGGCAAAAATTTGGCAGATGGTGTATTTTGTGGGAAAATGTGAGGTTGTGACAGGAAGAGTGGAAAAGTGGAATATAATTTAAATGTTATTGTTTGTTTTATTATTATTTAAATCGGAAGAGACTGCAGAATGCTGCAATGCGAAGGGTGTACACGAGTCACAATAAGTCAGTATGCAGGCAGAGCAAGTTATTAGGAAGGCAAATGGAATGTTAGCCTTCATGTCAAGGGGTTGAGACCACACCTAGAGTGCAGTGTACAGTGTTGGTCACCTAACTTAAAGAAGGGTATACTTTCATTGGAATAGAAGCTCCTTTGATAGGAGCTTTGCTAAACGGAGTCCTGGGATGAAAGGGTTTGACTCATGAGGAAATATTGGGCAGGATGGGCCTGTACTCATCGGAGTTTAGGAGAGTGAATGTGACTTTTTTTGTTAATGGGATGCGGGTGTCGCTGGCAAGGCCAGCATTTGTTGCCCATCCCTAAATACCCTTGACCTGAATGGTTTGCTCAGCACTTAAGAGTCAACCACATTGCTGTGGGCCCGGAGTCACTTGCAGGCCGGAACAGGTAAGGGAGGGCAGATTTCCTTCCCTAAAGGACAATTAAGAAACCAGATGGGTTTTTACAACAACTGACAATGGTTTTATGGTCACTCTATTAATTGAATTTGCATTCCCCCAGCTTCCCCAGCGCATTAACCTGGGTCTCGGGATTACTGGTCCAATGGCATTACCACCATGCCATCGTCTCTCCTTATTGAAGCATATAAGATTCTGAGGGAGCTTGACAGGGTTGATGCTGGGAGGATATTTAGCCTCGAGGGGGAATCTACAACTAGGGGGCACAGTTTGAAAAGAAGTGACTTCCCACATATGACGGGAATGAAGACGAATTTCTTCTCTCAGAGGGCCTTTGGAATTCTCTTTCCCAGGAAGCTGGGCTATCGGACAAATTCAAGGCTTAGTTGGACAGATTCTCGATTGACAAGGGGGTCAAGAGTTATTGGGGAAAGGCAAGAACGTGGAGTTCAGGCCACAATCAGACCAGCCATGGTCTTGTGGAATGGTGCAGCAGGCTTGATGGGCCAAATGGCCTACTCCTACTCCTGTTCCTTTTGATCTTATTATAATCACATATTTAGCCCTATAAACATATCCTTCTATTATTTTCTGCCTCATGTGCCATCTAGATTCTCCTGAAGTACCTCTCTTCTATTAGTTTGAAGGCATCTTACGGCAATGAAAAATATTTAAAATATTTACAATATTAGACAATAAGCTTCCATATTACTTGTCATCATGATTTATTCTTCAGTTTTTGCCTATCAGTTTGCTTTGTATATCAGGTGCAATAGATTAAAAAATCCTCCTAAATTTGTGTTCATGTCCAACAAAGTGTGCTGCACATAGGTACAGGATTCATGGGGTTTTCTGGGAGCATTGCTGCAAACATATTTAGTTCCTTAGCTGATGCCCAGATAGCTTTTGAATACCACAATATGTCCTCTCATCACACACTGAAGCAGTCCATACCCAAAAGCAGCAAGACGTGGACAACATCCAGACTTGGGCTGAAATGTGGCAAGTAACATTTGCGCCACACAAGTGCCAGGCAATGACCATCTCCAACAAGCGAGAATCTAACCATCGCCCCTTGGCGTTCAATGGCATTACCATTGCTGAATCCCCCACTGTCAACATCCTGGGGGGTTTACCATTCACCAGACACAAGACTGGACAAGCCATTTAAATACTGTTGTTACAAGAGCAGGTCAGAGGCTAGGAATCCTGCGACGAGGCACAAGTCAGGAGTGTGATGGAATACTCCCCACTTGCCTGGATGACTGCAGCTCCAACAACACTCAAGAAGCTCGACACCATCCAGGACAAAGCCGCCCGCTTGATTGACACCCCATCCACAAACATTCACTCCCTCCACCACCGACCCACAGTAGCAGCAGTGTGTGTATCATCTACAAGATGCACTGCAGAAACTCACCAAGGCTACTTAGGCAGCACCTTCCAAACCCACAACCGCTACCATCTAGAAGGACAAGGGCAGCAGATACATGGGAACACCAATACCTGGAAGTTCCCCTCCAAGCCACTCACCAACCTGACTTGGAAATATATCGGCCGTTCCTTCACTGTCGCTGGGTCAAAATCCTGGGACTCTCTCCCTAACAGCACTGTGGGTGTACCCACACCTCAGGGACTGCAGCGGTTCAAGAAGGCAGCTCACCCACCACCTTCTCAAGGGGGAATTAGGGATGGGCAATAAATGCTGGCCTGGCCAGTGAAGCCCACATCCCATAAATGAATTTTAAAAAAAGAATGATTTTGGCAACTGGTAGAATCTCAAATTATGTTTTTGTTGGATTGCCCCCAGTTTGCATGTCAATCTTTTATTTTTATGATATTTATTCTTCTTCTAGAACTTCATAGTGTTTCTTCTCTAAAGAGACGCACCCATAATCCAGTAGAGTCATGTTAGCCCAACCCCACTGCTTCACCGGTCAGGACTTAAAAAGGACCATTTCATGTTGTGAAAATGTTAGTGCTAACATTTCCTCTCTTCATTCCCCTGAGTTCATCCATATCTAAATCCATCTATTGTATACAGGCTCAACTCTCGATATAATTAGTTCTAGTGTTGTCAGAAACAGTCAATTTTCTATCTGCCAGAGAGTGGGGAGGCTGTGGCATAGTGGTATTGTTACTGGACCAGTAATCCAGATACCCAGGGTAATGACCTGGGGACCCATGTTCAGCAGATGGTGACATTTGAATTCAATAATAATAAAAAAAATATGGAATTAAGGGCTGAATTTTACGTTCGTCGGGCAGGAGCATGCTGATGTCAACGCGCACTCTCGTGATCTGTCAGTTTGCGGGCACGCGCGAGAGTCAGCAGCGCGCTCGCTGACACTTAAGAGGGCTATTAAGGCTCTTAAACGATTAATTAAGTTGCACTTTTTGCTGCCCACTCAACCTTTCAGTTGGCGGGGGCGAATAGACCAGGCGGCCTGTGCATTTTTTTACAAAACCTCATCCTCCGGCAGGATGAGGTTTCCAACGGTAAGTAAAAAAATGCAAAAAAATGTTTCCACTTCGTTTTAAACATGTCCGTCTTCATGCGGCCGAGTCACATGTGGGGGACATGTTTATATCATTCATCAAATCTTTATGTTCCTTATGTCCAAATCTTCAGCTCCCTGAGGCAGCTCTATGCCCTCAGGGAGCTGTCAGCTGGTGCTCCCCTGGGCATGCACAGACTTCCACGCTCACCCTTCTCCCACCGCCCCCCTGCACCCCGGCAGCTCTGAGCATTTCAGCGCGCCTCTCACACTAGCTGGCCGTTAATTGGCCAGCCAGCATGAATTCTCGGGGGCCAATTGTGGGGGGCGGACCTTCTCCCAGCTGCTCTGGGATCCTGGCCACCGCGCCCACTCGACAACCTCAAAATTCAGCCCTAAAAGCCTAATGATGACTTTGAAACCATTGTTGTAATCCAGCTGGTTCACTAATGTCCTTTAGAGAAGGAAATCTGCCGACCTTAACTGACTCCAGACCCACAGCAATGCGGTTTGATTCTGAAAATGCCTGGCAAGCCACTCAGTTCTCAAGGGCAATTAGGGATGGGCAATAAATGCCCACATCCCGGGAGCAAATACAAGAAAATTGTATCAACAGCAATTCTAAAGAAAAGTATTGCTAGAAAACTCTAAGCCTGTGTCATTCACATATGTCACAGGCAGCAGGCATCACAGATGAATCCTTATCAATTTCTGTTTGTTAATATCTGTTATATTCTATTGTTGGGTCGCTTTGCCCACAAACACAGTTTCACACCCATCTACCAGCGGGTGAGTTGGCAGCAATATACTGCAGACGCAGAGACCAATATAAGATGAAGCGTTTCCTGTTCATTTACCAGATAACAGACCACCAACACAACGTGTGCATCTCCAACCAAACCCTATTTTAAACTACTGATCAACATTTGTAGCTCTCGTTACACAGCCATTGAGTCTTACAGTCAGGTCAATCTCCTCACATTCTCTGAAAGGCATTTAGCACCTCAGATTACTACAATATTCTTTAAAGCAAAGCAGTTTCCATGCATTATGTTGGCAAGCAAATTCTGAGGTTCCCCGAGCAGACTGTTAAAGTCATTTTGGCAGAATACCTCAGCGCCAGAGCTTTCCAACAAAGCACCAAGATGTAGCTTGGCTGGTGATGAGAAAGGCCCTCCCTGTCAGATCCTTCCTACATGCCAGAAGTCTCACTCCCTCTCAGGAATTCATGTCCACCACTAGTTTCCTAACACTTTCTTGACAAGTCCCAGTTGCCTCTTACAGAACTTCCGACACTTCCTCGTGGTGGGGAAGAGACCATTGTTCACCTCCGTGTGGAATGTGCCTTTGCAAAGAAGGTCTGGAGGGAGATGCAGTGGTTTTTGTCGAGGTTCATCCTGAGCTGCCTTCTTGACCCGCTGCAGTCCCTGTGGTGCAGGTACCCCGCCCCCAGCGCTGTTAGGGAATGAGTTCCAGGATTTTGACCGAGCGACATCTTTGGGTTTTCCTTTATTTTTGTTACCAATATTTTTCATGACTGCTCTTTGCTTTCTTAATTTCCTCTAAAATTTGTGCTCCTGACCCTTGTAGGCTTCCTGCAGTATTGTGCCCCCAGTATCTTGCATAAGCTTTCCTTATTTTTTGTCCTATCCTACCATGTATGTCCCTTGACATCCATGGGGGATTTAGATTTGAGAGTCCAACCCATTTCCGCTGTGGGAGTATACTTGATCTGAATTCTCACTATCTCCTTCTGGAATTGCTCTCATTGCTCTGACGCTGATTTACCTTTGATGGACTGGTGTAGGTCGTTCAAAGGTGTCACCAGCCCGACAACTTGTGAATGTGGAACTGAGCCACAGACTATGCAACATCTCCTGCAACGCCTATCGCTAGAGGAACCCTGCACTGTTGCAGATCTTGCCGAATTCAACAACAAGCCGCAAAAATGTGTCCAGTTCTGGCTGGGCCATGTATAGACTGTCCGTGGACATGATAAGAAGACCTTTGATGGAATGACACCTAACCTCCTACCCTCGCATATTTCTGATACATAGATGATGTGTTTACTATTTGTCCACTTCTGCTAAATTATATCTCAGCTGAGTAGAAACTGGCCTTTCCAACCGAGAACCTTTACTCCTTTTCTAACGTTACCATACTCCATAATGGCACCAAACCTAACTGAATTATTATTACAGCCACCAACTTGTTCTCTCACTGATACCCCTTGCACCTGCCCACATTAATTCCCTAAAAATAAGCCCAAAGCATCACTTTCACTTGTTGGGCTTGCCATATGCTGACCAAAAAGAAAAGCTCTCTAAAACACCATTTTAAAACTTCTGTGCCTTGCTGAAAAAAGAGAAATGTCGAAGATTTTCATCTTGCACTCATCAGGACACTCGCCTGAATACCAATATAAGGGGGGAAAGAACAATTTATACTGTATGTGAAGAGCATGCTGATTGGTTGGCAAGTGTTGCCATGGCAAAATCACTACTGATGGCGACTGGCAGTAACTGCTAAGCGTTGTTTGGAATTTAAACCTGGCAGCCTGACTGATTGGTCAAGGCATTGTCCTGAGGAATGAGTCAGTGAATGGCTGTCACTTATTTTGTTTAGCTGAAATGGGCGTAATGTCTGTCTGCAAAGAACAGGGCCCTGTGTATTAATATGCGTAGCTCCCAGCGCGTGCAAATGCATCACATGGCGAACCCGACTGACAATCTTAAATTGGTTGCCGGCGTAATTCTTAGCACATTGAGGATTATTAAGCAAGTGTTGTCCAATCTCTGAGTCACATCTAGTGTTGGACACTGTGTTTTGAGTTTTGCAAGCACGGGCTGGTTGGGTACAGTCTGTACCCTGCCCGTTGCGAACAGCAGCTGGGACATGCTGTTTGTGACAGTCCACCAGTCTTTGGGACGTACAGCCTACATACCTAGCATCACCACTGACACACAAGGTCATATGCCACATTAGTCATTTGTGTGACAGGAAATGAACATCTTCTTGGCTTGACGTCAACATTCTGTCAGTGGTGAATACCGTTGGTGTTGCTACTGCATGGCAGCAATGTGGAACACAAATATTTGAGACACCTTGCCCTTCCGGGGGTAATTTGAGGTAGACGGGGCACTTTTCAGGGCTGAAAGTGATGGCCTTAGGCCCGTTCATGAGTTGGTGTGATGCACAGGGTGAAATGGTCTGAGCAGGGTAGCCATTATCCTACAGGGTGCCTTTGTCAGCATCCAGCTTGCATGGTGAGCAAATGGCTCACAAGGTTGTGGATAACTCAAATCTTATAGCGCGTGGAGCTGTAGGAATCCCAACGCACACACTGACCAGTGAAGGTCGGCCCGCGGTAGACTGTGGTAGAGAACCCCCTGGCAGGTTTCTCAACTAGTTCGCCAAGGAAAGGGAGTTCATTTGACCGCTCCATTTCATTGGTGAACTTGAGCGCAGGATGGAGCCCATTAAGACATGTAAGGCAAGTGCTACATGCAGCTGCAGATATAAATATAGTCAATGTATCATGCACGTATCAGAAATATGCGAGGGTAGGAGGTTAGGTGTCATCCCATCCAAGATGTGTTTCATGTGGAACCCAATCTTTGCGTCCTTTTACACTGTTACTGGATACTTGTAGACCAGTCATGGGCAACCTAGGCTTGTGAGTGGGCTGAATGAGCAGCCCTCCTTCATCTCATTGGGCCGCAAGCTTGAACTGGGGAATGGGCACTAACCATGATCCGCAAAACTCCCAGTAAAAGTAACATTAAAAAGTCCAACCTCCCGCGTCCACCAGCATCGTAGCCAAGATGGCCTCCCAGGACAGGGCAATTTTGCTAACTGCGCTTGCCTGCCTAGAATTTGCCGGGGAGGGGTGGGGGGGTGAGGGGGCGCCGATTGAACCATAGCAGCATTTCGATTGGGCGCAGAGGGAGCGCGCAGCTCCCACGGTCGATGTTGTGCGCAATCAGCTTCGCATGCCCCTGCTTTGTGCGCGCATCACTTTAGTAACGCCGGTAGGGGGAGAAGAAAACTACGCGGACAGGAAACTAACGCAATCTGGCGAACATGCGCCTGGGCAACGTGTCAGCGAAATGCCTCATGAGCTGCACTCAGAGCTCGAAGGGGCTGCATGTGTTCCATGGGCTGCAGGTTGCCCAGCACCGTGCCAAACAGTGATTTAATCTCTGTTTGTGAGGTTGTGCTTGTTTTCAGACGTAGTAAGCATTTTTCTCTACACAATGGCTTTAAATAGACGCGTGAAGAGAGGTAAGGGTATTTTATTTTGGGGAAGGAATGCAAATGCAATCTAATGCACAAATTCAAGACGAGAAGGTTGAAAAATATGGACAAAAAGAGAAGGCGTAAGCCAAGAGGACATGGATTCGATACAGCGGTGGATTCTCCAATAAAGAGGGTAAACAGCTTATCCTGAGACCTGAAGTTGCCAATTGTGCCCGGGTTGGGCAAATAATGGAATGGATGGGGAGAGATCCAAAATGGGGGAGGAAAGAGACTCATCACTGCCACTTGAGATTCTATTGCCTAAAACCCTTCTTAACCTCCCTAAACCCGCCTTCTCCAAATTTGGGTGTCACCATATCTCTGTTTTGACTTAATGTTTGACCGTGAGGCCAGTACAGCTGTGCCCAGCTTTGGCCTTCACACATGTTGGGGTCTTCGGAGGCTTTGGAAAGGGTCTGGGGGAGGTGAGGGCAAGTATTAATTCCCAGTTCATGACATCTTAGCTGCCTAGATAGACCCACAGAGTCACGTGGACCGCTAAACTTTGGAGAAGTACAAACTCAGTGGTGATTTGATGACGTTTTATAACGTAATGACGTGGTTAGGGTTCCTTGTGTCGGAAAATTGTTTCAGCTGAATGTCGTGGGCGTGATCATGGCCGCACGCTCAAGTTATTTAAGGGACGAGCTAGTCCACAGTAACCTGGTTGACTCTTAACTGCCCTGTAAACAGGGGCAATAACTGCTGGCTGAACCAGCGGTGCCCACATCCCCTGAACGAAAAAGAAATATCATGTCAGCAACTTAGCATTCGTACCGCTTTCCCAATTTGCCCCCTTGGGCCTGTCCACTCAAGCTGTGAGGTGGTAAAATCTCTCATGACTTTAAGGCAATGATATTGTTAACTCTGCATTTGGCCACAGGATGTGGTTGTCGTCCATCACAGTTACTAGTTAGTAATCTTTCATCACTATATTTACTTAGCTCTATTCACATTGATGTAATATTAACCCCTTTTACTGCTCTATCACCCCTATGTAGAGCTATTATATGATTCGACATTGAGTAAATAAGATAACTCCTCCACCCGTTGTCTGTAAGATTATAGTATTTTACAGGCCAGGAGGGAATTCGGCCCATCGTGTCCATGCTGCCTGTCACATTCATATATCCAATGACTCCCACTGCCCTTCTCTTCACCATGACCAATGCAATAGTCTTCCTCTCCCTGTACACATCCAATTGTGTTTGAAGTTCATTATGGGATTTGTCTGAGCTGCCCTTTGAGGGGGTGCACCCTGGATCGTGAAAGAAATATCCGCGTGGGAATACAGGAAACGGGAGTCGGCCACTCGGCCCCTCAAGCCTGATCTCCTACCTCGACATCATTCTCCCGCACTATCCCCATTTCTCTTGACCTCTTTAATATCTATAAATCTATCCATCCCTGCCTTGAACATGCTCAGTGACTGAGCCTCCACAGCCCTCTGGAGTAGAGAAATCCAAAGATTCACCACCGTCTGAGTGAAGAAATTCCCCCTCATCTCGGGCCTAAATGATATCCCTCATAATTCCGAGATGGTGTCCCCCCCCTCTCCCCGCACCCCAGTTCTAGGGAAAAAAGGAACACTAAAAAATATATAGACAATCTTGTCTTCATCTACCCCATGAGTAATTTTGGAAATGATCACTAAACTGTGTCCGACAATCCTGCTAGTGAAAAACATACTTCACTCATTTACTCCATTGGAACCATCATCATTTTGAATTTAGTCTCTCAACCTTCTCTGCTCTTTGGGAGAGCAGCCCCCAGCTTCCCACAGCACTGAAGCCCCTCATTCCTGCACCCGCTCCGGTAAAGCCCCCCTGTACCCTCTGCCAGGCTTTGATGCTCTTCCTAAGATGTGGGGTTTGGGATTCGGCTCTAACTGAGCCTGAATCAGTGCTTTATAACAGTTTTCTGATCCATCTTTGCAGCTGCACCCTACAAACAAAGGGAAAATGTATTCCCACCAGCTCTGAGCCATTCTCTGTTGCCATCCGTACTTCAAAGCTACAACCTAAACCAATATTTCGAACTATGAAAGCCCCCTAACTCCAATATTTTGACCGCTTTGCAGAACACCTTCGGTCTGTCCACAAGCATTACCCAGACCTCCCTGTCGCTTGCCATTTCAACACTCCACCCTGCTCTCATGCCCACATGTCCGTCCTTGGCCTGCTGCAATGTTCCAGTGAAGCTCAACGCAAACTGGAGGAACAGCACCTCATCTTCCGACTAGGCACTTTACAGCCTTCCGGACTTAACATTGAGTTCAACAACTTTAGATCTTGAACTCTCTCCTCCATCCCCACCCCCTTTTCCAATAATTTATAATTTTTAAAATATATTTTTCTTTTCCCACCCATTTCCATTATTTTACAATTTATTTCCATCCATTGTTTTATCTCTACCTTTTAGCCTATTTCGATCCCTTCCCCCCACCCCACCCCCACTAGGGCTATCTGTACCTTGCTCGTCCTGCTTTCTACCCTTAATGTCACCATTAGCATATTCCTGAGCTAATATCACCACATTCAACACCCCTTTGTCATTTTGTCTATGACATGTTTGGCAATCTCTTCTTTGCCTCTACCTATCACTGGCCCTCTAACCAGCTCTACCTGTTCCACTCCCCTTCACCCAGCTTATATTTCTATATTTCTTAGTTCTGATGAAGAGTCATTCAGACTCGAAATGTTAACTGTGTTCCTCTCTGCAGATGCTGTCAGACCTGTTGAGTTTTTCCAGCTATTTTTGTTTTGGTTCCAATATTTTAACCCTCGTCACTCTTTGAGGACAGTCCCATCAACACAGTGTTTCCCTCCCTTTATTTTCCTACATCTTTCTGTCATCATTACTAATTCCCTTTGGTTAAAAAGCATCGACCGCCACACCCACAGTTACCCCTATCTGCACTCAGCCTTGCATGAGTTATTTATTCCTGACTCTTTCATGGGGTGTGGGCATCGCTTGCAAGGCCAGCATTTGTTGCCCATCCCTAATTGCCCTTCAACTGAGTGACTTTGTCTCAGAGGGCCCACCACGTTGCAGTGGAAGGATGTGATTGCACTGGAGGGGGTGCAGAGGAGATTCACCTGGATGTTGTCTGGGATGAAACATTTAAGTTATGAAGAGAGGTTGGATAGACTTGGGTTGTTTCCGTTGGAGCAGAGGAGACTGAGGGGCGACCTGATCGAGGTGTACAAGATTATAAGGGGCATGGACAGGGTGGATAGGGAGCAGCTGTTCCCCTTAGTTGAAGGGTCAGTCACAAGGGGGCATCAGTTCAAGGTGAGGGGCAGGAGGTTTAGGGGGGAGGTAAGGAAAAACTTTTTTACCCAGAGGGTGGTGACGATCGGGACTGTGCTGCCTGGGGAGGGTGGTGGAGGCGGATTGCCTCACACCCTTTAAAAAGTACCTGGATGAGCATTTGGCACGTCATAAACATTCAAGGCTATGGGCCAAGTGCTGGTAAATGGGATGAGGTAGGTAGGTCAGGTATTTCTCACGTGTGGGTGCAGACTCGATGGGCTGAAGGGCCTCTTCTGGACTGTGTGATTCTGGAGTCAGGAGTAGGCCAGACCGGGTAAGGACAGCAGATTTCCCTCCCTAAAGGGGGACCAGTGAACCAGATGGGTTTCTTTTCTTTTTTAACCACAACCGATGTGAGTTCAGCCTTTCTTGCCCGTCCCTAATTGCCCTTGAACTGGGTGTTGTTGCAAATGGTGTGTTGGCCTTCATAGCCAGAGGATTGGAGTACAGGAGCAGGGATGTCTTGCTGCAATTGTCTCAGAGGGCCCACCACATTGCAGTGGAAGGATGTGATTTGCACTGGAGGGGGTGCAGAGGAGATTCACCCGGATGAGAGTTCATCATGACTGAGGCTGGCTTCATGTCCCAGCTTTATCAAGTGAAGTTGAATCCCACTTATCTGCCCCACTGGGATTTGAATCCTCCCTCCCTCAGAACATTATTCCACCCAGGAGAAATGAATGCACCATTCGCTACTTACCAATCACCCTCAGGTCGATGAGCGATGTGGCCGAAAGGTTAGAGGACACAGGGTTCATGGTGATCAAGTACTCCCCGCTGTCATTGACTGTCAGCGATTTCAGCGAGAGGGACCCGTCCGTCAATAGCTCGGCTCGGTCCCAATAGGCGTTGTTCACGTCCGTCATGTTGCCAATCCAGAGGGCTAGGTCCCGGCACTTAAACCTCCAACTGCCGCTCCTGACTCCCGACCGTGTCCAGGGCTTGAGGACGATTTGAGCCCCCGCGGCCACATCCAGTTGCTGTTGCTCCTCTCCCGTGAGGATGAAGTTCTGAGATCGGGCTGGAAAACAAATAAACGAGCCAGCCAGTGAAGGAATGAGGGGGTCAACTTTGTCAAAAAACCCACCTGCCTGGGCGAGTGCATTATAAATACGCAGGGCATCGCAATTTTGTATTGAATCACCTCAAGAGAGCAACATGCTGCACCACCACTAGACAGTTAAACTTTTCCATCACACTCTCTGTGAGGTGCCTTTTGACAGGCACATCTGCAAAATTTTAAGGATGAGTTGTGTTCGTCAACAAGGACAAATCACCCTACAAGACCAGCAATGCTTACCCGAAGAAATGAGCACAGCCCAGAAGAGAAGGAGCAATTCGTGGCTTCTCATCTTGTGGGGAGCAGGGGTGGGGTGGGGGAGAAGTTGTTGTTCTGGCTTCTCTCTCTCTCTCTCTCTCCAGGCTCCACCTTCTGTCGTGGTTCAGCGATGTAAAAGTGAAACAGGGGAACACACACACACACACACACAACACGCACGGGCACACATATACGCACACCAAGACACACACACACACACACAACGCACAACACACAAGACAAAATCTGAGCTGTGGTCTCTGCCCGAAAGATTTTGTTCTCGTCACAGCTGGAACACACTGCGGGCAGTCAAAACAATTTCTCATTAAAAAAAAAAGGGCAGGAAATCTCGGGGCTAGGACAATCGTCTGTCACTTCCTTCCACAAGCTCTGATCGTTTAGATTGGCATTTTGCATGGGTTGAGTGTACAGAGATGGTCTGTGGCTATAAGCGTCCTTCTACACCGCCCCAGAATCAACTGCTTTCGAATTGTGGTTAAAAATATAGTCAACGGCCAGAAGCAGACTGGATTGATAAACAGTCTACATGCAGAAAATTCCTTGCCTACTGACCTCATCTGAGTTACTTTTCTCTCTCTCTCTCTCTCTCTCTCTCTCTGTTTTCCATTTGCAGGAACATTTTTTACCAGCACCCAGAATTCTTAACTCGCTCCCTGCCAAATTCATACTTCATATGGTATACAATCAACTCAGGGAGAGAGAGAAAGAAAACCCCTGGCGACTGTCGTCCACTGACAGTTCATTTCGCAAGCTTTTTGGAGTTTACTTTGGCAGCCTCTGTGATTAAACCGAGCCCCTTGCATTCTTTCCCCTGTGAGTAACACATGAGAGGGGAAGGATATCAAAAGTCGGTCACTCCCTTACAGTTATTTCTTTCTCTCTCGTTCTTTAACGGGGGTTTGGGCGTTGCCAGCAAGACCCAGCACTTGTTGCCCATTGTGAGGGCATTTAAACACAGAAACATAGAAACTAGGAGCAGGAGTAGGCCATTCGGCCCTTCGAGTCTGCTCCGCCATTCATTCTGATCGTGGCTGATCATCCAACTCAATAGCCTGCTCCCGCTTTCTCCCCATGCCCTTTGATCCCTTTCGCCCCAAGAGCTATATCTAACTCCCCTTCTTGAAAACATACAATGTTTTAGCCTCAACTACTTTATGTGGTAATGAATTCCACAGGCTCACCACTCTCTGGGTGAAGACATTTCTCCTCATCGCAGTCCTAAATGGTCTACCCCGTATCCTCAGGCTGTGACCCCCTGGTTCTGGGCTCCCCCAACATTGGGGACATCCTTCCTGCATCTACCCTGTCTAGTCCTGTTAGAATTTTATAGGTTTCTATGACATCCCCCCTCTTTCTTCTGAACTCCAGCGAATATAATCCTAATCGACTCAATCTCTCTTCATATGTCAGTCCCGCCATCCCAGGAATCAGTCGGGTAAACCTTCGCTGCACTCCCTCTATAGCAAGTACATCCTCCCTCAGATAAGGAGACCAAAACTGCACACAATATTCCAGGTGTGGTCTCACCCTGTACAATTGCAGCAAGACATCCCTGCTCCCGCACTCGAATCCTCTGGCTATGAAGGTCGACATACCATGTGCCTTAAGTGTGGTTAAGAGTCAACCACATTGTTGTGAGGACCTGGAGTCACATGTAGGCCAGGCCAAATAAAGACAGCAGATTTCCTTCCCCATTAGTGAACCAAGGCTTTTTTTTCACAACAACCAACAAGAATTTTAAGTCTACTATTACTTTAATTCCAGATTTTATTAGTTGAATTTAATTAATTAAAGCTGCCATGGTGGGGTTTGAACTTGTAGCCCCCAGAGCTTTTGCCTGCATTTCTGGATTACTGGCCCAGTACCACTAAGCCATCACCTCCCGCCTCCCCACCCCCCTCAATCGGTTACGGAGTGCAGCACTGGCTGTGAAAATCAGCCAGACTGCGAATATCGAAATTTTACTGGCCGTTGGGGAGGCCATTCAGCCCATCATGTCTGTTCCGGCTGAATAAAGAGTCCTCCAGCTTCATCCCACACCCAGCGGATTCATTAGGTCAGTGCTCTGCCCAGATTGGCTCTTTCCATGGGTCAGGGCATTGCGGGAGGGTGCAACCAAAAGGCAGGGGCATTACCATTAAACCTATGTTTCTCATGTGTCGGTGCACACTCGATGGGCCGAAGGGCCTCTTCTGCACTGTGTGATTCTGTGATTCTGTGATATGTTCCAAGATAGAAAGAAATTATGTTGGATACTATTCGCTTTCTATGGAAGAGAAATTGATATGTTTACGTGTTTAACATTGCCCCTCATTTCCTATTCTCCCAAAAACCTACTTTGTTTATAACGTTTGTAGAAGTGCAGTGGTGTAGTGGTAATGTCGTGGACTCATAACCCAAAAACCCAGGGTAATGCTCTGGGAACCACGCGTTCAAATGCCACCACAGCAGCTGGTGGAATTTGAATTCAATAAGTATCTGGAATTAAAAGTCTAATGATGACCATGAACTGATTGTCATAAAAACCCATCTGGTTCACTAATGACCTTCAGGGAAGGGAACCTGGTCTGGCCCACATGTGACTCCAGACCCACTGCAATGTGGTTGACCCTTTAAAGGAAAATGCCCTCTGAACAAGGGCAACTAGGGGCAGACAATAAATGCTGATGCCCACAACTCGGGAATAAAGGAAAAAAACATTCCAACTTGAATAGTACAGGAAGTGCAATAGAATTCAACTTTTGTCTCAATACGGACAATATACATGCCGTGTTGGGTAAACAGCCCAAAGGGTTCTACACAGTTTCCAGCGTTTGGGTGCACTATGGCTGAAAGGCATTAGGTTAGACAGCCACGACTTTTCACTCCACCTCAAACTGCCCAAGATTTGCCCTCCAGTTGACATGACAATACATTAAAATAGAGGAGGGTCAGTAGAGATTTCACACCTGAGTAGAGCCCGTTCTAGGCCCGATTTTTGAAGGATCTGGGGGGAAGACGTAGGCAGAGTAACATAGATGACCCAGGGGGTGAGGAATTTTAGACACATAAAGGAGATCAGAGAAATGGGGCCTGCTCTCCACAGAACAGGAAGGGTTAAAGGGAGATTTACTCGAGGTTTCCAAGATTTGTCGGTTTGACAGGGGAAGAGGGAAACTCTGTTTCACTGGCAGGTGGAGATGTGGCTAAAGGATGTAGATGTAAGGTAATTAGAAAAGGAAATGAGGGAGAGTTGGGCAGGGTTTGCTTTGTTTTGTGAACTGTTCTGTTCAGGAATCCACATATGGAAAGTTCAACAGTCATTTTCAGCAGGAAGTTGAAGATATAACTGGGAAAGGACTAATTTTGAGCGGTATGAGGTAAATGTGGGGGATTGGCACAGAGACAATGGGCTGAACGGGCAAAGTAACGTTCCATAATGTAGTTTTTCAAAAGGAGGCAGCACTTTGATAGAATGAGTAGGGAAATATTGTTTATTCCTTTTTGGGGGTTAGTGACCAGATAGGAATTATCGCGAGACTGAGGAGACAGGTCAACAGAGGATATCTCTGTGTATCTATCTCTGTGTATATCACCGTGTGTGTGTGTTCTGTGTGTGTGTGTGTGTGTGTGTGTTCTGTGTGTGTGTGTGTGTGTGTGTGTTCTGTGTGTGTGTGTGTTTGTGTGTGGGTATATGTGTGTGTGGGTTCTGTGTGTGTGTGTGTGTGTGTGTGTGTTGGTGTGTGTGTATATGTGTGTGTGGGTTCTGTGTGTGTGTCGGGGGGGGGGGTTCTGTGTGTGTTTGTGTGTGTGTGTGTGGGTTCTGTGTGTGTGTGTGTGTGTGTGTGTGTGGGTTCTGTGTGTGTGTGTGTGTGTGTGGGTTCTGTGTGTGTGTGTGGGGGGGGGGTTCTGTGTGTGTTTGTGTGTGTGTGTGGGTTCTGTGTGTGTGTGTGTGGGTTCTGTGTGTGTGTGTTTGTGTGTGTGTGTGTGGGTTCTGTGTGTGTGTGTGGGGGGGTGGGTTCTGTGTGTGTGTGTGTGTGTGTGTGTGTGTGGGGCGGGGTTCTGTGTGTATGTGTGTGTGTGTGTGTGTGTGGGCTCTGTGTGTGTGTGTGTGTTCTGTGTGTGTGTGTGTGTGTGTTCTGTGTGTGTGTGTGTTCTGTGTGTGTGTTCTGTGTGTGTGTGTGTTCTGTGTGTGTGTGTGTGTGTGTGTTCTGTGTGTGTGTTCTGTGTGTGTGTGTGTTCTGTGTGTGTGTGTGTGTGTGTGTGTGTTCTGTGTGTGTGTTCTGTGTGTGTGTGTTCTGTGTGTGTGTTCTGTGTGTGTGTGTGTTCTGTGTGTGTGTGTTTGTGTGTGTGTGTGGGTTCTGTGTGTGTGTGTTTGTGTGTGTGTGGGTTCTGTGTGTGTGTGTGGGGGGGGGTTCTGTGTGTGTGTGTGTGTGTGTGTGTGTGTGTGTGTGTGGGTTCTGTGTGTGTGTGTGTGTTCTGTGTGTGTGTGTCCGTGTGTGGGGGGGTTCTGTGTGTGTTTGTGTGTGTGTGTGTTTGTGTGTGTTTGTGTGTATGTGTGTGTGTGTGTGTGTGTGTGGGTTCTGTGTGTGTGTGTGTGTTCTGTGTGTGTGTGTGTGTGTGTGTGTTCTGTGTGTGTGTTCTGTGTGTGTGTGTGTTCTGTGTGTGTGTGTGTGTGTGTGTTCTGTGTGTGTGTTCTGTGTGTGTGTGTGTGTGTGTGTTCTGTGTGTGTGTTCTGTGTGTGTGTGTGTGTGTGTGTGTGTGTGTTCTGTGTGTGTGTTCTGTGTGTGTGTGTGTGTGTGTGTGTATGTGTGTGTGTGTGTGTGTGTGTTCTGTGTGTGTTCTGTGTGTGTGTGTGTGTGCGTGATCAGCACTATTCATAACCTGTTGAAGTCTCAGAGTGCTTTACAGTCAGTAAGTGCCCATGTAGAGCAGGTTTGTCCAACCTATGGACCGTGGGCCGGCTGCTGCCCACAAAGTCCCTCCATGAGGCCCCCGGAAACAGTTTTCAAAGTTCCGATCACACAAGTGAGTTTCAATGGGAGATTCTGCTCCCCCAAAATCACAAGCGGCTTCTCTCCTGCATGATCGTCTGGTGGCCTCACCAGCCTATCAGCAGCAAGCGAGAAGAGAGAAACAGCCTCTGATTGGAGGAGCAGAGAACTCCGGCATTGGTGAGTGCGCTGAGGGCCATCAGGGTGAAGGAAGCAGAGAGACAATGGGCCTGGAACCAGGGAATACGGTTCATCGGGCAGTGGGGGGGCGGGGGTGGTGGGATGTGTTCGGACAAGGGAGGGTAAGGTGTTGGAGGGCCCAGGGAGGAGAGAAGGTGTCGTGGTGATTACGTCGGCATGAGAGAGTTTGACTGTATGTGTCCGCGGGAGTGAGAGTGAGTGATTGAGTGTGTGAAGGGGGGAACAAGAGACTGAGTGAGTGTGAGTGCGAGAGAGAGTGACTGAGAGTGTGGAGGGGAGTGCAAGAGACTGATTGAGTGGGGGTCAGTCTCAGATACAGTAGAAGGGTGTGAATTAGGGCGACAGAGTGAATAAGTGGGGGTAAGTGCAAGAGAGAGTGAGAAAGGGTGAGTGCGAGAGACAGTGAGTGGGGGTGAGGGCGAGAGACAGTGAGTGGGGGTGAGGGCGAGAGACAGTGAGTGGGGGTGAGTGCGAGAGACAGTGAGTGGGGGTGAGTGAGAGAGACAGTGAGTGGGGGTGAGTGCGAGAGACAGTGAGTGGGGGTGAGTGCGAGAGACAGTGAGTGGGGGTGAGTGCGAGAGACAGTGAGTGGGGGTGAGTGCGAGAGACAGTGAGTGGGGGTGAGTGCGAGAGACAGTGAGTGAGGGTGAGTGCGAGAGACAGTGAGTGGGGGTGAATGTGAGAGACAGTGAGTGGGGGTGAGTGCGAGGGACAGTGAGTGGGGGTGAGTGCGAGAGACAGTGAGTGGGGGTGAGTGAGAGAGTCAGTGAGTGGGGGTGAGTGAGAGAGACAGTGAGTGAGGGTGAGTGCGAGGGACAGTGAGTGGGGGTGAGTGCGAGAGACAGTGAGTGGGGGTGAGTGCGAGAGACAGTGAGTAGGGGTGAATGTGAGAGACAGTGAGTGGGGGTGAGTGCGAGGGACAGTGAGTGGGGGTGAGTGTGAGAGACAGTGAGTGGGGGTGAGCGTGAGAGACAGTGAGTGTGGGTGTGTGTGAGAGACAATGAGTGAGGGAGAGTGCGAGAGACAGTGAGTGGGGGTGAGTGCGAGAGACAGTGAGTGGGACTGAGTGCGAGAGACAGTGAGTGGGGATGAGTGCGAGAGACAGTGAGTGGGGGTGAGTGCGAGAGATAGTGAGTGGGGGTGAGTGTCAGAGGCAGTGAGTGGGGGTGAGTGCGAGAGACAGTGAGTGGGGGTGAGTGTGAGAGACAGTGAGTGGGGGTGAGTGTGAGAGACAGTGAGTGGGGGTGAGTGCGAGAGACAGTGAGTGGGGGTGAGTGTCAGAGACAGTGAGTGGGGGTGAGTGCGAGAGACAGTGAGTGGGGGTGAGTGCGAGAGACAGTGAGTGGGGGTGAGTGCGAGAGACAGTGAGTAAGGGTGAGTGCGAGAGACAGTGAGTGGGGGAGAATTTGAGAGACAGTGATTGGGGGTCAGTGCAAGAGACAGTGAGTGGGGGTGAGTGCGAGAGAGAGTGAGTGAGGGTGAGTGTGAGAGACAGTGAGTGGGGGTGTTTCCGAGAGACAGTGAGTGAGGGTGAGTGTGAGAGACAGTGACCGGGGGTGAGTACGAGAGACAGTGAGTGGGGGTGAGTGTGAGAGACAGTGAGTAGGAGTGAGTGTGAGAGACAGTGAGTGGGGTGAGTGTGAGAGACAGTGAGTGGGGGTGAGTGTGAGAGACAGTGAGTGGAGGTGAGTGCGAGACACAGTGAGTGGGGGTGAGTGCGAGAGACAGTGAGTGGGGGTGAGTGCGAGAGACAGTGAGTGAGGGTGAGTGTGAGAGACAGTGAGTGGGGGTGAGTGTGAGAGACAGTGGCCGGGGGTGAGTGTGAGAGACAGTGAATGGGGGTGAGTGTGAGAGACAGTGAGTGGGTGTGAGTGCGAGAGACAGTGAGTGTGGGTGAGTGCGAGAGACAGTGAGTGGGAGTGAGTGTGAGAGACAGTGACCGGGGGTGAGTACGAGAGACAGTGAGTGGGGGTGAGTGCGAGAGACAGTGAGTGGGGGTGAGTGTGAGAGACAGTGAGTGGGAGTGAGTGCGAGAGACAGTGAGTGGGGGTGAGTGCGAGAGACAGTGAGTGGGGGTGAGTGCGAGAGACAGTGAGTGGGAGTGAGTGTGAGAGACAGTGAGTAGGAGTGAGTGCGAGAGACAGTGAGTGGGGGAGATTGCGAGAGACAGTGAGTGAGGGTGAGTGCGAGAGACAGTGAGTGAGGGTGAGTGCGAGAGACAGTGAGTGGGGGTGAGTGTGAGAGACAGTGGCCGGGGGTGAGTGTGAGAGACAGTGAGTGGGGGTGAGTGATCGAGACAGTGAGTGGGTGTGAGTGCGAGAGACAGTGAGTGTGGGTGAGTGCGAGAGACAGTGAGTGGGAGTGAATGTGAGAGACAGTGACCGGGGGTGAGTACGAGAGACAGTGAGTGGGGGTGAGTGCAAGAGACAGTGAGTGGGAGTGAGTGTGAGAGACAGTGAGTGGGAGTGAGTGCGAGAGACAGTGAGTGGGGGTGAGTGCGAGAGACAGTGAGTGGGGGTGAGTGCGAGAGACAGTGAGTGGGAGTGAGTGTGAGAGACAGTGAGTAGGAGTGAGTGCGAGAGACAGTGAGTGAGGGTGAGTGCGAGAGACAGTGAGTGGGGGTGAGTGTGAGTGACAGTGAGTGGGAGTGAGTGTGAGAGACAGTGAGTGGGGGTGAGTGCGAGAGACAGTGAGTGAGGGTGAGTGCGAGAGACAGTGAGTGAGGGTGAGTGCGACAGACATTGAGTGGGGGTGAGTGCCACAGACATTGAGTGGGGGTGAGTGTGAAAGAAAGAGAGTAGGGGTGAGTGCGAGAGACGGTGAGTGAGGGTGAGTGCGAGAGACAGTGAGTGGGGGTGAGTGCGAGAGACAGTGAGTAGGGGTGAGTGCGAGAGACAGTGAGGGGGGTGAGTGCGAGAGGCAGTGAGTGGGGGTGAGTGCGAGAGACAGTGAGTGAGGGTGAGTGCGACAGACATTGAGTGGGGGTGAGTGCGAAAGACAGAGAGTGGGGGTGAGTGCGAGAGACGGTGAGTGAGGGTGAGTGCGAGAGACAGTGAGTGGGGGTGAGTGCGAGAGACAGTGAGAGGGGGAGAGTGCGAGAGACAGTGAGTAGGGGTGAGTGCGAGAGACAGTGAGTGGGGGTGTGTGAGAGAGACAGTGAGTAGGGGTGAGTGTGAGAGACAGTGAGTGGGGGTGAGTGCGAGAGACATTGAGTGGGGGTGTGTGCGAGAGACCGTTAGTGGGGGTTTGTGCGAGAGACAGTGAGTAGGGGTGAGTGCTAGAGACAGTGAGTGGGGGTAAGTGTGAGAGACAATGGGTGGGGGTGAGAGCGAAAGACAGTGAGTGGGGGCGAGTGCGAGAGACAGTGAGTGGGGATGTGTGCGAGAGACCGTGAGGGGTGAGTGCGAGAGACAGTGAGTGAGGGTGAGTGCGAGAGATAGTGAGTGGTGGTGAGTGCGAAAGACAGTGAGTGGGGGTGAGTGCGAGAGACAGTGAGTGGGGGTGAGTGCGAGAGACAGTGAGTGGTGGTGAGTGCGAAAGACAGTGAGTGGGGGTGAGTGCGAGAGACACTGAGTGGGGGTGAGTGCGAGAGACAGTGAGTGAGGGTGAGTGCGAGAGATAGTGAGTGAGGGTGAGTGCGAGAGACCGTGAGTGGGGGTGAGTGCGAGAGACAGTGAGTGAGGGTGAGTGCGAGAGACAGTGAGTGAGGGTTAGTGCGAGAGACGGTGAGTGAGGGTGAGTGCGACAGACATTGAGTGGGGGTGAGTGCGAAAGACAGTGAGTAGGGGTGAGTGCGAGAGACAGTGAGTGGGGGTGAGTGCGAGAGACACTGAGTGGGGGAGAGTGTGAGAGACAGTGAGTGAGGGTGAGTGCGAGAGACAGTGAGTGAGGGTGAGTGCGAGAGACAGTGAGTGGGGGTGACTGCGAGAGACAGATAGTAGGGGCCAGTGCGAGAGACAGTGAGTGAGGGTGAGTGCGAGAGACAGTGAGTGAGAGTTAGTGCGAGAGACGGTGAGTGAGGGTGAGTGCGGCAGACATTGAGTGGGGGTGAGTGTGAAAGTCAGTGAGTAGGGGTGAGTGCGAGAGACAGTGGGTGGGGGTGAGTGCGATAGACAGTGAATATGGGTGAGTGCGAGAGACAGTGGGTGGAGGTTAGTGTGAGAGACAGTGAGTAGGTGTGAGTGGGGGAGGCAGTAAGTGAAGGTGAGAGTGAGAGGCAGTGAGTGGGGCTGAGTGCGAGAGGCAGGGAGTGGGGGTGAGTGGGAGAGACAGCGAGTGGGGGTGAGTGCGAGAGACAGTGAGTGGGGGTGAGTGCGAGAGACAGTGAGTGGGGGTGAGTGGGAGAGACAGCGAGTGGGGGTGAGTGCGCGAGACAGTTAGTGGGAGTAAGTGTGAGAGACAGTGAGTGCGGGTGATTGCGAGAGACAGTGAGTGGGGGTGAGTGTGAGAGAAAGTGAGTGGGTGTGAGTGTGAGAGACAGTGAGTGAGGGTGAGTGCGAGAGACAGTGAGTGGGTGTGAATGTGAGAGACAGTGAGTGAGGGTGAGTGCGAGAGACAGTGAGTGGGGGTGAGTGCTAGAGACAGTGAGTGGGTGTGAGTGCGAGAGACAGTGAGTGTGGGTGAGTGCGAGAGACAGTGAGTGGGAGTGAATGTGAGAGACAGTGACCGGGGGTGAGTACGAGAGACAGTGAGTGGGGGTGAGTGCGAGAGACAGTGAGTGGGAGTGAGTGTGAGAGACAGTGAGTGGGAGTGAGTGCGAGAGACAGTGAGTGGGGGTGAGTGCGAGAGACAGTGAGTGGGGGTGAGTGCGAGAGACAGTGAGTGGGAGTGAGTGTGAGAGACAGTGAGTAGGAGTGAGTGCGAGAGACAGTGAGTGGGGGAGATTGCGAGAGACAGTGAGTGGGGGTGAGTGCGAGAGACAGTGAGTGAGGGTGAGTGCGAGAGACAGTGAGTGGGGGTGAGTGTGAGTGACAGTGAGTGGGAGTGAGTGTGAGAGACAGTGAGTGGGGGTGAGTGCGAGAGACAGTGAGTGAGGGTGAGTGCGAGAGACAGTGAGTGAGGGTGAGTGCGACAGACATTGAGTGGGGGTGAGTGCGACAGACATTGAGTGGGGGTGAGTGTGAAAGAAAGAGAGTAGGGGTGAGTGCGAGAGACGGTGAGTGAGGGTGAGTGCGAGAGACAGTGAGTGGGGGTGAGTGCGAGAGACAGTGAGTAGGGGTGAGTGCGAGAGACAGTGAGGGGGGTGAGTGCGAGAGGCAGTGAGTGGGGGTGAGTGCGAGAGACAGTGAGTGAGGGTGAGTGCGACAGACATTGAGTGGGGGTGAGTGCGAAAGACAGAGAGTGGGGGTGAGTGCGAGAGACGGTGAGTGAGGGTGAGTGCGAGAGACAGTGAGTGGGGGTGAGTGCGAGAGAAAGTGAGAGGGGGAGAGTGCGAGAGACAGTGAGTAGGGGTGAGTGCGAGAGACAGTGAGTGGGGGTGTGTGAGAGAGACAGTGAGTAGGGGTGAGTGTGAGAGACAGTGAGTGGGGGTGAGTGCGAGAGACATTGAGTGGGGGTGTGTGCGAGAGACCGTTAGTGGGGGTTTGTGCGAGAGACAGTGAGTAGGGGTGAGTGCTAGAGACAGTGAGTGGGGGTAAGTGTGAGAGACAATGGTTGGGGGTGAGAGCGAAAGACAGAGAGTGGGGGCGAGTGCGAGAGACAGTGAGTGGGGATGTGTGCGAGAGACCGTGAGGGGTGAGTGCGAGAGACAGTGAGTGAGGGTGAGTGCGAGAGATAGTGAGTGGTGGTGAGTGCGAAAGACAGTGAGTGGGGGTGAGTGCGAGAGACAGTGAGTGGGGGTGAGTGCGAGAGACAGTGAGTGGTGGTGAGTGCGAAAGACAGTGAGTGGGAGTGAGTGCGAGAGACAGTGAGTGGGGGTGAGTGCGAGAGACAGTGAGTGAGGGTGAGTGCGAGAGATAGTGAGTGAGGGTGAGTGCGAGAGACCGTGAGTGGGGGTGAGTGCGAGAGACAGTGAGTGAGGGTGAGTGCGAGAGACAGTGATTGAGGGTTAGTGCGAGAGACGGTGAGTGAGGGTGAGTGCGACAGACATTGAGTGGGGGTGAGTGCGAAAGACAGTGAGTAGGGGTGAGTGCGAGAGACAGTGAGTGGGGGTGAGTGCGAGAGACACTGAGTGGGGGAGAGTGTGAGAGACAGTGAGTGAGGGTGAGTGCGAGAGACAGTGAGTGAGGGTGAGTGCGAGAGACAGTGAGTGGGGGTGACTGCGAGAGACAGATAGTAGGGGCCAGTGCGAGAGACAGTGAGTGAGGGTGAGTGCGAGAGACAGTGAGTGAGGGTTAGTGCGAGAGACGGTGAGTGAGGGTGAGTGCGGCAGACATTGAGTGGGGGTGAGTGTGAAAGACAGTGAGTAGGGGTGAGTGCGAGAGACAGTGGGTGGGGGTGAGTGCGAGAGACAGTGAATATGGGTGAGTGCGAGAGACAGTGGGTGGAGGTTAGTGTGAGAGACAGTGAGTAGGTGTGAGTAGGGGAGGCAGTAAGTGAAGGTGAGAGTGAGAGACAGTGAGTGGGGCTGAGTGCGAGAGGCAGGGAGTGGAAGTGAGTGCGAGAGACAGTGAGTGGGGGTGAGTGGGAGAGACAGCGAGTGGGGGTTAGTGCGAGAGACAGTGAGTGGGGGTGAGTGCGAGAGACAGTGAGTGGGGGTGAGTGGGAGAGACAGCGAGTGGGGGTGAGTGCGCGAGACAGTTAGTGGGAGTAAGTGTGAGAGACAGTGAGTGCGGGTGAGTGCGAGAGACAGTGAGTGGGGGTGAGTGTGAGAGAAAGTGAGTGGGTGTGAGTGTGAGAGACAGTGAGTGAGGGTGAGTGCGAGAGACAGTGAGTGGTTGTGAATGTGAGAGACAGTGAGTGAGGGTGAGTACGAGAGACAGTGAGTGGGGGTGAGTGCTAGAGACAGTGAGTGGGGGTGAGTGCGAGAGACAGTGAGTGGGGGAGAGTGCGAGAGACAGTGAGTGGGGGTGAGTGCGAGAGACAGTGAGTGAGGATGAATGGAAGAGACAGTGAGTGGGGGTGAGTGCGAGAGACAGTGAGTGGGGGTGAGTGCGAGAGACAGAGAGTGGGGGTGTGTGCGAGAGACAGTGAGTGAGGATGAATGCGAGAGACAGTGAGTGGGGGTGAGAGCGAGAGACAGTGAGTGAGGGTGAGAGCGAGAGACAGTGAGTGAGGGTGTGTGTGAGAGACAGTGAGTGAGGATGAATGCGAGAGACAGTGAGTGGGGGTGAGTGCGAGAGACAGTGAGTGGGGGTGAGTGCGAGAGACAGTGAGTGGGGGTGAGTGTGAGAGTCAGTGAGTGGGGTTGAGTGTGAGAGACAGTGAGTGGGGTTGAGTTGAGAGACAGTGAGTGGGGTGAGTGTGAGAGACAGTGAGTGGGGATGAGTGCGAGAGACAGTGAGTGAGGGTGAGTGTGAGAGACAGTGGGTGGGTGTGAGTGCGAGAGAGAGTGAGTGAGGGTGAGTGCGAGAGTCAGTGAGTGGGGGTGAGTGCGAGAGACAGTGGGTGAGGGTGAGTGCGAGAGACAGTGAGTGGGGGTGAGTGCGAGAGACAGAGAGTGGGGGTGAGTGCGCGAGACAGTGAGTGGGAGTGAGTGTGAGAGACAGTGAGTGAGGGTGAGTGCGAGAGACAGTGAGTGGGTGTGAGTGTGAGAGACAGTGAGTGAGGGTGAGTGCGAGAGACAATGAGTTGGGGTGAGTGTGAGAGACAGAGAGTGGGGGTGACAAAGAGAGACAGTGTGTGGGGGTGAGTGTGAGACCGTGAGTAGGGGTGAGTGCGAGAGACAGTGAGTGGGGGTCAGTGCGAGAGACAGTGAGTGGGGGTCAGTGCGAGAGACAGTGAGTTGGGGTAAGTGCGAGTGACAGTGAGTGGGGGTGAGTGCGAGAGACAGTGAGTGGGGGTGAGAGCGAGAGACAGTGAATAGGGGTGAGAGCGAGAGACAGTGAGTGGGGGTGAGTGCGAGAGACAGTGAGTGGGGGTGAGTGCGAGAGACAGTGACTGGGGGTGAGTGTGAGAGACAGTGAGTGGGGGTGAGTGCGAGAGACAGTGAGTGGGGGTGAGTTTGAGAGACAGTGAGTGGGGGTGAGTGTGAGAGACAGTGAGTGGGTTTGAGTTGAGAGACAGTGTGTGGGGTGAGTGTGAGAGACAGTGAGTGGGGATGAGTGCGAGAGACAGTGAGTGAGGGTGTGTGTGAGAGACAGTGGGTGGGGGTGAGTGCTAGAGACAGTGAGTGAGGGTGAGTGCGAGAGACAGTGAGTGGGGGTGAGAGCGAGAGACAGTGAGTGAGGGTGAGAGCGAGAATCAGTGAGTGAGGGTGAGTGTGAGAGACAGTGAGTGAGGATGAATGCGAGAGACAGTGAGTGGGGGTGAGAGCGAGAGACAGTGAGTGAGGGTGAGTGCGAGTGACAGTGAGTGGGGGTGAGTGCGAGAGACAGTGAGTGAGGGTGAGTGCGAGAGACAGTGAGTGGGGGTCAGTGCGAGAGACAGTGAGTGAGGGTGAGTGCGAGAGACAGTGAGTGGGGGTGAATGCGAGAGACAGTGAGTGGGGGTCAGTGCGAGAGACAGTGAGTGGGGGTGAGTGCGAGAGACAGTGAGTGGGGGTGAATGCGAGAGAGAGTGACTGGGGGTGAGTGTCAGAGACAGTGAGTGGGGGTGAGTGCGAGAGACAGTGAGTGGGGGTGAGTGCGAGAGACAGTGAGTGGGGGTGAGTGTGAGAGACAGTGAGTGGGGTTGAGTTGAGAGACAGTGTGTGGGGTGAGTGTGAGAGACAGTGAGTGGAGATGAGTGCGAGAGACAGTGAGTGAGGGTGAGTGTGAGAGACAGTGGGTGGGGGTGAGTGCGAGAGACAGTGAGTGGGGGTGAGTGCGAGGGTCAGTGTGTGGTGGTGAGTGCGAGAGACAGTGAGTGAGGGTGAGTGCGAGAGACAGTGAGTGGGGGTGAGTGCGAGAGACAGAAGTGGGGGAGAGTGCGAGAGACAGTGAGTGAGAGTGAGTATGAGAGACAGTGAGTGAGGGTGAGTGCGAGAGACAGTGAGTGAGGGTGAGTGTGTTAGACAGTGAGTGGCGGTGACTGTGAGAGACAGTGAGTGGGGGTGAGTGCGAGAGACAGTGAGTGGGGGTGAGTGCGAGAGACAGTGAGTGGGGGTGAGTGTGGGAGACAGTGAGTGAGGGTGAGTATGAGAGACAGTGAGTGAGTGTGAGTGCGAGAGACAGTGAGTGAGGGTGAGTGCGAGAGACTGTGAGTGGGGGTGAGTGCGAGAGACAGTGAGTGAGGGTGAGTGCGAGAGACAGTGAGTGGGGGTGAGTGCGAGAGACAGAAGTGGGGGAGAGTGCGAGAGACAGTGAGTGAGAGTGAGTATGAGAGACAGTGAGTGAGGGTGAGTGCGAGAGACAGTGAGTGAGGGTGAGTGTGTTAGACAGTGAGTGGCGGTGACTGTGAGAGACAGTGAGTGGGGGTGAGTGCGAGAGACAGTGAGTGGGGGTGAGTGCGAGAGACAGTGAGTGGGGGTGAGTGTGGGAGACAGTGAGTGAGGGTGAGTATGAGAGACAGTGAGTGAGTGTGAGTGCGAGAGACAGTGAGTGAGGGTGAGTGCGAGAGACTGTGAGTGGGGGTGAGTGCGAGAGACAGTGAGTGGGGGTGAGTACGAGAGACAGTGAGTGGGGGTGAGTGTGAGAGACAGTGAGTGGGGGTGAGTGTGAGAGACAGTGAGTGGGGGTGAGTGCGAGAGACACTGAGTGTGGGTGAGTGCGAGAGACAGTGAGTTGGGGTGAGTGCGAGAGACAGTGAGTGGAGGTGAGTGTGACAGACAGTGAGGGGTGGTGAGTGCGTGAGACAGTGAGTGGGGGAGAGTGAGAGAGACAGTGAGTGGGGGTGAGTGAGATAGACAGTGAGTGGGGGTGTGTGCGTGAGACAGTGAGTGGGGGTGAGTGCGAGAGACAGTGAGTGGGGGTGAGTGCGAGAGACAGTGAGAGGGGGTGAGTTCGAGAGGCAGTGAGTGGGGGTGAGTGAGAGAGACAGTGAGTCGGGATGAGTGCTAGCGACAGTGAGTGGGGGTGAGTGCGAGAGACAGTGAGTGGGGGTGAGTTCGAGAGGCAGTGAGTGGGGATGAGTGCGAGAGACAGTGAGTCGGGATGAGTGCAAGAGACAGTGATTGGGGGTGAGTGCGAGAGACAGTGACTGGGGGTGATTGCGAGAGACAGTGAGTGGGGGTGATTGCGAGCGACAGTGAGTCGGGGAGATTGCGAGAGTCAGTGAGTGGTGTTGAGTGCGAGTCACAGCGAGTGAGGGTGAGTGCGAGAGACAGTGAGTGGGGGTGAGTGCGAGAGACAGTGAGTGGGGGTGAGTGCGAGAGACAGTGAGTGTGGGTGAGAGTGAGAGACAGTGAGTGGTGGTGAGTGCGAGCGACAGTGAGTGGGGGTGAGTGCGAGAGACAGTGAGTGGGGGTGTGTGCGAGAGACAGTGAGTGGGGGTGAGTGCGATAGACAGCGAGTAGGGGTCAGTGAGAGAGTCAGTGAATGGGGGTGTGTGCGAGAGACATTGAGTACTGGTGAGTGTGAGAGACAGTGAGTGGGGGTGAGTGCGAGAGACAGTGAGTGGGGGTGAGTGTGTGTGAAAGTGAGTAGGGGTGAGTGCGAGAGACAGTGAGTTGGGGTGATTGTGAGAGACAGTGAGTGGGGGTGAGATGAGAGACATTGAGTGGGGGTGAGTGTGAGAGACAGTGAGGGGGGGTTTGTGCGAGAGTCAGCGAGTGGGGGTGAGTGTGAGAGACAGTGAGTGGGGGTGAGTGCGAGAGACAGTGAGTGAGGGTGAGTGCGAGAGACACCGAGTGGGGGTGAGTGCGAGAGTCAGCGAGTGGTGGTGAGTGTGAGAGACAGTGAGTGAGGGTGAGTGCGAGAGACACCGAGTGGGGGTGAGTGCGAGAGACAGCGAGTGGGGGTGAGTGTGAGAGACAGTGAGTGAGGGTGAGTGTGAGAGACAGTGAGTGGGGGTGAGTGTGTGAGACAGTGAGTGAGGGTGAGTGCGAGAGACACCGAGTGGGGGTGAGTGCGAGAGACAGCGAGTGGGGGTGAGTGTGAGAGACAGTGAGTGAGGGTGAGTGCGAGGGACAGCGATTGGTGGTGAGTGTGAGAGACAGTGAGTGAGGGTGAGTGCGAGAGAGAGCGAGTGGGGGTGAGTGCGAGAGACAGCGAGTGGGGGTGAGTGTGAGAGACAGTGAGTGAGGGTGAGTGAGAGAGACAGTGAGGAGGGGTGAGTGCGAGAGACAGTGAGTGGGGGTGAGTGCGAGAGACAGTGAGTGAGGGTGTGTGTGAGAGACAGTGAGTGAGGGTGAGTGTGAGAGACAGTGAGTGTTCGTGAGTGCGAGAGACAGTTAGTTGGTGTGAGTGCGAGAGACAGTGAGTGTTGGTGAGTGTGAGGGACAGTGAGTGGGGGTGAGTGCGAGAGACAGTGAGTAGGGGTGAGTGCGAGAGACAGTGAGTGGGGAGATTGCGAGAGACAGTGA
Source organism: Cetorhinus maximus (assembly GCF_964194155.1). Classification (NCBI taxonomy): domain Eukaryota; kingdom Metazoa; phylum Chordata; class Chondrichthyes; order Lamniformes; family Cetorhinidae; genus Cetorhinus; species Cetorhinus maximus. Next base: position 7,870,802 of record NC_135911.1, on the reverse strand, counting down.
GTGGGGTGAGTGTGAGAGACAGTGTGTGGGGGTGAGTGCGAGAGACAGTGAGTGGGGGTGAGTGCGAGAGACAGTGAGTCGGGGAGATTGCGAGAGTCAGTGAGTGATGTTGAGTGCGAGTCACAGTGAGTGATGGTGAGTGCGAGAGACAGTGAGTGGGGGTGAGTACGAGAGACAGTGAGTGGGGGTGAGTGCGTGAGACAGTGTGTGGGGGTGAGTGCGAGAGACAGTGTGTGGGGGTGAGTGCGAGAGACAGTGAGTGGGGGTGAGTGCGAGAGACAGTGAAGGGGGGAGAGTGCAATTGACAGTGAATGGGGTTGAGTGTGAGAGACAGTGAGTGGGGGTGAGTTCGAGAGACAGTGAGTGGAGGTGAGTGTGAGAGACAGTGAGTTGGAGTGAGTGCGAGAGATAGTGAGTGGGGGTGAGAGCGAGAGACAGTGAGTGGGTTTGAGTGTGAGAGACAGTGAGTGGGGGTAAGTGCGAGAGACAGTGAGTGGGGGAGAGTGCGAGACAGTGATTGGGATTGAGTGCGAGAGATAGTGAGTGGTGTTGAGCATGATAGACAGTGAGTGGGGGTGATTGTGAGAGACAGTGAGTGGGGGTGAGTGTGAGAGACAGCGAGTCGGGGTGAGTGCGAGAGACAGTGAGTAGGGGTGATTGCGAGAGACAGTGAGTGGGGGTGAGTGTGAGAGACAGCGAGTGGGGGTGAGTGTGAGAGACAGTGAGTGGGGGTGAATGCGAGAGACAGTGAGTGGGGTAAGTGCGAGAGACAGTGAGTGAGGGTGAGTGTGAGAGACAGTGAGTGGGGGTGATTGCGAGAGACAGTGAGTGGGGGTGAGTGTGAGAGACAGTGATTGGGGGTTAATGCGAGAGACAGCGATTGGGGTTGGGTGCGAGAGACGGTGAGTTGGGGTGAGTGTGAGAGACAGTGAGTGGGGGTGAGTGCGAGAGACAATGAGGGGTGGTGATTTCGAGAGACAGTGAGTGGGGGTGAGTACGAGAGACAGTGAGTGGGGGTGAGTGCGAGAGAGAGTGAGTGGGGGTGCGTGCGAGATACCGTGAGTGGGGGTGTGTGTGAGAGACAGTGAGTGGGGGTGAGTACGAGAGACAATGAGTGGGGGTGTGTGCGAGAGACAGTGAGTGGGGGTGAGTGCGATAGACAGTGAGTAGGGGTCAGTGAGAGAGTCAGTGAGTGGGGGTGTGTGCGAGAGACAGTGAGTGGGGTTGAGTGCGAGAGACAGTGAGTGAGGGTGAGTGAGAGAGACAGTGAGTTTTGGTGAGTGCGAGAGACAGTGAGTGGGGGTGTGTGCGAGAGACTGTGAGTCGGGGTGAGTGTGAGAGACAGTGAGTTCGGGTGAGTGCGAGAGACAGTGAGTGGGGGTGAGTGCGAGATACAGTGAGTGGGGGTGAGTGAGAGAGACAGTGAGTGGCGGTGAGTGCGAGTGTCAGTGTGTGGGGGTGAGTGCGAGAGACAGTGAGTGGGGGTGATTGCGAGAGACAGTGAGTGAGGGTGAGTGCGAGAGACAGTGAGTGGGGGTGAGTGCGAGAGACAGAAGTGGGGGAGAGTGCGAGAGACAGTGAGTGAGAGTGAGTATGAGAGACAGTGAGTGAGGGTGAGTGCGAGAGACAGTGAGTGAGGGTGAGTGTGTTAGACAGTGAGTGGCGGTGACTGTGAGAGACAGTGAGTGGGGGTGAGTGCGAGAGACAGTGAGTGGGGGTGAGTGCGAGAGACAGTGAGTGGGGGTGAGTGTGGGAGACAGTGAGTGAGGGTGAGTATGAGAGACAGTGAGTGAGTGTGAGTGCGAGAGACAGTGAGTGAGCGTGAGTGCGAGAGACTGTGAGTGGGGGTGAGTGCGAGAGACAGTGAGTGGGTTGAGTACGAGAGACAGTGAGTGGGGGTGAGTGTGAGAGACAGTGAGTGGGGGTGAGTGTGAGAGACAGTGAGTGGGGGTGAGTGCGAGAGACACTGAGTGTGGGTGAGTGCGAGAGACAGTGAGTTGGGGTGAGTGCGAGAGACAGTGAGTGGAGGTGAGTGTGACAGACAGTGAGGGGTGGTGAGTGCGTGAGACAGTGAGTGGGGGAGAGTGAGAGAGACAGTGAGTGGGGGTGAGTGAGATAGACAGTGAGTGGGGGTGTGTGCGTGAGACAGTGAGTGGGGGTGAGTGCGAGAGACAGTGAGTGAGGGTGAGTGCGAGAGACAGTGAGAGGGGGTGAGTTCGAGAGGCAGTGAGTGGGGGTGAGTGAGAGAGACAGTGAGTCGGGATGAGTGCTAGCGACAGTGAGTGGGGGTGAGTGCGAGAGACAGTGAGTGGGGGTGAGTTCGAGAGGCAGTGAGTGGGGATGAGTGCGAGAGACAGTGAGTCGGGATGAGTGCAAGAGACAGTGATTGGGGGTGAGTGCGAGAGACAGTGACTGGGGGTGATTGCGAGAGACAGTGAGTGGGGGTGATTGCGAGAGACAGTGAGTCGGGGAGATTGCGAGAGTCAGTGAGTGGTGTTGAGTGCGAGTCACAGCGAGTGAGGGTGAGTGCGAGAGACAGTGAGTGGGGGTGAGTGCGAGAGACAGTGAGTGGGGGTGAGTGCGAGAGACAGTGAGTGTGGGTGAGAGTGAGAGACAGTGAGTGGTGGTGAGTGCGAGCGACAGTGAGTGGGGGTGAGTGCGAGAGACAGTGAGTGGGGGTGTGTGCGAGAGACAGTGAGTGGGGGTGAGTGCGATAGACAGCGAGTAGGGGTCAGTGAGAGAGTCAGTGAATGGGGGTGTGTGCGAGAGACAGTGAGTACTGGTGAGTGTGAGAGACAGTGAGTGGGGGTGAGTGCGAGAGACAGTGAGTGGGGGTGAGTGTGTGTGAAAGTGAGTAGGGGTGAGTGCGAGAGACAGTGAGTTGGGGTGATTGTGAGAGACAGTGAGTGGGGGTGAGATGAGAGACATTGAGTGGGGGTGAGTGTGAGAGACAGTGAGGGGGGGTTTGTGCGAGAGTCAGCGAGTGGGGGTGAGTGTGAGAGACAGTGAGTGGGGGTGAGTGCGAGAGACAGTGAGTGAGGGTGAGTGCGAGAGACACCGAGTGGGGGTGAGTGCGAGAGTCAGCGAGTGGTGGTGAGTGTGAGAGACAGTGAGTGAGGGTGACTGCGAGAGACACCGAGTGGGGGTGAGTGCGAGAGACAGCGAGTGGGGGTGAGTGTGAGAGACAGTGAGTGAGGGTGAGTGTGAGAGACAGTGAGTGGGGGTTAGTGTGAGAGACAGTGAGTGAGGGTGAGTGTGTGAGACACCGAGTGGGGGTGAGTGCGAGAGACAGCGAGTGGGGGTGAGTGTGAGAGACAGTGAGTGAGGGTGAGTGCGAGAGACAGCGAGTGGGGGTCAGTGCGAGAGACAGCGAGTGGGGGTGAGTGTGAGAGACAGTGAGTGAGGGTGAGTGCGAGGGACAGCGATTGGTGGTGAGTGTGAGAGACAGTGAGTGAGGGTGAGTGCGAGAGACAGCGAGTGGGGGTGAGTGCGAGAGACAGCGAGTGGGGGTGAGTGTGAGAGACAGTGAGTGAGGGTGAGTGAGAGAGACAGTGAGGAGGGGTGAGTGCGAGAGACAGTGAGTGGGGGTGAGTGCGAGAGACAGTGAGTGGGGGCGAGTGCGAGAGACAGTGAGTGTGGGTGAGTGTGAGAGAGACTGTGTATGGGTGAGTGTGAGGGACAGTGAGTAGGGGTCAGTGCGAGAGACAGTGAGTGAGGGTGAGTGTGAGAGACAGTGAGTGTTCGTGAGTGCGAGAGACAGTTAGTTGGTGTGAGTGCGAGAGACAGTGAGTGTTGGTGAGTGTGAGGGACAGTGAGTGGGGGTGAGTGCGAGAGACAGTGAGTAGGGGTGAGTGCGAGAGACAGTGAGTGGGGAGATTGCGAGAGACAGTGAGTGGGGTGAGTGTGAGAGACAGTGTGTGGGGGTGAGTGCGAGAGACAGTGAGTGGGGGTGAATGCGAGAGACAGTGAGTCGGGGAGATTGCGAGAGTCAGTGAGTGATGTTGAGTGCGAGTCACAGTGAGTGATGGTGAGTGCGAGAGACAGTGAGTGGGGGTGAGTACGAGAGACAGTGAGTGGGGGTGAGTGCGTGAGACAGTGTGTGGGGGTGAGTGCGAGAGACAGTGTGTGGGGGTGAGTGCGAGAGACAGTGAGTGGGGGTGAGTGCGAGAGACAGTGAAGGGGGGAGAGTGCAATTGACAGTGAATGGGGTTGAGTGTGAGAGACAGTGAGTGGGGGTGAGTTCGAGAGACAGTGAGTGGAGGTGAGTGTGAGAGACAGTGAGTTGGAGTGAGTGCGAGAGATAGTGAGTGGGGGTGAGAGCGAGAGACAGTGAGTGGGTTTGAGTGTGAGAGACAGTGAGTGGGGGTAAGTGCGAGAGACAGTGAGTGGGGGAGAGTGCGAGACAGTGATTGGGATTGAGTGCGAGAGATAGTGAGTGGTGTTGAGCATGATAGACAGTGAGTGGGGGTGATTGTGAGAGACAGTGAGTCGGGGTGAGTGCGAGAGACAGTGAGTAGGGGTGATTGCGAGAGACAGTGAGTGGGGGTGAGTGTGAGAGACAGCGAGTGGGGGTGAGTGTGAGAGACAGTGAGTGGGGGTGAATGCGAGAGACAGTGAGTGGGGTAAGTGCGAGAGACAGTGAGTGAGGGTGAGTGTGAGAGACAGTGAGTGGGGGTGATTGCGAGAGACAGTGAGTGGGGGTGAGTGTGAGAGACAGTGATTGGGGGTTAATGCGAGAGACAGCGATTGGGGTTGGGTGCGAGAGACGGTGAGTTGGGGTGAGTGTGAGAGACAGTGAGTGGGGGTGAGTGCGAGAGACAATGAGGGGTGGTGATTTCGAGAGACAGTGAGTGGGGGTGAGTACGAGAGACAGTGAGTGGGGGTGAGTGCGAGAGAGAGTGAGTGGGGGTGCGTGCGAGATACCGTGAGTGGGGGTGTGTGTGAGAGACAGTGAGTGGGGGTGAGTACGAGAGACAATGAGTGGGGGTGTGTGCGAGAGACAGTGAGTGGGGGTGAGTGCGATAGACAATGAGTAGGGGTCAGTGAGAGAGTCAGTGAGTGGGGGTGTGTGCGAGAGACAGTGAGTGGGGTTGAGTGCGAGAGACAGTGAGTGAGGGTGAGTGAGAGAGACAGTGAGTTTTGGTGAGTGCGAGAGACAGTGAGTGGGGGTGTGTGCGAGAGACTGTGAGTCGGGGTGAGTGTGAGAGACAGTGAGTTCGGGTGAGTGCGAGAGACAGTGAGTGGGGGTGAGTGCGAGATACAGTGAGTGGGGGTGAGTGCGAGAGACAGTGAGTGGCGGTGAGTGCGAGTGTCAGTGTGTGGGGGTGAGTGCGAGAGACAGTGAGTGGGGGTGATTGCGAGAGACAGTGAGTGAGGGTGAGTGCGAGAGACAGTGAGTGGGGGTGATTGCGAGAGACAGTGAGTGGTGTTGAGTGCGAGTCACAGTGAGTGAGGGTAAGTGCGAGAGACAGTGAGTAGGTGAGAGTGCGAGAGACAGTGAGTGGGGGTGAGTGCGAGAGACAGTGAGTGGGGGTGAGTGCGAGAGACAGTGAGTGGGGTAAGTGCGAGAGACAGTGAGTGGGGGTCAGTGTGAGCGACAGTGAGTGGGGGTGAGTGTGAGAGACAGTGAGTGGTGGTGAGTGCGAGAGACAGTGAGTGGGGGTGAGTGTGAGAGACAGTGAGTGGGCGTGAGTGTGAGAGACAGTGAGTGGTGGTGAGTGCGAGAGACAGTGAGTGGGGGTGAGTGTGAGAGACAGTGAGTGGCGGTGAGTTTGAGAGACAGTGAGTGGGGGTGAGTGTGAGAGACAGTGAGTGGGCGTGAGTGCGAGAGTCAGCGAGTGGGGGTGAGTGTGAGAGTCAGTGAGTGAGGGTGAGTTCGAGAGACACTGAGTGAGGGTGAGTGCGAGAGACAGTGTGGAGGGGTGAGTGTGAGAGACAGTGAGTGGGGGTGAGTGTGAGAGACATTGAGTGAGGGTGAGTGCGAGAGACAGTGTGGAGGGGTGAGTGTGAGAGACAGTGAGTGGGGGTGAGTGTGAGAGAAAGTGAGCGGGGGTGAGTGTGAGAGACATTGAGTGAGGGTGAGTGCGAGAGACAGTGTGGAGGGGTGAGTGTGAGAGACAGTGAGTGGGGGTGATTGCGAGAGACAGTGAGTGGGGGTGAGTGCGAGAGACAGTGAGTGGGGGTAAGTGCGAGAGACAGTGAGTGGGGGAGAGTGCGAGACAGTGAGTGGGGGTGAGTGCGAGAGACAGTGAGTGGGGGTGAGTGTGAGAGACAGTGTGTGGGGGTGATTGCGAGAGACAATGAGTGGGGGTGAGTTTGAGACACAGTGAGTGGGGGTTACTGCGAGAGACAGCAAGTGGGGGTGGGTGCGAGAGACAGTGAGTGGGGGTGAGTGTGAGAGACAGTGAGTGGGCGTGAGTGCGAGAGTCAGCGAGTGGGGGTGAGTGTGAGAGTCAGTGAGTGAGGGTGAGTTCGAGAGACACCGAGTGGGGGTGAGTGCGAGAGACAGTGAGTGGTGGTGAGTGTGAGAGACAGTGATTGAGGGTGTGTGCGAGGGACAGCGAGTGGTGGTGAGTGTTAGAGACAGTGAGTGAGGGTGAGTGCGAGAGACACCGAGTGAGGGTGAGTGCGAGAGACAGTGTGGAGGGGTGAGTGTGAGAGACAGTGAGTGGGGGTGAGTGTGAGAGACATTGAGTGAGGGTGAGTGCGAGAGACAGTGTGGAGGGGTGAGTGTGAGAGACAGTGAGTGGGGGTGAGTGCGAGAGACAGTGAGTGGGGGTGAGTGTGAGAGACATTGAGTGAGGGTGAGTGCGAGAGACAGTGAGAAGGGGTGAGTGTGAGAGACAGTGAGTGGGGGTGAGTGTGAGAGAAAGTGAGCGGGGGTGAGTGTGAGAGACATTGAGTGAGGGTGAGTGCGAGAGACAGTGTGGAGGGGTGAGTGTGAGAGACAGTGAGTGGGGGTGAGTGCGAGAGACAGTGAGTGGGGGTGAGTGCGAGAGACAGTGAGTGGGGGTAAGTGCGAGAGACAGTGAGTGGGGGAGAGTGCGAGACAGTGAGTGGGGGTGAGTGCGAGAGACAGTGAGTGGGGGTGAGTGCGAGAGACTGTGAGTGGGGGTGTGTGCGAGAGACAGTGAGTGGGGGTGAGTGCGAGAGACAGTGAGTGGGGATGAGTGCGAGAGACAGTGAGTGGGGGTGAGTGCGAGGGTCAGTGTGTGGTGGTGAGTGCGAGAGACAGTGAGTGGGGGTGAGTGTGAGAGACAGTGAGTGGCGGTGAGTTTGAGAGACAGTGAGTGGGGGTGAGTGTGAGAGACAGTGAGTGGGCGTGAGTGCGAGAGTCAGCGAGTGGGGGTGAGTGTGAGAGTCAGTGAGTGAGGGTGAGTTCGAGAGACAGTGAGTGGTGGTGAGTGTGAGAGACAGTGATTGAGGGTGTATGCGAGGGACAGCGAGTGGTGGTGAGTGTTAGAGACAGTGAGTGAGGGTGAGTGCGAGAGACACCGAGTGAGGGTGAGTGCGAGAGAAAGTGAGTGGGGGTGAGTGTGAGAGACATTGAGTGAGGGTGAGTGCGAGAGACAGTGAGGAGGGGTGAGTGTGAGAGACAGTGAGTGGGGGTGAGTGCGAGAGACAGTGAGTGGGGGTGAGTGCGAGAGACAGTGAGTGGGGGTGAGTGTGAGAGAGAGTGAGTAGGGGTGAGTGTGAGGGACAGTGAGTAGGGGTGAGTGCGAGAGACTGTGAGTGGGGGTGAGTGTGAGGGACAGTGAGTAGGGGTGAGTGCGAGAGACTGTGAGTGGGGGTGAGTGCGAGAGACAGTGAGTGGGGGTGAGTGCGAGAGACAATGAGTGAGGGTGTGTGTGAGATATAGTGAGTGTCCGTGAGTGCGAGAGACAGCAAGTGGGGGTGGGTGCGAGAGACAGTGAGTGGGGGTCAGTGTGAGCGACAGTGAGTGGGGGTGAGTGTGAGAGACAGTCAGTGGTGGTGAGTGCGAGAGACAGTGAGTGGGGGTGAGTGTGAGAGACAGTGAGTGGGGGTGAGTGTGAGAGACAGTGAGTGGGTGTGAGTGTGAGAGACAGTGAGTGGGTGTGAGTGCGAGAGACAGTGAGTGGGGGTGAGTGTGAGAGACAGTGAGTGGGGGTGTGTGCGAGAGACAGTGAGTGGGGGTGAGTGCGAGAGACAGTGAGTGGGGATGAGGGCGAGAGACAGTGAGTGGGGGTGAGTGCGAGGGTCAGTGTGTGGGGGTGAGTGCGAGAGACAGTGAGTCGGGGTGAGTGTGAGAGACAGTGAGTGGGGGTGAGTGCGAGAGACAGTGAGTGGGGGAGAGTGCGAGAGACAGTGAGTGAGGGTGAGTATGAGAGACAGTGAGTGAGGGTGAGAGCGAGAGACAGTGAGTGAGGGTGAGTGTGTTAGACAGTGAGTGGTGGTGACTGTGAGAGACAGTGATTGGCGGTGAGTGCGAGAGACAGTGAGTGGGGGAGAGTGCGAGAGACAGTGAGTGGGGGTGAGTGTGGGAGACAGTGAGTTAGGGTGAGTATGAGAGACAGTGAGTGAGGGTGAGTGCGAGAGACAGTGAGTGAGGGTGAGTGCGAGAGACTGTGAGTGGGGGTGAGTGCGAAAGACAGTGAGTGCGGGTGAGTTCGAGAGACAGTGAGTGGGGGTGAGTGTGAGAGACAGTGAGTGGGGGTGAGTGTGAGAGACAGTGAGTGGGGGTGAGTGCGTGAGACACTGAGTGGGGGTGAGTGCTAGAGACAGTGAGTGGGGGTGAGTTTGACAGACAGTGAGGGGTGGTGAGTGCGTGAGACAGTGAGTGGGGGTGAGTGCGAGAGACAGTGAGTGGGGGTGAGTGCGAGAGACAATGAGTGGGGGTGAGTGCGATAGACAGCGAGTAGCGGTCCGTGAGTGAGTCAGTGAATGGGGGTGTGTGCGAGAGACAGTGAGTAGGGGTGATTGTGAGAGACAGTGAGAGGGGGTGAGTGCGAGAGACAGTGAGTGGGGGTGAGTGTGAGAGACAGTGAGTGGGGGTTAGATGAGAGACATTAAGTGGGGGTGAGTGTGAGAGACAGTGAGGGGGGGTGTGTGCGAGAGTCAGCGAGTGGGGGTGAGTGTGAGAGACAGTGAGTGGGAGTGAGTGCGAGATGCAACGAGTGGGGGTGAGTGTGAGAGACAGTGAGTGGTGGTGAGTGCGAGAGTCAGCGAGTGGGGGTGAGTGCGAGAGACAGCGAGTGGGGGTGCGTGTGAGAGACAGTGAGTGAGGGTGAGTGTGAGAGACACCGAGTGGGGGTGAGTGCGAAAGACAGCGAGTGGGGGTGAGTGTGAGAGACAGTGAGTGAGGGTGAGTGCGAGGGACAGCGAGTGGTGGTGAGTGTGAGAGACAGTGAGTGAGGGTGAGTGCGAGAGACAGTGAGGAGGGGTGAGTGTGAGAGACAGTGAGTGGGTGTGAGTGCGAGAGACAGTGAGTGGGGGTGAGTGTGAGAGACATTGAGTGGGGGTGAGTGTGAGAGACAGTGAGTGGGGGTGAGTGTGAGAGACAGTGAGTAGGGATGAGTGCTAGAGACAGTGAGTGGGGGTGAGTGCGAGAGACAGTGAGTGGGGGTGAGTGCGAGAAACAGTGAGTGGGGGTGAGTTCGAGAGGCAGTGAGTGGGGGTGAGTGAGAGAGACAGTGAGTAGGGATGAGTGCGAGAGACAGTGAGTGGGGGTGAGTGTGAGAGACAGTGAGTGGGGGTGAGTGCGAGAGACAGTGATTGGGGGTGATTACGAGAGAAAGTGAGTGAGGGTCAGTGTGAGAGACAGTGAGTCGGGGAGATTGCGGGAGTCAGTGAGTGGTGTTGTGTGCGAGTCACAGTGAGTGAGGGTGAGTGCGAGAGACAGTGAGTGGAGGTGAGTGCGAGAGAAAGTGAGTGGGGGTGAGTGCGAGAGACAGTGAGTGGGGTTGAGTGCGAGAGACAGTGAGTGTGGGTGAGAGTGAGAGACAGTGAGTGGTGGTGAGTGCGAGCGACAGTGAGTGGGGGTGAGTGCGAGAGAGTGAGTGGGGGTGAGTGCGAGAGTCAGTGAGTGGGGGTGAGTGCGAGAGACAGTGAGTGGGGGTGAGTTCGAGAGGCAGTGAGTGGGGATGAGTGCGAGAGACAGTGAGTCGGGATGAGTGCAAGAGACAGTGATTGGGGGTGAGTGCGAGAGACAGTGACTGGGGGTGATTGCGAGAGACAGTGAGTGGGGGTGATTGCGAGAGACAGTGAGTCGGGGAGATTGCGAGAGTCAGTGAGTGGTGTTGAGTGCGAGTCACAGCGAGTGAGGGTGAGTGCGAGAGACAGTGAGTGGGGGTGAGTGCGAGAGACAGTGAGTGGGGGTGAGTGCGAGAGACAGTGAGTGTGGGTGAGAGTGAGAGACAGTGAGTGGTGGTGAGTGCGAGAGACAGTGAGTGGGGGTGAGTGTGAGAGACAGTGAGTGGGGGTGAGTGCGAGAGACAGTGAGTACTGGTGAGTGTGAGAGACAGTGAGTGGGGGTGAGTGCGAGAGACAGTGAGTGGGGGTGAGTGTGTGTGAAAGTGAGTAGGGGTGAGTGCGAGAGACAGTGAGTTGGGGTGATTGTGAGAGACAGTGAGTGGGGGTGAGATGAGAGACATTGAGTGGGGGTGAGTGTGAGAGACAGTGAGGGGGGGTTTGTGCGAGAGTCAGCGAGTGGGGGTGAGTGTGAGAGACAGTGAGTGGGGGTGAGTGCGAGAGACAGTGAGTGAGGGTGACTGCGAGAGACACCGAGTGGGGGTGAGTGCGAGAGTCAGCGAGTGGTGGTGAGTGTGAGAGACAGTGAGTGAGGGTGAGTGCGAGAGACACCGAGTGGGGGTGAGTGCGAGAGACAGCGAGTGGGGGTGAGTGTGAGAGACAGTGAGTGAGGGTGAGTGTGAGAGACAGTGAGTGGGGGTTAGTGTGAGAGACAGTGAGTGAGGGTGAGTGTGTGAGTCACCGAGTGGGGGTGAGTGCGAGAGACAGCGAGTGGGGGTGAGTGTGAGAGACAGTGAGTGAGGGTGAGTGCGAGGGACAGCGATTGGTGGTGAGTGTGAGAGACAGTGAGTGAGGGTGAGTGCGAGAGACAGCGAGTGGGGGTGAGTGCGAGAGACAGCGATTGGTGGTGAGTGTGAGAGACAGTGAGTGAGGGTGAGTGCGAGAGACAGTGAGTGGGGGTGAGTGCGAGAGACAGTGAGTGGGGGTGAGTGCGAGAGACAGTGAGTGGGGGTGAGTGTGAGAGAGACTGTGTATGGGTGAGTGTGAGGGACAGTGAGTAGGGGTCAGTGCGAGAGACAGTGAGTGAGGGTGAGTGTGAGAGACAGTGAGTGTTCGTGAGTGCGAGAGACAGTTAGTTGGTGTGAGTGCGAGAGACAGTGAGTGTTGGTGAGTGTGAGGGACAGTGAGTGGGGGTGAGTGCGAGAGACAGTGAGTAGGGGTGAGTGCGAGAGACAGTGAGTGGGGAGATTGCGAGAGACAGTGAGTGGGGTGAGTGTGAGAGACAGTGTGTGGGGGTGAGTGCGAGAGACAGTGAGTGGGGGTGAGTGCGAGAGACAGTGAGTCGGGGAGATTGCGAGAGTCAGTGAGTGATGTTGAGTGCGAGTCACAGTGAGTGATGGTGAGTGCGAGAGACAGTGAGTGGGGGTGATTACGAGAGACAGTGAGTGGGGGTGAGTGCGTGAGATAGTGTGTGGGGGTGAGTGCGAGAGACAGTGTGTGGGGGTGAGTGCGAGAGACAGTGAGTGGGGGTGAGTGCGAGAGACAGTGAAGGGGGGAGAGTGCAATTGACAGTGAATGGGGTTGAGTGTGAGAGACAGTGAGTGGGGGTGAGTTCGAGAGACAGTGAGTGGAGGTGAGTGTGAGAGACAGTGAGTTGGAGTGAGTGCGAGTGATAGTGAGTGGGGGTGAGAGCGAGAGACAGTGAGTGGGTTTGAGTGTGAGAGACAGTGAATGGGGGTAAGTGCGAGAGACAGTGAGTGGGGGAGAGTGCGAGACAGTGATTGGGATTGAGTGCGAGAGATAGTGAGTGGTGTTGAGCATGATAGACAGTGAGTGGGGGTGATTGTGAGAGACAGTGAGTCGGGGTGAGTGCGAGAGACAGTGAGTAGGGGTGATTGCGAGAGACAGTGAGTGGGGGTGAGTGTGAGAGACAGCGAGTGGGGGTGAGTGTGAGAGACAGTGAGTGGGGGTGAATGCGAGAGACAGTGAGTGGGGTAAGTGCGAGAGACAGTGAGTGAGGGTGAGTGTGAGAGACAGTGATTGGGGGTTAATGCGAGAGACAGCGATTGGGGTTGGGTGCGAGAGACGGTGAGTTGGGGTGAGTGTGAGAGACAGTGAGTGGGGGTGAGTGCGAGAGACAATGAGGGGTGGTGATTTCGAGAGACAGTGAGTGGGGGTGAGTACGAGAGACAGTGAGTGGGGGTGAGTGCGAGAGAGAGTGAGTGGGGGTGCGTGCGAGATACCGTGAGTGGGGGTGTGTGTGAGAGACAGTGAGTGGGGGTGAGTACGAGAGACAATGAGTGGGGTTGTGTGCGAGAGACAGTGAGTGGGGGTGAGTGCGATAGACAGTGAGTAGGGGTCAGTGAGAGAGTCAGTGAGTGGGGGTGTGTGCGAGAGACAGTGAGTGGGGTTGAGTGCGAGAGACAGTGAGTGAGGGTGAGTGAGAGAGACAGTGAGTTTTGGTGAGTGCGAGAGACAGTGAGTGGGGGTGTGTGCGAGAGACTGTGAGTCGGGGTGAGTGTGAGAGACAGTGAGTTCGGGTGAGTGCGAGAGACAGTGAGTGGGGGTGAGTGCGAGATACAGTGAGTGGGGGTGAGTGCGAGAGACAGTGAGTGGCGGTGAGTGCGAGTGTCAGTGTGTGGGGGTGAGTGCGAGAGACAGTGAGTGGGGGTGATTGCGAGAGACAGTGAGTGAGGGTGAGTGCGAGAGACAGTGAGTGGGGGTGATTGCGAGAGACAGTGGGTGGTGTTGAGTGCGAGTCACAGTGAATGAGGGTAAGTGCGAGAGACAGTGAGTAGGTGAGAGTGCGAGAGACAGTGAGTGGGGGTGAGTGCGAGAGACAGTGAGTGGGGGTGAGTGCGAGAGACAGTGAGTGGGGTAAGTGCGAGAGACAGTGAGTGGGGGTCAGTGTGAGCGACAGTGAGTGGGGGTGAGTGTGAGAGACAGTGAGTGGTGGTGAGTGCGAGAGACAGTGAGTGGGGGTGAGTGTGAGAGACAGTGAGTGGGCGTGAGTGTGAGAGACAGTGAGTGGTGGTGAGTGCGAGAGACAGTGAGTGGGGGTGAGTGTGAGAGACAGTGAGTGGTGGTGAGTGCGAGAGACAGTGAGTGGGGGTGAGTGTGAGAGACAGTGAGTGGCGGTGAGTTTGAGAGACAGCGAGTGGGGGTGAGTGTGAGAGACAGTGAGTGGGCGTGAGTGCGAGAGTCAGCGAGTGGGGGTGAGTGTGAGAGTCAGTGAGTGAGGGTGAGTTAGAGAGACACTGAGTGAGGGTGAGTGCGTGAGACAGTGTGGAGGGGTGAGTGTGAGAGACAGTGAGTGGGGGTGAGTGTGAGAGACATTGAGTGAGGGTGAGTGCGAGAGACAGTGTGGAGGGGTGAGTGTGAGAGACAGTGAGTGGGGGTGAGTGCGAGAGACAGTGAGTGGGGGTGAGTGCGAGAGACAGTGAGTGGGGGTAAGTGCGAGAGACAGTGAGTGGGGGAGAGTGCGAGACAGTGAGTGGGGGTGAGTGCGAGAGACAGTGAGTGGGGGTGAGTGTGAGAGACAGTGAGTGGGGGTGATTGCGAGAGACAATGAATGGGGGTGAGTTTGAGACACAGTGAGTGGGGGTTACTGCGAGAGACAGCAAGTGGGGGTGGGTGCGAGAGACAGTGAGTGGGGGTGAGTGTGAGAGACAGTGAGTGGGGGTGAGTGTGAGAGACAGTGAGTGGCGGTGAGTTTGAGAGACAGTGAGTGGGGGTGAGTGTGAGAGACAGTGAGTGGGCGTGAGTGCGAGAGTCAGCGAGTGGGGGTGAGTGTGAGAGTCAGTGAGTGAGGGTGAGTTCGAGAGACACCGAGTGGGGGTGAGTGCGAGAGACAGTGAGTGGTGGTGAGTGTGAGAGACAGTGATTGAGGGTGTGTGCGAGGGACAGCGAGTGGTGGTGAGTGTTAGAGACAGTGAGTGAGGGTGAGTGCGAGAGACACCGAGTGAGGGTGAGTGCGAGAGACAGTGTGGAGGGGTGAGTGTGAGAGACAGTGAGTGGGGGTGAGTGTGAGAGACATTGAGTGAGGGTGAGTGCGAGAGACAGTGTGGAGGGGTGAGTGTGAGAGACAGTGAGTGGGGGTGAGTGCGAGAGACAGTGAGTGGGGGTGAGTGTGAGAGACATTGAGTGAGGGTGAGTGCGAGAGACAGTGTGGAGGGGTGAGTGTGAGAGACAGTGAGTGGGGGTGAGTGTGAGAGAAAGTGAGCGGGGGTGAGTGTGAGAGACATTGAGTGAGGGTGAGTGCGAGAGACAGTGTGGAGGGGTGAGTGTGAGAGACAGTGATTGGGGGTGAGTGCGAGAGACAGTGAGTGGGGGTGAGTGCGAGAGACAGTGAGTGGGGGTAAGTGCGAGAGACAGTGAGTGGGGGAGAGTGCGAGACAGTGAGTGGGGGTGAGTGCGAGAGACAGTGAGTGGGGGTGAGTGTGAGAGACAGTGATTGGGGGTTACTGCGAGAGACAGCGATTGGGGTTGGGTGCGAGAGACGGTGAGTTGGGGTGAGTGTGAGAGACAGTGAGTGGGGGTGAGTGCGAGAGACAATGAGGGGTGGTGATTTCGAGAGACAGTGAGTGGGGGTGAGTACGAGAGAAAGTGAGTGGGGGTGAGTGCGAGAGAGAGTGAGTGGGGGTGCGTGCGAGATACCGTGAGTGGGGGTGTGTGTGAGAGACAGTGAGTGGGGGTGAGTACGAGAGACAATGAGTGGGGGTGTGTGCGAGAGACAGTGAGTGGGGGTGAGTGCGATAGACAGTGAGTAGGGGTCAGTGAGAGAGTCAGTGAATGGGGGTGTGTGCGAGAGACAGTGAGTGGGGTTGAGTGCGAGAGACAGTGAGTGAGGGTGAGTGAGAGAGACAGTGAGTTTTGGTGAGTGCGAGAGACAGTGAGTGGGGGTGTGTGCGAGAGACTGTGAGTCGGGGTGAGTGTGAGAGACAGTGAGTTCGGGTGAGTGCGAGAGACAGTGAGTGGGGGTGAGTGCGAGATACAGTGAGTGGGGGTGAGTGCGAGAGACAGTGAGTGGCGGTGAGTGCGAGGGTCAGTGTGTGGGGGTGAGTGCGAGAGACAGTGAGTGGGGGTGATTGCGAGAGACAGTGAGTGGTGTTGAGTACGAGTCACAGTGAGTGAGGGTAAGTGCGAGAGACAGTGAGTAGGTGAGATTGCGAGAGACAGTGAGTGGGGGTGAGTGCGAGAGACAGTGAGTGGGGGTGAGTGCGAGAGACAGTGAGTGGGGTAAGTGCGAGAGACAGTGAGTGAGGGTGAGTGTGAGAGACAGTGAGTGGGGGTGAGTGCGAGAAGCAGTGAGTTGGGGTATGTGCAAGAGACAGTGAGTGGGGGAGAGTGCGAGACAGTGAGTGGGGGTGAGTGCGAGAGACAGTGAGTGGGGGTGAGTGTGAGAGACAGTGATTGGGGGTTACTGCGAGAGACAGCGATTGGGGTTGGGTGCGAGAGACGGTGAGTTGGGGTGAGTGTGAGAGACAGTGAGTGGGGGTGAGTGCGAGAGACAATGAGGGGTGGTGATTTCGAGAGACAGTGAGTGGGGGTGAGTACGAGAGAAAGTGAGTGGGGGTGAGTGCGAGAGAGAGTGAGTGGGGGTGCGTGCGAGATACCGTGAGTGGGGGTGTGTGTGAGAGACAGTGAGTGGGGGTGAGTACGAGAGACAATGAGTGGGGGTGTGTGCGAGAGACAGTGAGTGGGGGTGAGTGCGATAGACAGTGAGTAGGGGTCAGTGAGAGAGTCAGTGAGTGGGGGTGTGTGCGAGAGACAGTGAGTGGGGTTGAGTGCGAGAGACAGTGAGTGAGGGTGAGTGAGAGAGACAGTGAGTTTTGGTGAGTGCGAGAGACAGTGAGTGGTGGTGTGTGCGAGAGACTGTGAGTCGGGGTGAGTGTGAGAGACAGTGAGTTCGGGTGAGTGCGAGAGACAGTGAGTGGGGGTGAGTGTGAGAGACAGTGAGTGGGGGTGAGTGCGAGTAGCAGTGAGTTGGGGTATGTGCAAGAGACAGTGAGTGAGGGTGAGTGTGAGAGACAGTGAGTGGGGGTGATTGCGAGAGACAATGAGTGGGGGTGAGTTTGAGACGCAGTGAGTGGGGGTTACTGCGAGAGACAGCAAGTGGGGGTGGGTGCGAGAGACAGTGAGTGGGGGTCAGTGTGAGCGACAGTGAGTGGGGGTGAGTGTGAGAGACAGTCAGTGGTGGTGAGTGCGAGAGACAGTGAGTGGGGGTGAGTGCGAGAGACAGCGAGTGGGGGTGGGTGCGAGAGACAGTGAGTGGGGGTCAGTGTGAGCGACAGTGAGTGGGGGTGAGTGTGAGAGACAGTGAGTGGGGGTGAGTTTGAGAGACAGTGAGTGGGCGTGAGTGTGAGAGACAGTGAGTGGGTGTGAGTGTGAGAGACAGTGAGTGGGTGTGAGTGCGAGAGACAGTGAGTGGGGGTGAGTGTGAGAGACAGTGAGTGGGGGTGTGTGCGAGAGACAGTGAGTGGGGGTGAGTGCGAGAGACAGTGAGTGGGGATGAGTGCGAGAGACAGTGAGTGGGGGTGAGTGCGAGGGTCAGTGTGTGGGGGTGAGTGCGAGAGACAGTGAGTCGGGGTGAGTGTGAGAGACAGTGAGTGGTGGTGAGTGCGAGAGACAGTGAGTGGGGGTGAGTGTGAGAGACAGTGAGTGGCGGTGAGTTTGAGAGACAGTGAGTGGGGGTGAGTGTGAGAGACAGTGAGTGGGCGTGAGTGCGAGAGTCAGCGAGTGGGGGTGAGTGTGAGAGTCAGTGAGTGAGGGTGAGTTCGAGAGACAGTGAGTGGTGGTGAGTGTGAGAGACAGTGATTGAGGGTGTGTGCGAGGGACAGCGAGTGGTGGTGAGTGTTAGAGACAGTGAGTGAGGGTGAGTGCGATAGACACCGAGTGAGGGTGAGTGCGAGAGAAAGTGAGTGGGGGTGAGTGTGAGAGACATTGAGTGAGGGTGAGTGCGAGAGACAGTGTGGAGGGGTGAGTGTGAGAGACAGTGAGTGGGGGTGAGTGCGAGAGACAGTGAGTGGGGGTGAGTGCGAGAGACAGTGAGTGGGGGTGAGTGTGAGAGAGAGTGAGTAGGGGTGAGTGTGAGGGACAGTGAGTAGGGGTGAGTGCGAGAGACTGTGAGTGGGGGTGAGTGTGAGGGACAGTGAGTAGGGGTGAGTGCGAGAGACTGTGAGTGGGGGTGAGTGCGAGAGACAGTGAGTGGGGGTGAGTGCGAGAGACAATGAGTGAGGGTGTGTGTGAGATATAGTGAGTGTCCGTGAGTGCGAGAGACAGCAAGTGGGGGTGGGTGCGAGAGACAGTGAGTGGGGGTCAGTGTGAGCGACAGTGAGTGGGGGTGAGTGTGAGAGACAGTCAGTGGTGGTGAGTGCGAGAGACAGTGAGTGGGGGTGAGTGTGAGAGACAGTGAGTGGGGGTGAGTGTGAGAGACAGTGAGTGGGTGTGAGTGTGAGAGACAGTGAGTGGGTGTGAGTGCGAGAGACAGTGAGTGGGGGTGAGTGTGAGAGACAGTGAGTGGGGGTGTGTGCGAGAGACAGTGAGTGGGGGTGAGTGCGAGAGACAGTGAGTGGGGATGAGGGCGAGAGACAGTGAGTGGGGGTGAGTGCGAGGGTCAGTGTGTGGGGGTGAGTGCGAGAGACAGTGAGTCGGGGTGAGTGTGAGAGACAGTGAGTGGGGGTGAGTGCGAGAGACAGTGAGTGGGGGAGAGTGCGAGAGACAGTGAGTGAGGGTGAGTATGAGAGACAGTGAGTGAGGGTGAGAGCGAGAGACAGTGAGTGAGGGTGAGTGTGTTAGACAGTGAGTGGTGGTGACTGTGAGAGACAGTGATTGGCGGTGAGTGCGAGAGACAGTGAGTGGGGGAGAGTGCGAGAGACAGTGAGTGGGGGTGAGTGTGGGAGACAGTGAGTTAGGGTGAGTATGAGAGACAGTGAGTGAGGGTGAGTGCGAGAGACAGTGAGTGAGGGTGAGTGCGAGAGACTGTGAGTGGGGGTGAGTGCGAAAGACAGTGAGTGCGGGTGAGTTCGAGAGACAGTGAGTGGGGGTGAGTGTGAGAGACAGTGAGTGGGGGTGAGTGTGAGAGACAGTGAGTGGGGGTGTGTGCGTGAGACACTGAGTGGGGGTGAGTGCTAGAGACAGTTAGTGGGGGTGAGTTTGACAGACAGTGAGGGGTGGTGAGTGCGTGAGACAGTGAGTGGGGGTGAGTGCGAGAGACAGTGAGTGGGGGTGAGTGCGAGAGACAATGAGTGGGGGTGAGTGCGATAGACAGCGAGTAGCGGTCCGTGAGTGAGTCAGTGAATGGGGGTGTGTGCGAGAGACAGTGAGTAGGGGTGATTGTGAGAGACAGTGAGAGGGGGTGAGTGCGAGAGACAGTGAGTGGGGGTGAGTGTGAGAGACAGTGAGTGGGGGTTAGATGAGAGACATTAAGTGGGGGTGAGTGTGAGAGACAGTGAGGGGGGGTGTGTGCGAGAGTCAGCGAGTGGGGGTGAGTGTGAGAGACAGTGAGTGGGAGTGAGTGCGAGATGCAACGAGTGGGGGTGAGTGTGAGAGACAGTGAGTGGTGGTGAGTGCGAGAGTCAGCGAGTGGGGGTGAGTGCGAGAGACAGCGAGTGGGGGTGAGTGTGAGAGACAGTGAGTGAGGGTGAGTGTGAGAGACACCGAGTGGGGGTGAGTGCGAAAGACAGCGAGTGGGGGTGAGTGTGAGAGACAGTGAGTGAGGGTGAGTGCGAGGGACAGCGAGTGGTGGTGAGTGTGAGAGACAGTGAGTGAGGGTGAGTGCGAGAGACAGTGAGGAGGGGTGAGTGTGAGAGACAGTGAGTGGGTGTGAGTGCGAGAGACAGTGAGTAGGGATGAGTGCTAGAGACAGTGAGTGGGGGTGAGTGCGAGAGACAGTGAGTGGGGGTGAGTGCGAGAAACAGTGAGTGGGGGTGAGTTCGAGAGGCAGTGAGTGGGGGTGAGTGAGAGAGACAGTGAGTAGGGATGAGTGCTAGAGACAGTGAGTGGGGGTGAGTGTGAGAGACAGTGAGTGGGGGTGAGTGCGAGAGACAGTGATTGGGGGTGATTACGAGAGAAAGTGAGTGAGGGTCAGTGTGAGAGACAGTGAGTCGGGGAGATTGCGGGAGTCAGTGAGTGGTGTTGTGTGCGAGTCACAGTGAGTGAGGGTGAGTGCGAGAGACAGTGAGTGGAGGTGAGTGCGAGAGACAGTGAGTGGGGGTGAGTGCGAGAGACAGTGAGTGTGGGTGAGAGTGAGAGACAGTGAGTGGTGGTGAGTGCGAGCGACAGTGAGTGGGGGTGAGTGCGAGAGAGTGAGTGGGGGTGAGTGCGAGAGTCAGTGAGTGGTGGTGAGTGCGAGTGACAGTGAGTGGGTGTGAGTACGAGAGACAGTGAATGGGGGTGTGTGCGAGAGACAGTGAGTAGGGGTGATTGTGAGAGACAGTGAGAGGGGGTGAGTGCGAGAGACAGTGAGTGGGGGTGAGTGTGTGAGAAAGTGAGTAGGGGTGAGTGCGAGAGACAGTGAGTTGGGGTGAGTGTGAGAGACAGTGAGTGGGGGTTAGATGAGAGACATTTAGTGGGGGTGAGTGTGAGAGACAGTGAGGGGGGGTGTGTGCGAGAGTCAGCGAGTGGGGGTGAGTGTGAGAGACAGTGAGTGGGAGTGAGTGCGAGATGCAACGAGTGGGGGTGAGTGTGAGAGAAAGTGAGTGGTGGTGAGTGCGAGAGTCAGCGAGTGGGGGTGAGTGCGAGAGACAGCGAGTGGGGGTGAGTGTGAGAGACAGTGAGTGAGGGTGAGTGTGAGAGACACCGAGTGGGGGTGAGTGCGTAAGTCAGCGAGTGGGGGTGAGTGTGAGAGACAGTGAGTGAGGGTGAGTGCGAGGGACAGCGAGTGGTGGTGAGTGTGAGTGATGGTGAGTGCGAGAGACACCGAGTGGGGGTGAGTGCGAGTGACAACGAGTGGGGGTGAGTGTGAGAGACAGTGAGTGAGGGTGAGTGTGAGAGACAGTGAGTAGGGGTGAGTGCGAGAGACAGTGAGTGGGAGTGAGTGCGAGAGACAGTGAGTGAGGGTGTGTGTGAGAGACAGTGAGTGGGGGTGAGTGTGAGAGACAGTGAGTGTTCGTGAGTGCGAGAGACAGTGAGTGGGGGTGAGTGCGAGAGACAGTGAGTGGGGGTGAGTGTGAGGGAGAGTGAGTGGGGGTGAGTGCGAGAGACAGTGAGTGGGGGTGAGTGCGAGAGACAGGGAGTGGGGGTGAGTGCGAGAGACAGTGAGTGGGGAGATTGCGAGAGACAGAGTGAGGGTTAGTGCGAGAGACAGTGAGTCGGGGAGATTGCGAGAGTCAGTGAGTGGTGTTGAGTGCGAGTCACAGTGAGTGATGGTGAGTGCGAGAGACAGTGAGTGGGGTTGAGTACGAGAGACAGTGAGTGGGGGTGAGTGCGTGAGACAGTGAGTGGGGGTTAGAGCGAGAGGCAGTGAGTGGGGGTGAGTGCGAGAGACAGTGAGTGGGGGTGAGTGCGAGAGACAGTGAGGGGGGTGAGTGCGAGAGACAGTGAGTGGGGGTGATTGCGAGAGACAGTGAGGGGGGGTGAATGTGAGAGACAGTGAGTGGGGGTGAGTGCGAGTGACAGTGAGTGGGGGTGAGTGCGAGAGACAGTGAAGGGGGGTGAGTGCGATTGACAGTGAGTGGGGTTGATTGTGAGAGACAGTGAGTGGGGGTGAATGCGAGAGACAGTGAGTGGAGTTGAGTGTGAGAGACAGTGAGTTGGAGTGAGAGCGAGAGATAGTGAGTGGGGGTGAGAGCGAGAGACAGTGAGTTGAGGTGAGTGTGAGAGACAGTGAGTGGGGGTAAGTGCGAGAGACAGTGAGTGGGGGAGATTGCGAGACAGTGAGTGGGGGTGAGTGCGAGAGACAGTGAGTGGGGGTGAGTGCGAGAGACAGTGAGTGGGGGTGAGTGTGAGAGACAGTGAGTGGGGGTTACTGCGAGAGACAGTGAGTGGGGGTGAGTGCGAGAGACAGTGAGTGGGGGTGAGTGCGAGAGACAGTGAGTGGGGATGAGTGCGAGAGAAAGTGAGTGGGGGTGAGTGCGAGGGTCAGTGTGTGGGGGTGAGTGCGAGAGACAGTGAGTGGGGGTGAGTGTGAGAGACAGTGAGTGGGGGTGAGTGCGAGAGACAGTGAGTGGGGGAGAGTGCGAGAGACAGTGAGTGAGGGTGAGTATGAGAGACAGTGAGTGAGGGTGAGAGCGAGAGACAGTGAGTGAGGGTGAGTGTGTTAGACAGTGAGTGGTGGTGACTGTGAGAGACAGTGATTGGCGGTGAGTGCGAGAGACAGTGAGTGGGGGAGAGTGCGAGAGACAGTGAGTGGGGGTGAGTGTGGGAGACAGTGAGTTAGGGTGAGTATGAGAGACAGTGAGTGAGGGTGAGTGCGAGAGACAGTGAGTGAGGGTGAGTGCGTAGAGACTGTGAGTGGGGGTGAGTGCGAAAGACAGTGAGTGCGGGTGAGTTCGAGAGACAGTGAGTGGGTGTGAGTTCGAGAGACAGTGAGTGGGGGTGAGTGCGAGAGACAGTGAGTGGGGGTGAGTGCGAGAGACAGTGAGTGGGGGTGAGTGCGTGAGACACTGAGTGGGGGTGAGTGCGAGAGACAGTGAGTGGGGGTGAGTGCGAGAGACAGTGAGTGGTGGTGAGTTTGACAGACAGTGAGGGGTGGTGAGTGCGTGAGACAGTGAGTGGGGGAGAGTGAGAGAGACAGTGAGTGAGGGTGAGTGCGACAGACAGTGAGTGGGGGTGAGTGCGAGAGACAGTGAGTGGGGGTGAGTGTGAGAGACAGTGAGTGGGGGTGAGTTCGATAGGCAGTGAGTGGGGGTGAGTGAGAGAGACAGTGATTGGGGGTGATTACGAGAGACAGTGAGTCGGGGAGATTGCGGGAGTCAGTGAGTGGTGTTGTGTGCGAGTCACAGTGAGTGAGGGTGAGTGCGAGAGACAGTGAGTGAGGCTGTGTGCGAGAGAGTGAGTGGGGGTGAGTGCGAGAGTCAGTGAGTGGTGGTGAGTGCGAGTGACAGTGAGTGGGTGTGAGTACGAGAGACAGTGAGTGGTGCTGTGTGCGAGAGACAATGAGTGGGGGTGAGTGCTATAGACAGCGAGTAGCGGTCAGTGAGAGAGTCAGTGAATGGGGGTGTGTGCGAGAGACAGTGAGTGGGGGTGAGTGTGTGAGAAAGTGAGTAGGGGTGAGTGCGAGAGACAGTGAGTTGGGGTGAGTGTGAGAGACAGTGAGTGGGGCTGAGATGAGAGACATTAAGTGGGGGTGAGTGTGAGAGACAGTGAGGGGGGGTGTGTGCGAGAGTCAGCGAGTGGGGGTGATTGTGAGAGACAGTGAGTGGGAGTGAGTGCGAGATGCAACGAGTGGGGGTGAGTGTGAGAGACAATGAGTGGTGGTGAGTGCGAGAGTCAGCGAGTGGGGGTGAGTGTGAGAGACAGCGAGTGGGGGTGAGTGTGAGAGACAGTGAGTGGGGGTGAGTGCGAGAGACAGTGATTGGGGGTGATTACGAGAGAAAGTGAGTGAGGGTCAGTGTGAGAGACAGTGAGTCGGGGAGATTGCGGGAGTCAGTGAGTGGTGTTGTGCGCGAGTCACAGTGAGTGAGGGTGAGTGCGAGAGACAGTGAGTGGAGGTGAGTGCGAGAGAAAGTGAGTGGGGGTGAGTGCGAGAGACAGTGAGTGTGGGTGAGAGTGAGAGACAGTGAGTGGTGGTGAGTGCGAGCGACAGTGAGTGGGGGTGCGTGCGAGAGAGTGAGTGGGGGTGAGTGCGAGAGTCAGTGAGTGGTGGTGAGTGCGAGTGACAGTGAGTGGGTGTGAGTACGAGAGACAGTGAATGGGGGTGTGTGCGAGAGACAGTGAGTAGGGGTGATTGTGAGAGACAGTGAGAGGGGGTGAGTGCGAGAGACAGTGAGTAGGGGTGAGTGTGAGAGACAGTGAGTGGGGGTGATTGCGAGAGACAGTGAGTGGGGGTGAATGTGAGAGACAGTGAGTGGGGGTGAGTGCGAGTGACACTGAGTGGGGGTGAGTGCGAGAGACAGTGAAGGGGGGTGAGTGCGATTGACAGTGAGTGGGGTTGATTGTGAGAGACAGTGAGTGGGGGTGAATGCGAGAGACAGTGAGTGGAGTTGAGTGTGAGAGATAGTGAGTTGGAGTGAGAGCGAGAGATAGTGAGTGGGGGTGAGAGCGAGAGACAGTGAGTTGAGGTGAGTGAGAGACAGTGAGTGGGGGTAAGTGCGAGAGACAGTGAGTGGGGGAGATTGCGAGACAGTGAGTGGGGGTGAGTGCGAGAGACAGTGAGTGGGGGTGAGTGCGAGAGACAGTGAGTGGGGGTGAGTGTGAGAGACAGTGAGTGGGGGTTACTGCGAGAGACAGTGAGTGGGGGTGAGTGCGAGAGACAGTGAGTGGGGGTGAGTGCGAGAGACAGTGAGTGGGGATGAGTGCGAGAGACAGTGAGTGGGGGTGAGTGCGAGGGTCAGTGTGTGGGGGTGAGTGCGAGAGACAGTGAGTGGGGGTGAGTGTGAGAGACAGTGAGTGGGGGTGAGTGCGAGAGACAGTGAGTGGGGGAGAGTGCGAGAGACAGTGAGTGAGGGTGAGTATGAGAGACAGTGAGTGAGGGTGAGAGCGAGAGACAGTGAGTGAGGGTGAGTGTGTTAGACAGTGAGTGGTGGTGACTGTGAGAGACAGTGATTGGCGGTGAGTGCGAGAGACAGTGAGTGGGGGAGAGTGCGAGAGACAGTGAGTGGGGGTGAGTGTGGGAGACAGTGAGTTAGGGTGAGTATGAGAGACAGTGAGTGAGGGTGAGTGCGAGAGACAGTGAGTGAGGGTGAGTGCGTAGAGACTGTGAGTGGGGGTGAGTGCGAAAGACAGTGAGTGCGGGTGAGTTCGAGAGACAGTGAGTGGGGGTGAGTGCGTGAGACACTGAGTGGGGGTGAGTGCGAGAGACAGTGATTGGGGGTGAGTGCGAGAGACAGTGAGTGGTGGTGAGTTTGACAGACAGTGAGGGGTGGTGAGTGCGTGAGACAGTGAGTGGGGGAGAGTGAGAGAGACAGTGAGTGAGGGTGAGTGCGACAGACAGTGAGTGGGGGTGAGTGCGAGAGACAGTGAGTGGGGGTGAGTGCGAGAGACAGTGAGTGGGGGTGAGTGCGAGAGACAGTGAGTGGGGGTGAGTTCGATAGGCAGTGAGTGGGGGTGAGTGAGAGAGACAGTGAGTCGGGGAGAATGCGGGAGTCAGTGAGTGGTGTTGTGTGCGAGTCACAGTGAGTGAGGGTGAGTGCGAGAGACAGGGAGTGGAGGTGAGTGCGAGAGACAGTGAGTGGTGGTGAGTGCGAGCGACAGTGAGTGGGGGTGAGTGCGAGAGACAGTGAGTGGGGGTGAGTGCGAGAGTCAGTGAGTGGTGGTGAGTGCGAGTGACAGTGAGTGGGTGTGAGTACGAGAGACAGTGAGTGGGGCTGTGTGCGAGAGAGTGAGTGGGGGTGAGTGCGAGAGACAGTGAGTGGGGGTGAGTGCGAGAGTCAGTGAGTGGTGGTGAGTGCGAGTGACAGTGAGTGGGTGTGAGTACGAGAGACAGTGAGTGGTGGTGTGTGCGAGAGACAATGAGTGGGGGTGAGTGCTATAGACAGCGAGTAGCGGTCAGTGAGAGAGTCAGTGAATGGGGGTGTGTGCGAGAGACAGTGAGTAGGGGTGATTGTGAGAGACAGTGAGAGGGGGTGAGTGCGAGAGACAGTGAGTGGGGGTGAGTGTGTGAGAAAGTGAGTAGGGGTGAGTGCGAGAGACAGTGAGTTGGGGTGAGTGTGAGAGACAGTGAGTGGGGCTGAGATGAGAGACATTAAGTGGGGGTGAGTGTGAGAGACAGTGAGGGGGGGTGTGTGCGAGAGTCAGCGAGCGGGGGTGATTGTGAGAGACAGTGAGTGGGAGTGAGTGCGAGATGCAACGAGTGGGGGTGAGTGTGAGAGACAATGAGTGGTGGTGAGTGCGAGAGTCAGCGAGTGGGGGTGAGTGCGAGAGACAGCGAGTGGGGGTGAGTGTGAGAGACAGTGAGTGAGGGTGAGTGTGAGAGACACCGAGTGGGGGTGAGTGCGAAAGACAGCGAGTGGGGGTGAGTGTGAGAGACAGTGAGTGAGGGTGAGTGCGAGGGACAGCGAGTGGTGGTGAGTGTGAGAGACAGTGAGTGATGGTGAGTGCGAGAGACACCGAGTGGGGGTGAGTGCGAGTGACAGCGAGTGGGGGTGAGTGTGAGAGACAGTGAGTGGGGGTGAGTGCGAGAGACAGTGAGTGGGGGTGAGTGCGAGAGACAGTGAGTGGGGGTGAGTGTGAGAGAGACTGAGTATGGGTGAGTGTGAGGGACAGTGAGTATGGGTGAGTGCGAGAGACAGTGAGTGGGTGTGAGTGCGAGAGACAGTGAGTGAGGGTGTGTGTGAGAGACAGTGAGTGGGGGTGAGTGTGAGAGACAGTGAGTGTTCGTGAGTGCGAGAGACAGTGAGTGGGGGTGAGTGCGAGAGACAGTGAGTGGGGGTGAGTGTGAGGGACAGTTAGTGGGGGTGAGTGCGAGAGACAGTGAGTGGGGGTGAGTGTGAGAGACAGTGAGTGGGGGTGAGTGCGAGAGACAGGGAGTGGGGGTGAGTGCGAGAGTCAGTGAGTGTGGGTGAGAGTGAGAGAAAGTGAGTGGGGGTGAGTCCGAGAGACAGTGAGTGAGGGTGAGTGCGAGAGAAAGTTAGTGAGGGTGAGTGTGTTAGACAGTGAGTGGGGGTGAGTGCGAGAGACAGTGAGTGGGGGTGAGTGCGAGAGACAGTGAGTGGGGGTGAGCGCGAGAGACAGTTAGTGGGGGTGAGTGCGAGAGACAGTGAGTGGGGGTTAGTGCGAGAGACAGTGAGTGGGGGTGAGTGCAAGAGACAGTGAGTGGGGGTGAGTGCGAGCGACAGTGAGTGGGGGTTAGTGCGAGGGACAGTGAGTGGGGGTGAGTGCGAGAGACTGTGAGTGGTTTTGAGTGCGAGAGAAGTGAGTGGGGCTGAGTGCGGGAGACAGTGAGTGAGGGTGAGTATCAGAGACAGTGAGTGAGGGTGAGTGCGAGAGACAGTGAGTGAGGGTGAGTGCGAGAGACAGTGAGTGGGGGTGAGTGTGAGAGACAGTGAGTGGGTGTGAGTGCGAGAGACACTGAGTGGGGGTGAGTGCGAGTGACAGTGAGTGGGGGCTAGTGAGAGAGACAGTGAGTGGGGGTGAGTGCGAGAGACAGTGAGTGGGGGTGAGCGCGAGAGACAGTTAGTGGGGGTGAGTGCGAGAGACGGTGAGTGGGGGTGAGTTCGAGAGGCAGTGAGTGGGGATGAGTGAGAGAGACAGTGAGTAGGGGTGAGTGCGAGAGACAGCGAGTGGGGGTGAGAGTGAGAGACAGTGATTGGTGGTGAGTGCGAGCGACAGTGAGTGGGGGTGAGTGCGAGAGACATTGAGGGGGGGTGAGTGTGAGAGACAGTGAGTGGGGGGGAATGCGAGTGACAATGAGTGGGGCTGAGTGCGAGAGTCATTGAAGGGGGGTGAGTGCCATTGACAGTGATTGGGGTTGAGTGTTAGAGGCAGTGAGTGGGGGTGAGTGCGAGAGACAGTGAGTGGAGGTGAGTGTGAGAGACAGTGAGTTGTAGTGAGTGCGAGAGATAGTGAGTGGGGGTGAGTGCGAGAGACAGTGAGTGGGGGTGAGTGTGAGAGACAGTGAGTGGGGGTGAGTGCGAGAGACAGTGAGTGGGGGAGAGTGCGAGACAGTGAGTGGGGGTGAGTGCGAGAGACAGTGAGTGGGGGTGAGTGTGAGAGATAGTGAGTGGGGTTGAGTGCGAGAGACAATGAGTAGGGGTGACTGCGAGAGACAGTGAGTGGGGGTGAGTGCGAGAGACAGTGAGTGAGGGTGAGTGCGAGAGACAGTGAGTGGGGGTGAGTGCGAGAGACAGTGAGTGGGGGTGAGTGCGAGAGACAGTGAGTGAGGGTGAGTGCGAGAGACAGTGAGTGGGGCTGACTGCGAGAGACAGTGAGTGGGGGTGAGTGCGAGAGACAGCGAGTGGGGGTGAGTGCGAGAGACAGTGAGTGGGGGTGTGTGTGAGAGACAGTGAGTGAGGGTTAGTACGAGAGACACTGAGTGGGGGGTGTGCGAGAGTCATTGAGTGGGGGTGAGTGCGATAGACAGTGAGTAGGGGTGAATTCGAGAGACAGTGAGTGGGGGTGAGTTTGATTGACAGTGAGTGGGGGTGAGTGCGAGAGACAGTGAGTGGGGGTGAGTGTGTTAGACAGTGAGTGGGGGTGAGTTTGATTGACAGTGTGTGGGGGTGATTGTGAGAGTCAGGGAGTGGGGGTGAGTGCGAGAGACAGTGAGTGAGGGTGAGTGTGAGAGACAGTGAGTGGGGGTGAGTGTGAGAGTCAGTGAGTGAGGGTGAGTGTGAGAGACACCGAATGTGGGTGAGTGCGAGAGACAGCGAGTGGGGGTGTGTGAGAGACAGTGAGGGAGGGTGAGTGCGAGGGACAGCGAGTGGTGGTGAGTTTGAATGACAGTGAGTGAGGGTGAGTGCGAGAGACACCGAGTGGGGGTGAGTGCGAGAGACAGCGAGTGGGGGTGAGTGCGAGAGACAGTGAGTGAGGGTGAGTGCGAGAGACAGTGAGGTGGGGTGAGTGTGAGAGACAGTGAGTGGGGGTGAGTGCGAGAGACAGTGAGTAGGGGTGAGTGCGAGAGACAGTGAGTGGGGGTGAGTGCGAGAGGCAGTGAGTGGGGGTGAGTGTGAGAGACAGTGAGTGGGGGTGACTGCGAGAGACAGTGAGTGGGGGTGAGTGCGAGAGACAGTGAGTGGGTTTGAGTGCGAGGGACAGTGAGTGGGGGTGAGTGCGAGAGACTGTGTGTGGGGGTGAATGCGAGAGACAGTGAGTGAGGCTGAGTGCGAGAGACAGTGAGTGGGGGTGAGTGCGAGAAACATTGAGCGGGGGTGAGTGTGGGAGACAGTGAGTGAGGGTGAGTATGAGAGACAGTGAGTGAGGGTGAGTGCGAGAGACAGTGAGTGAGGGTGAGTGTGAGAGACAGTGAGTGGGAATGAGTGCGAGAGGCAGTGAGTTGGGGTATGTGCAAGAGACAGTGAGTGAGGGTGAGTGTGAGAGACAGTGAGTGGGGGTGAATGCGAGAGACAATGAGTGGGTGTGAGTGTGAGACACAGTGAGTGGGGGATACTGCGAGAGACAGCAAGTGGGGGTGGGTGCGAGAGACAGTGAGTGGGGGTCAGTGTGAGAGACAGTGAGTGGGGGTGAGTGTGAGAGACAGTGAGTGGTGGTGAGTGCGAGAGACAGTGAGTGGGGGTGAGTGAGAGAGACAGTGAGTGAGGGAGAGTGCGAGAGACAGTGAGTGAGGGTGAGTATGAGAGACAGTGAGTGAGGGTGAGTGCGAGAGACAGTGAGTGAGGGTGAGTGCGAGAGACTGTGAGTGGGGGTGAGTGGGAGAGACAGCGAGTGGGGGTTAGTGCGAGAGACAGTGAGTGGGGGTGAGTGCGAGAGACAGTGAGTGGGGGTGAGTGGGAGAGACAGCGAGTGGGGGTGAGTGCGCGAGACAGTTAGTGGGAGTAAGTGTGAGAGACAGTGAGTGCGGGTGAGTGCGAGAGACAGTGAGTGGGGGTGAGTGTGAGAGAAAGTGAGTGGGTGTGAGTGTGAGAGACAGTGAGTGAGGGTGAGTGCGAGAGACAGTGAGTGGTTGTGAATGTGAGAGACAGTGAGTGAGGGTGAGTACGAGAGACAGTGAGTGGGGGTGAGTGCTAGAGACAGTGAGTGGGGGTGAGTGCGAGAGACAGTGAGTGGGGGAGAGTGCGAGAGACAGTGAGTGGGGGTGAGTGCGAGAGACAGTGAGTGAGGATGAATGGAAGAGACAGTGAGTGGGGGTGAGTGCGAGAGACAGTGAGTGGGGGTGAGTGCGAGAGACAGAGAGTGGGGGTGTGTGCGAGAGACAGTGAGTGAGGATGAATGCGAGAGACAGTGAGTGGGGGTGAGAGCGAGTGACAGTGAGTGAGGGTGAGAGCGAGAGACAGTGAGTGAGGGTGAGTGCGAGAGACAGTGAGTGGGGGTGAGTGCGAGAGACAGTGAGTGGGGGTGAGTGTGAGAGTCAGTGAGTGGGGTTGAGTGTGAGAGACAGTGAGTGGGGTTGAGTTGAGAGACAGTGAGTGGGGTGAGTGTGAGAGACAGTGAGTGGGGATGAGTGCGAGAGACAGTGAGTGAGGGTGAGTGTGAGAGACAGTGGGTGGGTGTGAGTGCGAGAGAGAGTGAGTGAGGGTGAGTGCGAGAGTCAGTGAGTGGGGGTGAGTGCGAGAGACAGTGGGTGAGGGTGAGTGCGAGAGACAGTGAGTGAGGGTGAGTGCGAGAGACAGAGATTGGGGGTGAGTGCGCGAGACAGTGAGTGGGAGTGAGTGTGAGAGACAGTGAGTGAGGGTGAGTGCGAGAGACAGTGAGTGGGTGTGAGTGTGAGAGACAGTGAGTGAGGGTGAGTGCGAGAGACAATGAGTTGGGGTGAGTGTGAGAGACAGAGAGTGGGGGTGACAAAGAGAGACAGTGTGTGGGGGTGAGTGTGAGACCGTGAGTAGGGGTGAGTGCGAGAGACAGTGAGTGGGGGTCAGTGCGAGAGACAGTGAGTGGGGGTCAGTGCGAGAGACAGTGAGTTGGGGTAAGTGCGAGTGACAGTGAGTGGGAGTGAGTGCGAGAGACAGTGAGTGGGGGTGAGAGCGAGAGACAGTGAATAGGGGTGAGAGCGAGAGACAGTGAGTGGGGGTGAGTGCGAGAGACAGTGAGTGGGGGTGAGTGCGAGAGACAGTGACTGGGGGTGAGTGTGAGAGACAGTGAGTGGGGGTGAGTGCGAGAGACAGTGAGTGGGGGTGAGTTTGAGAGACAGTGAGTGGGGGTGAGTGTGAGAGACAGTGAGTGGGTTTGAGTTGAGAGACAGTGTGTGGGGTGAGTGTGAGAGACAGTGAGTGGGGATGAGTGCGAGAGACAGTGAGTGAGGGTGTGTGTGAGAGACAGTGGGTGGGGGTGAGTGCTAGAGACAGTGAGTGAGGGTGAGTGCGAGAGACAGTGAGTGGGGGTGAGAGCGAGAGACAGTGAGTGAGGGTGAGAGCGAGAATCAGTGAGTGAGGGTGAGTGTGAGAGACAGTGAGTGAGGATGAATGCGAGAGACAGTGAGTGGGGGTGAGAGCGAGAGACAGTGAGTGAGGGTGAGTGCGAGTGACAGTGAGTGGGGGTGAGTGCGAGAGACAGTGAGTGAGGGTGAGTGCGAGAGACAGTGAGTGGGGGTCAGTGCGAGAGACAGTGAGTGAGGGTGAGTGCGAGAGACAGTGAGTGGGGGTGAATGCGAGAGACAGTGAGTGGGGGTCAGTGCGAGAGACAGTGAGTGGGGGTGAGTGCGAGAGACAGTGAGTGGGGGTGAATGCGAGAGAGAGTGACTGGGGGTGAGTGTCAGAGACAGTGAGTGGGGGTGAGTGCGAGAGACAGTGAGTGGGGGTGAGTGCGAGAGACAGTGAGTGGGGGTGAGTGTGAGAGACAGTGAGTGGGGTTGAGTTGAGAGACAGTGTGTGGGGTGAGTGTGAGAGACAGTGAGTGGAGATGAGTGCGAGAGACAGTGAGTGAGGGTGAGTGTGAGAGACAGTGGGTGGGGGTGAGTGCGAGAGACAGTGAGTGGGGGTGAGTGCGAGGGTCAGTGTGTGGTGGTGAGTGCGAGAGACAGTGAGTGAGGGTGAGTGCGAGAGACAGTGAGTGGGGGTGAGTGCGAGAGACAGAAGTGGGGGAGAGTGCGAGAGACAGTGAGTGAGAGTGAGTATGAGAGACAGTGAGTGAGGGTGAGTGCGAGAGACAGTGAGTGAGGGTGAGTGTGTTAGACAGTGAGTGGCGGTGACTGTGAGAGACAGTGAGTGGGGGTGAGTGCGAGAGACAGTGAGTGGGGGTGAGTGCGAGAGACAGTGAGTGGGGGTGAGTGTGGGAGACAGTGAGTGAGGGTGAGTATGAGAGACAGTGAGTGAGTGTGAGTGCGAGAGACAGTGAGTGAGGGTGAGTGCGAGAGACTGTGAGTGGGGGTGAGTGCGAGAGACAGTGAGTGAGGGTGAGTGCGAGAGACAGTGAGTGGGGGTGAGTGCGAGAGACAGAAGTGGGGGAGAGTGCGAGAGACAGTGAGTGAGAGTGAGTATGAGAGACAGTGAGTGAGGGTGAGTGCGAGAGACAGTGAGTGAGGGTGAGTGTGTTAGACAGTGAGTGGCGGTGACTGTGAGAGACAGTGAGTGGGGGTGAGTGCGAGAGACAGTGAGTGGGGGTGAGTGCGAGAGACAGTGAGTGGGGGTGAGTGTGGGAGACAGTGAGTGAGGGTGAGTATGAGAGACAGTGAGTGAGTGTGAGTGCGAGAGACAGTGAGTGAGGGTGAGTGCGAGAGACTGTGAGTGGGGGTGAGTGCGAGAGACAGTGAGTGGGGGTGAGTACGAGAGACAGTGAGTGGGGGTGAGTGTGAGACACAGTGAGTGGGGGTGAGTGTGAGAGACAGTGAGTGGGGGTGAGTGCGAGAGACACTGAGTGTGGGTGAGTGCGAGAGACAGTGAGTTGGGGTGAGTGCGAGAGACAGTGAGTGGAGGTGAGTGTGACAGACAGTGAGGGGTGGTGAGTGCGTGAGACAGTGAGTGGGGGAGAGTGAGAGAGACAGTGAGTGGGGGTGAGTGAGATAGACAGTGAGTGGGGGTGTGTGCGTGAGACAGTGAGTGGGGGTGAGTGCGAGAGACAGTGAGTGGGGGTGAGTGCGAGAGACAGTGAGAGGGGGTGAGTTCGAGAGGCAGTGAGTGGGGGTGAGTGAGAGAGACAGTGAGTCGGGATGAGTGCTAGCGACAGTGAGTGGGGGTGAGTGCGAGAGACAGTGAGTGGGGGTGAGTTCGAGAGGCAGTGAGTGGGGATGAGTGCGAGAGACAGTGAGTCGGGATGAGTGCAAGAGACAGTGATTGGGGGTGAGTGCGAGAGACAGTGACTGGGGGTGATTGCGAGAGACAGTGAGTGGGGGTGATTGCGAGAGACAGTGAGTCGGGGAGATTGCGAGAGTCAGTGAGTGGTGTTGAGTGCGAGTCACAGCGAGTGAGGGTGAGTGCGAGAGACAGTGAGTGGGGGTGAGTGCGAGAGACAGTGAGTGGGGGTGAGTGCGAGAGACAGTGAGTGTGGGTGAGAGTGAGAGACAGTGAGTGGTGGTGAGTGCGAGCGACAGTGAGTGGGGGTGAGTGCGAGAGACAGTGAGTGGGGGTGTGTGCGAGAGACAGTGAGTGGGGGTGAGTGCGATAGACAGCGAGTAGGGGTCAGTGAGAGAGTCAGTGAATGGGGGTGTGTGCGAGAGACAGTGAGTACTGGTGAGTGTGAGAGACAGTGAGTGGGGGTGAGTGCGAGAGACAGTGAGTGGGGGTGAGTGTGTGTGAAAGTGAGTAGGGGTGAGTGCGAGAGACAGTGAGTTGGGGTGATTGTGAGAGACAGTGAGTGGGGGTGAGATGAGAGACATTGAGTGGGGGTGAGTGTGAGAGACAGTGAGGGGGGGTTTGTGCGATAGTCAGCGAGTGGGGGTGAGTGTGAGAGACAGTGAGTGGGGGTGAGTGCGAGAGACAGTGAGTGAGGGTGAGTGCGAGAGACACCGAGTGGGGGTGAGTGCGAGAGTCAGCGAGTGGTGGTGAGTGTGAGAGACAGTGAGTGAGGGTGAGTGCGAGAGACACCGAGTGGGGGTGAGTGCGAGAGACAGCGAGTGGGGGTGAGTGTGAGAGACAGTGAGTGAGGGTGAGTGTGAGAGACAGTGAGTGGGGGTTAGTGTGAGAGACAGTGAGTGAGGGTGAGTGTGTGAGACACCGAGTGGGGGTGAGTGCGAGAGACAGCGAGTGGGGGTGAGTGTGAGAGACAGTGAGTGAGGGTGAGTGCGAGGGACAGCGATTGGTGGTGAGTGTGAGAGACAGTGAGTGAGGGTGAGTGCGAGAGACAGCGAGTGGGGGTGAGTGCGAGAGACAGCGAGTGGGGGTGAGTGTGAGAGACAGTGAGTGAGGGTGAGTGAGAGAGACAGTGAGGAGGGGTGAGTGCGAGAGACAGTGAGTGGGGGTGAGTGCGAGAGACAGTGAGTGGGGGTGAGTGCGAGAGACAGTGAGTGGGGGTGAGTGCGAGAGACAGTGAGTGTGGGTGAGTGTGAGAGAGACTGTGTATGGGTGAGTGTGAGGGACAGTGAGTGGGGGTCAGTGCGAGAGACAGTGAGTGAGGGTGAGTGTGAGAGACAGTGAGTGTTCGTGAGTGCGAGAGACAGTTAGTTGGTGTGAGTGCGAGAGACAGTGAGTGTTGGTGAGTGTGAGGGACAGTGAGTGGGGGTCAGTGCGAGAGACAGTGAGTGAGGGTGAGTGTGAGAGACAGTGAGTGTTCGTGAGTGCGAGAGACAGTTAGTTGGTGTGAGTGCGAGAGACAGTGAGTGTTGGTGAGTGTGAGGGACAGTGAGTGGGGGTGAGTGCGAGAGACAGTGAGTAGGGGTGAGTGCGAGAGACAGTGAGTAGGGGTGAGTGCGAGAGACAGTGAGGGGGAGATTGCGAGAGACAGTGAGTGGGGTGAGTGTGAGAGACAGTGAGTGGGGGTGAGTGCGAGAGACAGTGAGTGGGGGTGAGTGCGAGAGACAGTGAGTGTTGGTGAGTGTGAGGGACAGTGAGTGGGGGTGAGTGTGAGAGACAGTGTGTGGGGGTGAGTGCGAGAGACAGTGAGTGAGGGTGAGTGTGAGAGACAGTGAGTCGGGGAGATTGCGAGAGTCAGTGAGTGATGTTGAGTGCGAGTCACAGTGAGTGATGGTGAGTGCGAGAGACAGTGAGTGGGGGTGAGTACGAGAGACAGTGAGTGGGGGTGAGTGCGTGAGACAGTGTGTGGGGGTGAGTGCGAGAGACAGTGAGTGGGGGTGAGTGCGAGAGACAGTGAAGGGTGGAGAGTGCAATTGACAGTGAATGGGGTTGAGTGTGAGAGACAGTGAGTGGGGGTGAGTTCGAGAGACAGTGAGTGGAGGTGAGTGTGAGAGACAGTGAGTTGGAGTGAGTGCGAGAGAAAGTGAGTGGGGGTGAGAGCGAGAGACAGTGAGTGGGTTTGAGTGTGAGAGACAGTGAGTGGGGGTAAGTGCGAGAGACAGTGAGTGGGGGAGAGTGCGAGACAGTGATTGGGATTGAGTGCGAGAGATAGTGAGTGGTGTTGAGCATGATAGACAGTGAGTGGGGGTGATTGTGAGAGACAGTGAGTCGGGGTGAGTGCGAGAGACAGTGAGTAGGGGTGATTGCGAGAGACAGTGAGTGGGGGTGAGTGTGAGAGACAGCGAGTGGGGGTGAGTGTGAGAGACAGTGAGTGGGGGTGAATGCGAGAGACAGTGAGTGGGGTAAGTGCGAGAGACAGTGAGTGAGGGTGAGTGTGAGAGACAGTGAGTGGGGGTGATTGCGAGAGACAGTGAGTGGGGGTGAGTGTGAGAGACAGTGATTGGGGGTTAATGCGAGAGACAGCGATTGGGGTTGGGTGCGAGAGACGGTGAGTTGGGGTGAGTGTGAGAGACAGTGAGTGGGGGTGAGTGCGAGAGACAATGAGGGGTGGTGATTTCGAGAGACAGTGAGTGGGGGTGAGTACGAGAGACAGTGAGTGGGGGTGAGTGCGAGAGAGAGTGAGTGGGGGTGCGTGCGAGATACCGTGAGTGGGGGTGTGTGTGAGAGACAGTGAGTGGGGGTGAGTACGAGAGACAATGAGTGGGGGTGTGTGCGAGAGACAGTGAGTGGGGGTGAGTGCGATAGACAGTGAGTAGGGGTCAGTGAGAGAGTCAGTGAGTGGGGGTGTGTGCGAGAGACAGTGAGTGGGGTTGAGTGCGAGAGACAGTGAGTGAGGGTGAGTGAGAGAGACAGTGAGTTTTGGTGAGTGCGAGAGACAGTGAGTGGGGGTGTGTGCGAGAGACTGTGAGTCGGGGTGAGTGTGAGAGACAGTGAGTTCGGGTGAGTGCGAGAGACAGTGAGTGGGGGTGAGTGCGAGATACAGTGAGTGGGGGTGAGTGAGAGAGACAGTGAGTGGCGGTGAGTGCGAGTGTCAGTGTGTGGGGGTGAGTGCGAGAGACAGTGAGTGGGGGTGATTGCGAGAGACAGTGAGTGAGGGTGAGTGCGAGAGACAGTGAGTGGGGGTGATTGCGAGAGACAGTGAGTGGTGTTGAGTGCGAGTCACAGTGAGTGAGGGTAAGTGCGAGAGACAGTGAGTAGGTGAGAGTGCGAGAGACAGTGAGTGGGGGTGAGTGCGAGAGACAGTGAGTGGGGGTGAGTGCGAGAGACAGTGAGTGGGGTAAGTGCGAGAGACAGTGAGTGGGGGTCAGTGTGAGCGACAGTGAGTGGTGGTGAGTGCGAGAGACAGTGAGTGGGGGTGAGTGTGAGAGACAGTGAGTGGGCGTGAGTGTGAGAGACAGTGAGTGGTGGTGAGTGCGAGAGACAGTGAGTGGGGGTGAGTGTGAGAGACAGTGAGTGGCGGTGAGTTTGAGAGACAGTGAGTGGGGGTGAGTGTGAGAGACAGTGAGTGGGCGTGAGTGCGAGAGTCAGCGAGTGGGGGTGAGTGTGAGAGTCAGTGAGTGAGGGTGAGTTCGAGAGACACTGAGTGAGGGTGAGTGCGAGAGACAGTGTGGAGGGGTGAGTGTGAGAGACAGTGAGTGGGGGTGAGTGTGAGAGACATTGAGTGAGGGTGAGTGCGAGAGACAGTGTGGAGGGGTGAGTGTGAGAGACAGTGAGTGTGGGTGAGTGTGAGAGAAAGTGAGCGGGGGTGAGTGTGAGAGACATTGAGTGAGGGTGAGTGCGAGAGACAGTGTGGAGGGGTGAGTGTGAGAGACAGTGAGTGGGGGTGAGTGCGAGAGACAGTGAGTGGGGGTGAGTGCGAGAGACAGTGAGTGGGGGTAAGTGCGAGAGACAGTGAGTGGGGGAGAGTGCGAGACAGTGAGTGGGGGTGAGTGCGAGAGACAGTGAGTGGGGGTGAGTGTGAGAGACAGTGAGTGGGGGTGATTGCGAGAGACAATGAGTGGGGGTGAGTTTGAGACACAGTGAGTGGGGGTTACTGCGAGAGACAGCAAGTGGGGGTGGGTGCGAGAGACAGTGAGTGGGGGTGAGTGTGAGAGACAGTGAGTGGGCGTGAGTGCGAGAGTCAGCGAGTGGGGGTGAGTGTGAGAGTCAGTGAGTGAGGGTGAGTTCGAGAGACACCGAGTGGGGGTGAGTGCGAGAGACAGTGAGTGGTGGTGAGTGTGAGAGACAGTGATTGAGGGTGTGTGCGAGGGACAGCGAGTGGTGGTGAGTGTTAGAGACAGTGAGTGAGGGTGAGTGCGAGAGACACCGAGTGAGGGTGAGTGCGAGAGACAGTGTGGAGGGGTGAGTGTGAGAGACAGTGAGTGGGGGTGAGTGTGAGAGACATTGAGTGAGGGTGAGTGCGAGAGACAGTGTGGAGGGGTGAGTGTGAGAGACAGTGAGTGGGGGTGAGTGCGAGAGACAGTGAGTGGGGGTGAGTGTGAGAGACATTGAGTGAGGGTGAGTGCGAGAGACAGTGTGGAGGGGTGAGTGTGAGAGACAGTGAGTGGGGGTGAGTGTGAGAGAAAGTGAGCGGGGGTGAGTGTGAGAGACATTGAGTGAGGGTGAGTGCGAGAGACAGTGTGGAGGGGTGAGTGTGAGAGACAGTGAGTGGGGGTGAGTGCGAGAGACAGTGAGTGGGGGTGAGTGCGAGAGACAGTGAGTGGGGGTAAGTGCGAGAGACAGTGAGTGGGGGAGAGTGCGAGACAGTGAGTGGGGATGAGTGCGAGAGACAGTGAGTGGGGGTGAGTGCGAGGGTCAGTGTGTGGTGGTGAGTGCGAGAGACAGTGAGTGGGGGTGAGTGTGAGAGACAGTGAGTGGCGGTGAGTTTGAGAGACAGTGAGTGGGGGTGAGTGTGAGAGACAGTGAGTGGGCGTGAGTGCGAGAGTCAGCGAGTGGGGGTGAGTGTGAGAGTCAGTGAGTGAGGGTGAGTTCGAGAGACAGTGAGTGGTGGTGAGTGTGAGAGACAGTGATTGAGGGTGTGTGCGAGGGACAGCGAGTGGTGGTGAGTGTTAGAGACAGTGAGTGAGGGTGAGTGCGAGAGACACCGAGTGAGAGTGAGTGCGAGAGAAAGTGAGTGGGGGTGAGTGTGAGAGACATTGAGTGAGGGTGAGTGCGAGAGACAGTGAGGAGGGGTGAGTGTGAGAGACAGTGAGTGGGGGTGAGTGCGAGAGACAGTGAGTGGGGGTGAGTGCGAGAGACAGTGAGTGGGGGTGAGTGTGAGAGAGAGTGAGTAGGGGTGAGTGTGAGGGACAGTGAGTAGGGGTGAGTGCGAGAGACTGTGAGTGGGGGTGAGTGTGAGGGACAGTGAGTAGGGGTGAGTGCGAGAGACTGTGAGTGGGGGTGAGTGCGAGAGACAGTGAGTGGGGGTGAGTGCGAGAGACAATGAGTGAGGGTATGTGTGAGATATAGTGAGTGTCCGTAAGTGCGAGAGACAGCAAGTGGGGGTGGGTGCGAGAGACAGTGAGTGGGGGTCAGTGTGAGCGACAGTGAGTGGGGGTGAGTGTGAGAGACAGTCAGTGGTGGTGAGTGCGAGAGACAGTGAGTGGGGGTGAGTGTGAGAGACAGTGAGTGGGGGTGAGTGTGAGAGACAGTGAGTGGGTGTTAGTGTGAGAGACAGTGAGTGGGTGTGAGTGCGAGAGACAGTGAGTGGGGGTGAGTGTGAGAGACAGTGAGTGGGGGTGTGTGCGAGAGACAGTGAGTGGGGGTGAGTGCGAGAGACAGTGAGTGGGGATGAGGGCGAGAGACAGTGAGTGGAGGTGAGTGCGAGGGTCAGTGTGTGGGGGTGAGTGCGAGAGACAGTGAGTCGGGGTGAGTGTGAGAGACAGTGAGTGGGGGTGAGTGCGAGAGACAGTGAGTGGGGGAGAGTGCGAGAGACAGTGAGTGAGGGTGAGTATGAGAGACAGTGAGTGAGGGTGAGAGCGAGAGACAGTGAGTGAGGGTGAGTGCGAGAGACAGTGAGGAGAGGTGAGTGTGAGAGACAGTGAGTGGGTGTGAGTGCGAGAGACAGTGAGTAGGGATGAGTGCTAGAGACAGTGAGTGGGGGTGAGTGCGAGAGACAGTGAGTGGGGGTGAGTGCGAGAAACAGTGAGTGGGGGTGAGTTCGAGAGGCAGTGAGTGGGGGTGAGTGTGAGAGACAGTGAGTAGGGATGAGTGCTAGAGACAGTGAGTGGGGGTGAGTGTGAGAGACAGTGAGTGGGGGTGAGTGCGAGAGACAGTGATTGGGGGTGATTACGAGAGAAAGTGAGTGAGGGTCAGTGTGAGAGACAGTGAGTCGGGGAGATTGCGGGAGTCAGTGAGTGGTGTTGTGTGCGAGTCACAGTGAGTGAGGGTGAGTGCGAGAGACAGTGAGTGGAGGTGAGTGCGAGAGAAAGTGAGTGGGGGTGAGTGCGAGAGACAGTGAGTGTGGGTGAGAGTGAGAGACAGTGAGTGGTGGTGAGTGCGAGCGACAGTGAGTGGGGGTGAGTGCGAGAGAGTGAGTGGGGGTGAGTGCGAGAGTCAGTGAGTGGGGGTGAGTGCGAGAGACAGTGAGTGGGGGTGAGTTCGAGAGGCAGTGAGTGGGGATGAGTGCGAGAGACAGTGAGTCGGGATGAGTGCAAGAGACAGTGATTGGGGGTGAGTGCGAGAGACAGTGACTGGGGGTGATTGCGAGAGACAGTGTGTGGGGGTGATTGCGAGAGACAGTGAGTCGGGGAGATTGCGAGAGTCAGTGAGTGGTGTTGAGTGCGAGTCACAGCGAGTGAGGGTGAGTGCGAGAGACAGTGAGTGGGGGTGAGTGCGAGAGACAGTGAGTGGGGGTGAGTGCGAGAGACAGTGAGTGTGGGTGAGAGTGAGAGACAGTGAGTGGTGGTGAGTGCGAGCGACAGTGAGTGGGGGTGAGTGCGAGAGACAGTGAGTGGGGGTGTGTGCGAGAGACAGTGAGTGGGGGTGAGTGCGATAGACAGCGAGTAGGGGTCAGTGAGAGAGTCAGTGAATGGGGGTGTGTGCGAGAGACAGTGAGTACTGGTGAGTGTGAGAGACAGTGAGTGGGGGTGAGTGCGAGAGACAGTGAGTGGGGGTGAGTGTGTGTGAAAGTGAGTAGGGGTGAGTGCGAGAGACAGTGAGTTGGGGTGATTGTGAGAGACAGTGAGTGGGGGTGAGATGAGAGACATTGAGTGGGGGTGAGTGTGAGAGACAGTGAGGGGGGGTTTGTGCGATAGTCAGCGAGTGGGGGTGAGTGTGAGAGACAGTGAGTGGGGGTGAGTGCGGGAGACAGTGAGTGAGGGTGAGTGCGAGAGACACCGAGTGGGGGTGAGTGCGAGAGTCAGCGAGTGGTGGTGAGTGTGAGAGACAGTGAGTGAGGGTGAGTGCGAGAGACACCGAGTGGGGGTGAGTGCGAGAGACAGCGAGTGGGGGTGAGTGTGAGAGACAGTGAGTGAGGGTGAGTGTGAGAGACAGTGAGTGGGGGTTAGTGTGAGAGACAGTGAGTGAGGGTGAGTGTGTGAGACACCGAGTGGGGGTGAGTGCGAGAGACAGCGAGTGGGGGTGAGTGTGAGAGACAGTGAGTGAGGGTGAGTGCGAGGGACAGCGATTGGTGGTGAGTGTGAGAGACAGTGAGTGAGGGTGAGTGCGAGAGACAGCGAGTGGGGTTGAGTGCGAGAGACAGCGAGTGGGGGTGAGTGTGAGAGACAGTGAGTGAGGGTGAGTGAGAGAGACAGTGAGGAGGGGTGAGTGCGAGAGACAGTGAGTGGGGGTGAGTGCGAGAGACAGTGAGTGGGGGTGAGTGCGAGAGACAGTGAGTGTGGGTGAGTGTGAGAGAGACTGTGTATGGGTGAGTGTGAGGGACAGTGAGTAGGGGTCAGTGCGAGAGACAGTGAGTGAGGGTGAGTGTGAGAGACAGTGAGTGTTCGTGAGTGCGAGAGACAGTTAGTTGGTGTGAGTGCGAGAGACAGTGAGTGTTGGTGAGTGTGAGGGACAGTGAGTGGGGGTGAGTGCGAGAGACAGTGAGTAGGGGTGAGTGCGAGAGACAGTGAGTGGGGAGATTGCGAGAGACAGTGAGTGGGGTGAGTGTGAGAGACAGTGTGTGGGGGTGAGTGCGAGAGACAGTGAGTGGGGGTGAGTGCGAGAGACAGTGAGTCGGGGAGATTGCGAGAGTCAGTGAGTGATGTTGAGTGCGAGTCACAGTGAGTGATGGTGAGTGCGAGAGACAGTGAGTGGGGGTGAGTACGAGAGACAGTGAGTGGGGGTGAGTGCGTGAGACAGTGTGTGGGGGTGAGTGCGAGAGACAGTGTGTGGGGGTGAGTGCGAGAGACAGTGAGTGGGGGTGAGTGCGAGAGACAGTGAAGGGGGGAGAGTGCAATTGACAGTGAATGGGGTTGAGTGTGAGAGACAGTGAGTGGGGGTGAGTTCGAGAGACAGTGAGTGGAGGTGAGTGTGAGAGACAGTGAGTTGGAGTGAGTGCGAGAGATAGTGAGTGGGGGTGAGAGCGAGAGACAGTGAGTGGGTTTGAGTGTGAGAGACAGTGAATGGGGGTAAGTGCGAGAGACAGTGAGTGGGGGAGAGTGCGAGACAGTGATTGGGATTGAGTGCGAGAGATAGTGAGTGGTGTTGAGCATGATAGACAGTGAGTGGGGGTGATTGTGAGAGACAGTGAGTCGGGGTGAGTGCGAGAGACAGTGAGTAGGGGTGATTGCGAGAGACAGTGAGTGGGGGTGAGTGTGAGAGACAGCGAGTGGGGGTGAGTGTGAGAGACAGTGAGTGGGGGTGAATGCGAGAGACAGTGAGTGGGGTAAGTGCGAGAGACAGTGAGTGAGGGTGAGTGTGAGAGACAGTGAGTGGGGGTGATTGCGAGAGACAGTGAGTGGGGGTGAGTGTGAGAGACAGTGATTGGGGGTTAATGCGAGAGACAGCGATTGGGGTTGGGTGCGAGAGACGGTGAGTTGGGGTGAGTGTGAGAGACAGTGAGTGGGGGTGAGTGCGAGAGACAATGAGGGGTGGTGATTTCGAGAGACAGTGAGTGGGGGTGAGTACGAGAGACAGTGAGTGGGGGTGAGTGCGAGAGAGAGTGAGTGGGGGTGCGTGCGAGATACCGTGAGTGGGGGTGTGTGTGAGAGACAGTGAGTGGGGTTGAGTGCGAGAGACAGTGAGTGAGGGTGAGTGAGAGAGACAGTGAGTTTTGGTGAGTGCGAGAGACAGTGAGTGGGGGTGTGTGCGAGAGACTGTGAGTCGGGGTGAGTGTGAGAGACAGTGAGTTCGGGTGAGTGCGAGAGACAGTGAGTGGGGGTGAGTGCGAGATACAGTGAGTGGGGGTGAGTGCGAGAGACAGTGAGTGGCGGTGAGTGCGAGTGTCAGTGTGTGGGGGTGAGTGCGAGAGACAGTGAGTGGGGGTGATTGCGAGAGACAGTGAGTGAGGGTGAGTGCGAGAGACAGTGAGTGGGGGTGATTGCGAGAGACAGTGAGTGGTGTTGAGTGCGAGTCACAGTGAGTGATGGTAAGTGCGAGAGACAGTGAGTAGGTGAGAGTGCGAGAGACAGTGAGTGGGGGTGAGTGCGAGAGACAGTGAGTGGGGGTGAGTGCGAGAGACAGTGAGTGGGGTAAGTGCGAGAGACAGTGAGTGGGGGTCAGTGTGAGCGACAGTGAGTGGGGGTGAGTGTGAGAGACAGTGAGTGGTGGTGAGTGCGAGAGACAGTGAGTGGGGGTGAGTGTGAGAGACAGTGAGTGGGCGTGAGTGTGAGAGACAGTGAGTGGTGGTGAGTGCGAGAGACAGTGAGTGGGGGTGAGTGTGAGAGACAGTGAGTGGTGGTGAGTGCGAGAGACAGTGAGTGGGGGTGAGTGTGAGAGACAGTGAGTGGCGGTGAGTTTGAGAGACAGTGAGTGGGGGTGAGTGTGAGAGACAGTGAGTGGGCGTGAGTGCGAGAGTCAGCGAGTGGGGGTGATTGTGAGAGTCAGTGAGTGAGGGTGAGTTCGAGAGACACTGAGTGAGGGTGAGTGCGAGAGACAGTGTGGAGGGGTGAGTGTGAGAGACAGTGAGTGGGGGTGAGAGTGAGAGACATTGAGTGAGGGTGAGTGCGAGAGACAGTGTGGAGGGGTGAGTGTGAGAGACAGTGAGTGGGGGTGAGTGTGAGAGAAAGTGAGCGGGGGTGAGTGTGAGAGACATTGAGTGAGGGTGAGTGCGAGAGACAGTGTGGAGGGGTGAGTGTGAGAGACAGTGAGTGGGGGTGAGTGCGAGAGACAGTGAGTGGGGGTGAGTGCGAGAGACAGTGAGTGGGGGTAAGTGCGAGAGACAGTGAGTGGGGGAGAGTGCGAGACAGTGAGTGGGGGTGAGTGCGAGAGACAGTGAGTGGGGGTGAGTGTGAGAGACAGTGAGTGGGGGTGATTGCGAGAGACAATGAGTGGGGGTGAGTTTGAGACACAGTGAGTGGGGGTTACTGCGAGAGACAGCAAGTGGGGGTGGGTGCGAGAGACAGTGAGTGGGGTTGAGTGTGAGAGACAGTGAGTGGGGGTGAGTGTGAGAGACAGTGAGTGGCGGTGAGTTTGAGAGACAGTGAGTGGGGGTGAGTGTGAGAGACAGTGAGTGGTCGTGAGTGCGAGAGTCAGCGAGTGGGGGTGAGTGTGAGAGTCAGTGAGTGAGGGTGAGTTCGAGAGACACCGAGTGGGGGTGAGTGCGAGAGACAGTGAGTGGTGGTGAGTGTGAGAGACAGTGATTGAGGGTGTGTGCGAGGGACAGCGAGTGGTGGTGAGTGTTAGAGACAGTGAGTGAGGGTGAGTGCGAGAGACACCGAGTGAGGGTGAGTGCGAGAGACAGTGTGGAGGGGTGAGTGTGAGAGACAGTGAGTGGGGGTGAGTGTGAGAGACATTGAGTGAGGGTGAGTGCGAGAGACAGTGTGGAGGGGTGAGTGTGAGAGACAGTGAGTGGGGGTGAGTGCGAGAGACAGTGAGTGGGGGTGAGTGTGAGAGACATTGAGTGAGGGTGAGTGCGAGAGACAGTGTGGAGGGGTGAGTGTGAGAGACAGTGAGTGGGGGTGAGTGTGAGAGAAAGTGAGCGGGGGTGAGTGTGAGAGACATTGAGTGAGGGTGAGTGCGAGAGACAGTGTGGAGGGGTGAGTGTGAGAGACAGTGAGTGGGGGTGAGTGCGAGAGACAGTGAGTGGGGGTGAGTGCGAGAGACAGTGAGTGGGGGTAAGTGCGAGAGACAGTGAGTGGGGGAGAGTGCGAGACAGTGAGTGGGGGTGAGTGCGAGAGACAGTGAGTGGGGGTGAGTGTGAGAGACAGTGATTGGGGGTTACTGCGAGAGACAGCGATTGGGGTTGG
The DNA here is from genome assembly GCF_964194155.1 of Cetorhinus maximus. Classification (NCBI taxonomy): domain Eukaryota; kingdom Metazoa; phylum Chordata; class Chondrichthyes; order Lamniformes; family Cetorhinidae; genus Cetorhinus; species Cetorhinus maximus. Next base: position 7,827,217 of record NC_135911.1, on the reverse strand, counting down.
GAGCGAGAGACGGTGAGTTGGGGTGAGTGTGAGAGACAGTGAGTGGGGGTGAGTGCGAGAGACAATGAGGGGTGGTGATTTCGAGAGACAGTGAGTGGGGGTGAGTACGAGAGAAAGTGAGTGGGGGTGAGTGCGAGAGAGAGTGAGTGGGGGTGCGTGCGAGATACCGTGAGTGGGGGTGTGTGTGAGAGACAGTGAGTGGGGGTGAGTACGAGAGACAATGAGTGGGGGTGTGTGCGAGAGACAGTGAGTGGGGGTGAGTGCGATAGACAGTGAGTAGGGGTCAGTGAGAGAGTCAGTGAGTGGGGGTGTGTGCGAGAGACAGTGAGTGGGGTTGAGTGCGAGAGACAGTGAGTGAGGGTGAGTGAGAGAGACAGTGAGTTTTGGTGAGTGCGAGAGACAGTGAGTGGGGGTGTGTGCGAGAGACTGTGAGTCGGGGTGAGTGTGAGAGACAGTGAGTTCGGGTGAGTGCGAGAGACAGTGAGTGGGGGTGAGTGCGAGATACAGTGAGTGGGGGTGAGTGCGAGAGACAGTGAGTGGCGGTGAGTGCGAGGGTCAGTGTGTGGGGGTGAGTGCGAGAGACAGTGAGTGGGGGTGATTGCGAGAGACAGTGAGTGGTGTTGAGTACGAGTCACAGTGAGTGAGGGTAAGTGCGAGAGACAGTGAGTAGGTGAGATTGCGAGAGACAGTGAGTGGGGGTGAGTGCGAGAGACAGTGAGTGGGGGTGAGTGCGAGAGACAGTGAGTGGGGTAAGTGCGAGAGACAGTGAGTGAGGGTGAGTGTGAGAGACAGTGAGTGGGGGTGAGTGCGAGAAGCAGTGAGTTGGGGTATGTGCAAGAGACAGTGAGTGGGGGAGAGTGCGAGACAGTGAGTGGGGGTGAGTGCGAGAGACAGTGAGTGGGGGTGAGTGTGAGAGACAGTGATTGGGGGTTACTGCGAGAGACAGCGATTGGGGTTGGGTGCGAGAGACGGTGAGTTGGGGTGAGTGTGAGAGACAGTGAGTGGGGGTGAGTGCGAGAGACAATGAGGGGTGGTGATTTCGAGAGACAGTGAGTGGGGGTGAGTACGAGAGAAAGTGAGTGGGGGTGAGTGCGAGAGAGAGTGAGTGGGGGTGCGTGCGAGATACCGTGAGTGGGGGTGTGTGTGAGAGACAGTGAGTGGGGGTGAGTACGAGAGACAATGAGTGGGGGTGTGTGCGAGAGACAGTGAGTGGGGGTGAGTGCGATAGACAGTGAGTAGGGGTCAGTGAGAGAGTCAGTGAGTGGGGGTGTGTGCGAGAGACAGTGAGTGGGGTTGAGTGCGAGAGACAGTGAGTGAGGGTGAGTGAGAGAGACAGTGAGTTTTGGTGAGTGCGAGAGACAGTGAGTGGGGGTGTGTGCGAGAGACTGTGAGTCGGGGTGAGTGTGAGAGACAGTGAGTTCGGGTGAGTGCGAGAGACAGTGAGTGGGGGTGAGTGCGAGATACAGTGAGTGGGGGTGAGTGCGAGAGACAGTGAGTGGCGGTGAGTGCGAGGGTCAGTGTGTGGGGGTGAGTGCGAGAGACAGTGAGTGGGGGTGATTGCGAGAGACAGTGAGTGGTGTTGAGTGCGAGTCACAGTGAGTGAGGGTAAGTGCGAGAGACAGTGAGTAGGTGAGATTGCGAGAGACAGTGAGTGGGGGTGAGTGCGAGAGACAGTGAGTGGGGGTGAGTGCGAGAGACAGTGAGTGGGGTAAGTGCGAGAGACAGTGAGTGAGGGTGAGTGTGAGAGACAGTGAGTGGGGGTGAGTGCGAGAAGCAGTGAGTTGGGGTATGTGCAAGAGACAGTGAGTGAGGGTGAGTGTGAGAGACAGTGAGTGGGGGTGATTGCGAGAGACAATGAGTGGGGGTGAGTTTGAGACGCAGTGAGTGGGGGTTACTGCGAGAGACAGCAAGTGGGGGTGGGTGCGAGAGACAGTGAGTGGGGGTCAGTGTGAGCGACAGTGAGTGGGGGTGAGTGTGAGAGACAGTCAGTGGTGGTGAGTGCGAGAGACAGTGAGTGGGGGTGAGTGCGAGAGACAGTGAGTGGGGGTGGGTGCGAGAGACAGTGAGTGGGGGTCAGTGTGAGCGACAGTGAGTGGGGGTGAGTGTGAGAGACAGTGAGTGGGGGTGAGTTTGAGAGACAGTGAGTGGGCGTGAGTGTGAGAGACAGTGAGTGGGGGTGAGTGCGAGAGACAGTGAGTGGGGGTGAGTGTGAGAGACAGTGAGTGGGGGTGTGTGCGAGAGACAGTGAGTGGGGGTGAGTGCGAGAGACAGTGAGTGGGGATGAGTGCGAGAGACAGTGAGTGGGGGTGAGTGCGAGGGTCAGTGTGTGGGGGTGAGTGTGAGAGACAGTGAGTCGGGGTGAGTGTGAGAGACAGTGAGTGGTGGTGAGTGCGAGAGACAGTGAGTGGGGGTGAGTGTGAGAGACAGTGAGTGGCGGTGAGTTTGAGAGACAGTGAGTGGGGGTGAGTGTGAGAGACAGTGAGTGGGCGTGAGTGCGAGAGTCAGCGAGTGGGGGTGAGTGTGAGAGTCAGTGAGTGAGGGTGAGTTCGAGAGACAGTGAGTGGTGGTGAGTGTGAGAGACAGTGATTGAGGGTGTGTGCGAGGGACAGCGAGTGGTGGTGAGTGTTAGAGACAGTGAGTGAGGGTGAGTGCGAGAGACACCGAGTGAGGGTGAGTGCGAGAGAAAGTGAGTGGGGGTGAGTGTGAGAGACATTGAGTGAGGGTGAGTGCGAGAGACAGTGTGGAGGGGTGAGTGTGAGAGACAGTGAGTGGGGGTGAGTGCGAGAGACAGTGAGTGGGGGTGAGTGCGAGAGACAGTGAGTGGGGGTGAGTGTGAGAGAGAGTGAGTAGGGGTGAGTGTGAGGGACAGTGAGTAGGGGTGAGTGCGAGAGACTGTGAGTGGGGGTGAGTGTGAGGGACAGTGAGTAGGGGTGAGTGCGAGAGACTGTGAGTGGGGGTGAGTGCGAGAGACAGTGAGTGGGGGTGAGTGCGAGAGACAATGAGTGAGGGTGTGTGTGAGATATAGTGAGTGTCCGTGAGTGCGAGAGACAGCAAGTGGGGGTGGGTGCGAGAGACAGTGAGTGGGGGTCAGTGTGAGCGACAGTGAGTGGGGGTGAGTGTGAGAGACAGTCAGTGGTGGTGAGTGCGAGAGACAGTGAGTGGGGGTGAGTGTGAGAGACAGTGAGTGGCGGTGAGTGTGAGAGACAGTGAGTGGGTGTGAGTGTGAGAGACAGTGAGTGGGTGTGAGTGCGAGAGACAGTGAGTGGGGGTGAGTGTGAGAGACAGTGAGTGGGGGTGTGTGCGAGAGACAGTGAGTGGGGGTGAGTGCGAGAGACAGTGAGTGGGGATGAGGGCGAGAGACAGTGATTGGGGGTGAGTGCGAGGGACAGTGTGTGGGGGTGAGTGCGAGAGACAGTGAGTCGGGGTGAGTGTGAGAGACAGTGAGTGGGGGTGAGTGCGAGAGACAGTGAGTGGGGGAGAGTGCGAGAGACAGTGAGTGAGGGTGAGTATGAGAGACAGTGAGTGAGGGTGAGAGCGAGAGACAGTGAGTGAGGGTGAGTGTGTTAGACAGTGAGTGGTGGTGACTGTGAGAGACAGTGATTGGCGGTGAGTGCGAGAGACAGTGAGTGGGGGAGAGTGCGAGAGACAGTGAGTGGGGGTGAGTGTGGGAGACAGTGAGTTAGGGTGAGTATGAGAGACAGTGAGTGAGGGTGAGTGCGAGAGACAGTGAGTGAGGGTGAGTGCGAGAGACTGTGAGTGGGGGTGAGTGCGAAAGACAGTGAGTGCGGGTGAGTTCGAGAGACAGTGAGTGGGGGTGAGTGTGAGAGACAGTGAGTGGGGGTGAGTGTGAGTGACAGTGAGTGGGGGTGAGTGCGTGAGACACTGAGTGGGGGTGAGTGCTAGAGACAGTTAGTGGGGGTGAGTTTGACAGACAGTGAGGGGTGGTGAGTGCGTGAGACAGTGAGTGGGGGTGAGTGCGAGAGACAGTGAGTGGGGGTGAGTGCGAGAGACAGCGAGTGGGGGTGAGTGTGAGAGACAGTGAGTGAGGGTGAGTGTGAGAGACACCGAGTGGGGGTGAGTGCGAAAGACAGCGAGTGGGGGTGAGTGTGAGAGACAGTGATTGAGGGTGAGTGCGAGGGACAGCGAGTGGTGGTGAGTGTGAGAGACAGTGAGTGAGGGTGAGTGCGAGAGACAGTGAGGAGGGGTGAGTGTGAGAGACAGTGAGTGGGTGTGAGTGCGAGAGACAGTGAGTAGGGATGAGTGCTAGAGACAGTGAGTGGGGGTGAGTGCGAGAGACAGTGAGTGGGGGTGAGTGCGAGAAACAGTGAGTGGGGGTGAGTTCGAGAGGCAGTGAGTGGGGGTGAGTGAGAGAGACAGTGAGTAGGGATGAGTGCTAGAGACAGTGAGTGGGGGTGAGTGTGAGAGACAGTGAGTGGGGGTGAGTGCGAGAGACAGTGATTGGGGGTGATTACGAGAGAAAGTGAGTGAGGGTCAGTGTGAGAGACAGTGAGTCGGGGAGATTGCGGGAGTCAGTGAGTGGTGTTGTGTGCGAGTCACAGTGAGTGAGGGTGAGTGCGAGAGACAGTGAGTGGAGGTGAGTGCGAGAGACAGTGAGTGGGGGTGAGTGCGAGAGACAGTGAGTGTGGGTGAGAGTGAGAGACAGTGAGTGGTGGTGAGTGCGAGCGACAGTGAGTGGGGGTGAGTGCGAGAGAGTGAGTGGGGGTGAGTGCGAGAGTCAGTGAGTGGTGGTGAGTGCGAGTGACAGTGAGTGGGTGTGAGTACGAGAGACAGTGAATGGGGGTGTGTGCGAGAGACAGTGAGTAGGGGTGATTGTGAGAGACAGTGAGAGGGGGTGAGTGCGAGAGACAGTGAGTGGGGGTGAGTGTGTGAGAAAGTGAGTAGGGGTGAGTGCGAGAGACAGTGAGTTGGGGTGAGTGTGAGAGACAGTGAGTGGGGGTTAGATGAGAGACATTTAGTGGGGGTGAGTGTGAGAGACAGTGAGGGGGGGTGTGTGCGAGAGTAAGCGAGTGGGGGTGAGTGTGAGAGACAGTGAGTGGGAGTGAGTGCGAGATGCAACGAGTGGGGGTGAGTGTGAGAGACAGTGAGTGGTGGTGAGTGCGAGAGTCAGCGAGTGGGGGTGAGTGCGAGAGACAGCGAGTGGGGGTGAGTGTGAGAGACAGTGAGTGAGGGTGAGTGTGAGAGACACCGAGTGGGGGTGAGTGCGTAAGTCAGCGAGTGGGGGTGAGTGTGAGAGACAGTGAGTGAGGGTGAGTGCGAGGGACAGCGAGTGGTGGTGAGTGTGAGTGATGGTGAGTGCGAGAGACACCGAGTGGGGGTGAGTGCGAGTGACAACGAGTGGGGGTGAGTGTGAGAGACAGTGAGTGAGGGTGAGTGCGAGAGACAGTGAGGAGGGGTGAGTGTGAGAGACAGTGAGTAGGGGTGAGTGCGAGAGACAGTGAGTGGGAGTGAGTTCGAGAGACAGTGAGTGGGGGTGAGTGTGAGAGAGAGTGTGTATGGGTGAGTGTGAGGGACAGTGAGTAGGGGTGAGTGCAAGAGACAGTGAGTGGGTGTGAGTGCGAGAGACAGTGAGTGAGGGTGTGTGTGAGAGACAGTGAGTGGGGGTGAGTGTGAGAGACAGTGAGTGTTCGTGAGTGCGAGAGACAGTGAGTGGGGGTGAGTGCGAGAGACAGTGAGTGGGGGTGAGTGTGAGGGAGAGTGAATGGGGGTGAGTGCGAGAGACAGTGAGTGGGGGTGAGTGCGAGAGACAGGGAGTGGGGGTGAGTGCGAGAGACAGTGAGTGGGGAGATTGCGAGAGACAGAGTGAGGGTTAGTGCGAGAGACAGTGAGTCGGGGAGATTGCGAGAGTCAGTGAGTGGTGTTGAGTGCGAGTCACAGTGAGTGATGGTGAGTGCGAGAGACAGTGAGTGGGGGTGAGTACGAGAGACAGTGAGTGGGGGTGAGTGCGTGAGACAGTGAGTGGGGGTTAGAGCGAGAGGCAGTGAGTGGGGGTGAGTGCGAGAGACAGTGAGTGGGGGTGAGTGCGAGAGACAGTGAGGGGGGTGAGTGCGAGAGACAGTGAGTGGGGGTGATTGCGAGAGACAGTGAGGGGGGGTGAATGTGAGAGACAGTGAGTGGGGGTGAGTGCGAGTGACAGTGAGTGGGGGTGAGTGCGAGAGACAGTGAAGGGGGGTGAGTGCGATTGACAGTGAGTGGGGTTGATTGTGAGAGACAGTGAGTGGGGGTGAATGCGAGAGACAGTGAGTGGAGTTGAGTGTGAGAGACAGTGAGTTGGAGTGAGAGCGAGAGATAGTGAGTGTGGGTGAGAGCGAGAGACAGTGAGTTGAGGTGAGTGTGAGAGACAGTGAGTGGGGGTAAGTGCGAGAGACAGTGAGTGGGGGAGATTGCGAGACAGTGAGTGGGGGTGAGTGCGAGAGACAGTGAGTGGGGGTGAGTGCGAGAGACAGTGAGTGGGGGTGAGTGTGAGAGACAGTGAGTGGGGGTTACTGCGAGAGACAGTGAGTGGGGGTGAGTGCGAGAGACAGTGAGTGGGGGTGAGTGCGAGAGACAGTGAGTGGGGATGAGTGCGAGAGACAGTGAGTGGGGGTGAGTGCGAGGGTCAGTGTGTGGGGGTGAGTGCGAGAGACAGTGAGTGGGGGTGAGTGTGAGAGACAGTGAGTGGGGGTGAGTGCGAGAGACAGTGAGTGGGGGAGAGTGCGAGAGACAGTGAGTGAGGGTGAGTATGAGAGACAGTGAGTGAGGGTGAGAGCGAGAGACAGTGAGTGAGGGTGAGTGTGTTAGACAGTGAGTGGTGGTGACTGTGAGAGACAGTGATTGGCGGTGAGTGCGAGAGACAGTGAGTGGGGGAGAGTGCGAGAGACAGTGAGTGGGGGTGAGTGTGGGAGACAGTGAGTTAGGGTGAGTATGAGAGACAGTGAGTGAGGGTGAGTGCGAGAGACAGTGAGTGAGGGTGAGTGCGTAGAGACTGTGAGTGGGGGTGAGTGCGAAAGACAGTGAGTGCGGGTGAGTTCGAGAGACAGTGAGTGGGTGTGAGTTCGAGAGACAGTGAGTGGGGGTGAGTGCGAGAGACAGTGAGTGGGGGTGAGTGCGAGAGACAGTGAGTGGGGGTGAGTGCGTGAGACACTGAGTGGGGGTGAGTGCGAGAGACAGTGAGTGGGGGTGAGTGCGAGAGACAGTGAGTGGTGGTGAGTTTGACAGACAGTGAGGGGTGGTGAGTGCGTGAGACAGTGAGTGGGGGAGAGTGAGAGAGACAGTGAGTGAGGGTGAGTGCGACAGACAGTGAGTGGGGGTGAGTGCGAGAGACAGTGAGTGGGGGTGAGTGCGAGAGACAGTGAGTGGGGGTGAGTGCGAGAGACAGTGAGTGGGGGTGAGTTCGATAGGCAGTGAGTGGGGGTGAGTGAGAGAGACAGTGATTGGGGGTGATTACGAGAGACAGTGAGTCGGGGAGATTGCGGGAGTCAGTGAGTGGTGTTGTGTGCGAGTCACAGTGAGTGGGGGTGAGTGCGAGAGACAGTGAGTGGTGGTGAGTGCGAGTCACAGTGAGTGAGGGTGAGTGCGAGAGACAGTGAGTGAGGCTGTGTGCGAGAGAGTGAGTGGGGGTGAGTGCGAGAGTCAGTGAGTGGTGGTGAGTGCGAGTGACAGTGAGTGGGTGTGAGTACGAGAGACAGTGAGTGGTGCTGTGTGCGAGAGACAATGAGTGGGGGTGAGTGCTATAGACAGCGAGTAGCGGTCAGTGAGAGAGTCAGTGAATGGGGGTGTGTGCGAGAGACAGTGAGTGGGGGTGAGTGTGTGAGAAAGTGAGTAGGGGTGAGTGCGAGAGACAGTGAGTTGGGGTGAGTGTGAGAGACAGTGAGTGGGGCTGAGATGAGAGACATTAAGTGGGGGTGAGTGTGAGAGACAGTGAGGGGGGGTGTGTGCGAGAGTCAGCGAGTGGGGGTGATTGTGAGAGACAGTGAGTGGGAGTGAGTGCGAGATGCAACGAGTGGGGGTGAGTGTGAGAGACAATGAGTGGTGGTGAGTGCGAGAGTCAGCGAGTGGGGGTGAGTGCGAGAGACAGCGAGTGGGGGTGAGTGTGAGAGACAGTGAGTGGGGGTGAGTGCGAGAGACAGTGATTGGGGGTGATTACGAGAGAAAGTGAGTGAGGGTCAGTGTGAGAGACAGTGAGTCGGGGAGATTGCGGGAGTCAGTGAGTGGTGTTGTGCGCGAGTCACAGTGAGTGAGGGTGAGTGCGAGAGACAGTGAGTGGAGGTGAGTGCGAGAGAAAGTGAGTGGGGGTGAGTGCGAGAGACAGTGAGTGTGGGTGAGAGTGAGAGACAGTGAGTGGTGGTGAGTGCGAGCGACAGTGAGTGGGGGTGAGTGCGAGAGAGTGAGTGGTGGTGAGTGCGAGTGACAGTGAGTGGGTGTGAGTACGAGAGACAGTGAATGGGGGTGTGTGCGAGAGACAGTGAGTAGGGGTGATTGTGAGAGACAGTGAGAGGGGGTGAGTGCGAGAGACAGTGAGTAGGGGTGAGTGTGAGAGACAGTGAGTGGGGGTGATTGCGAGAGACAGTGAGGGGGGGTGAATGTGAGAGACAGTGAGTGGGGGTGAGTGCGAGTGACAGTGAGTGGGGGTGAGTGCGAGAGACAGTGAAGGGGGGTGAGTGCGATTGACAGTGAGTGGGGTTGATTGTGAGAGACAGTGAGTGGGGGTGAATGCGAGAGACAGTGAGTGGAGTTGAGTGTGAGAGACAGTGAGTTGGAGTGAGAGCGAGAGATAGTGAGTGGGGGTGAGAGCGAGAGACAGTGAGTTGAGGTGAGTGTGAGAGACAGTGAGTGGGGGTAAGTGCGAGAGACAGTGAGTGGGGGAGATTGCGAGACAGTGAGTGGGGGTGAGTGCGAGAGACAGTGAGTGGGGGTGAGTGCGAGAGACAGTGAGTGGGGGTGAGTGTGAGAGACAGTGAGTGGGGGTTACTGCGAGAGACAGTGAGTGGGGGTGAGTGCGAGAGACAGTGAGTGGGGGTGAGTGCGAGAGACAGTGAGTGGGGATGAGTGCGAGAGACAGTGAGTGGGGGTGAGTGCGAGGGTCAGTGTGTGGGGGTGAGTGCGAGAGACAGTGAGTGGGGGTGAGTGTGAGAGACAGTGAGTGGGGGTGAGTGCGAGAGACAGTGAGTGGGGGAGAGTGCGAGAGAAAGTGAGTGAGGGTGAGTATGAGAGACAGTGAGTGAGGGTGAGAGCGAGAGACAGTGAGTGAGGGTGAGTGTGTTAGACAGTGAGTGGTGGTGACTGTGAGAGACAGTGATTGGCGGTGAGTGCGAGAGACAGTGAGTGGGGGAGAGTGCGAGAGACAGTGAGTGGGGGTGAGTGTGGGAGACAGTGAGTTAGGGTGAGTATGAGAGACAGTGAGTGAGGGTGAGTGCGAGAGACAGTGAGTGAGGGTGAGTGCGTAGAGACTGTGAGTGGGGGTGAGTGCGAAAGACAGTGAGTGCGGGTGAGTTCGAGAGACAGTGAGTGGGGGTGAGTGTGAGAGACAGTGAGTGGGGGTGAGTGTGAGAGACAGTGAGTGAGGGTGAGTGCGTAGAGACTGTGAGTGGGGGTGAGTGCGAAAGACAGTGAGTGCGGGTGAGTTCGAGAGACAGTGAGTGGGGGTGAGTGCGTGAGACACTGAGTGGGGGTGAGTGCGAAAGACAGTGATTGGGGGTGAGTGCGAGAGACAGTGAGTGGTGGTGAGTTTGACAGACAGTGAGGGGTGGTGAGTGCGTGAGACAGTGAGTGGGGGAGAGTGAGAGAGACAGTGAGTGAGGGTGAGTGCGACAGACAGTGAGTGGGGGTGAGTGCGAGAGACAGTGAGTGGGGGTGAGTGCGAGAGACAGTGAGTGGGGGTGAGTGCGAGAGACAGTGAGTGGGGGTGAGTTCGATAGGCAGTGAGTGGGGGTGAGTGAGAGAGACAGTGAGTCGGGGAGAATGCGGGAGTCAGTGAGTGGTGTTGTGTGCGAGTCACAGTGAGTGAGGGTGAGTGCGAGAGACAGTGAGTGGAGGTGAGTGCGAGAGACAGTGAGTGGTGGTGAGTGCGAGCGACAGTGAGTGGGGGTGAGTGCGAGAGACAGTGAGTGGGGGTGAGTGCGAGAGTCAGTGAGTGGTGGTGAGTGCGAGTGACAGTGAGTGGGTGTGAGTACGAGAGACAGTGAGTGGGGCTGTGTGCGAGAGAGTGAGTGGGGGTGAGTGCGAGAGACAGTGAGTGGGGGTGAGTGCGAGAGTCAGTGAGTGGTGGTGAGTGCGAGTGACAGTGAGTGGGTGTGAGTACGAGAGACAGTGAGTGGTGGTGTGTGCGAGAGACAATGAGTGGGGGTGAGTGCTATAGACAGCGAGTAACGGTCAGTGAGAGAGTCAGTGAATGGGGGTGTGTGCGAGAGACAGTGAGTAGGGGTGATTGTGAGAGACAGTGAGAGGGGGTGAGTGCGAGAGACAGTGAGTGGGGGTGAGTGTGTGAGAAAGTGAGTAGGGGTGAGTGCGAGAGACAGTGAGTTGGGGTGAGTGTGAGAGACAGTGAGTGGGGCTGAGATGAGAGACATTAAGTGGGGGTGAGTGTGAGAGACCGTGAGGGGGGGTGTGTGCGAGAGTCAGCGAGCGGGGGTGATTGTGAGAGACAGTGAGTGGGAGTGAGTGCGAGATGCAACGAGTGGGGGTGAGTGTGAGAGACAATGAGTGGTGGTGAGTGCGAGAGTCAGCGAGTGGGGGTGAGTGCGAGAGACAGCGAGTGGGGGTGAGTGTGAGAGACAGTGAGTGAGGGTGAGTGTGAGAGACACCGAGTGGGGGTGAGTGCGAAAGACAGCGAGTGGGGGTGAGTGTGAGAGACAGTGAGTGAGGGTGAGTGCGAGGGACAGCGAGTGGTGGTGAGTGTGAGAGACAGTGAGTGATGGTGAGTGCGAGAGACACCGAGTGGGGGTGAGTGCGAGTGACAGCGAGTGGGGGTGAGTGTGAGAGACAGTGAGTGCGGGTGAGTGCGAGAGACAGTGAGTGGGGGTGAGTGCGAGAGACAGTGAGTGGGGGTGAGTGTGAGAGAGACTGAGTATGGGTGAGTGTGAGGGACAGTGAGTATGGGTGAGTGCGAGAGACAGTGAGTGGGTGTGAGTGCGAGAGACAGTGAGTGAGGGTGTGTGTGAGAGACAGTGAGTGGGGGTGAGTGTGAGAGACAGTGAGTGTTCGTGAGTGCGAGAGACAGTGAGTGGGGGTGAGTGCGAGAGACAGTGAGTGGGGGTGAGTGTGAGGGACAGTTAGTGGGGGTGAGTGCGAGAGACAGTGAGTGGGGGTGAGTGTGAGAGACAGTGAGTGGGGGTGAGTGCGAGAGACAGGGAGTGGGGGTGAGTGCGAGAGTCAGTGAGTGTGGGTGAGAGTGAGAGAAAGTGAGTGGGGGTGAGTCCGAGAGACAGTGAGTGGGGGTGAGTGCGAGAGAAAGTTAGTGAGGGTGAGTGTGTTAGACAGTGAGTGGGGGTGAGTGCGAAAGACAGTGAGTGGGGGTGAGTGCGAGAGACAGTGAGTGGGGGTGAGCGCGAGAGACAGTTAGTGGGGGTGAGTGCGAGAGACAGTGAGTGGGGGTTAGTGCGAGAGACAGTGAGTGGGGGTGAGTGCAAGAGACAGTGAGTGGGGGTGAGTGCGAGCGACAGTGAGTGGGGGTTAGTGCGAGGGACAGTGAGTGGGGGTGAGTGCGAGAGACTGTGAGTGGTTTTGAGTGCGAGAGAAGTGAGTGGGGCTGAGTGCGGGAGACAGTGAGTGAGGGTGAGTATCAGAGACAGTGAGTGAGGGTGAGTGCGAGAGACAGTGAGTGAGGGTGAGTGCGAGAGACAGTGAGTGGGGGTGAGTGTGAGAGACAGTGAGTGGGTGTGAGTGCGAGAGACACTGAGTGGGGGTGAGTGCGAGTGACAGTGAGTGGGGGCTAGTGAGAGAGACAGTGAGTGGGGGTGAGTGCGAGAGACAGTGAGTGGGGGTGAGCGCGAGAGACAGTTAGTGGGGGTGAGTGCGAGAGACGGTGAGTGGGGGTGAGTTCGAGAGGCAATGAGTGGGGATGAGTGAGAGAGACAGTGAGTAGGGGTGAGTGCGAGAGACAGCGAGTGGGGGTGAGAGTGAGAGACAGTGATTGGTGGTGAGTGCGAGCGACAGTGAGTGGGGGTGAGTGCGAGAGACATTGAGGGGGGTGAGTGTGAGAGACAGTGAGTGGGGGGGAATGCGAGTGACAATGAGTGGGGCTGAGTGCGAGAGTCATTGAAGGGGGGTGAGTGCCATTGACAGTGAGTGGGGTTGAGTGTTAGAGGCAGTGAGTGGGGTGAGTGCGAGAGACAGTGAGTGGAGGTGAGTGTGAGAGACAGTGAGTTGTAGTGAGTGCGAGAGATAGTGAGTGGGGGTGAGTGCGAGAGACAGTGAGTGGGGGTGAGTGTGAGAGACAGTGAGTGGGGGTGAGTGCGAGAGACAGTGAGTGGGGGAGAGTGCGAGACAGTGAGTGGGGGTGAGTGCGAGAGACAGTGAGTGGGGGTGAGTGTGAGAGATAGTGAGTGGGGTTGAGTGCGAGAGACAATGAGTAGGGGTGACTGCGAGAGACAGTGAGTGGGGGTGAGTGCGAGAGACAGTGAGTGAGGGTGAGTGCGAGAGACAGTGAGTGGGGGTGAGTGCGAGAGACAGTGAGTGGGGGGTGAGTGCGAGAGACAGTGAGTGAGGGTGAGTGCGAGAGACAGTGAGTGGGGCTGACTGCGAGAGACAGTGAGTGGGGGTGAGTGCGAGAGACAGCGAGTGGGGGTGAGTGCGAGAGACAGTGAGTGGGGGTGTGTGTGAGAGACAGTGAGTGAGGGTTAGTACGAGAGACACTGAGTGGGGGGTGTGCGAGAGTCATTGAGTGGGGGTGAGTGCGATAGACAGTGAGTAGGGGTGAATTCGAGAGACAGTGAGTGGGGGTGAGTTTGATTGACAGTGAGTGGGGGTGAGTGCGAGAGACAGTGAGTGGGGGTGAGTGTGTTAGACAGTGAGTGGGGGTGAGTTTGATTGACAGTGTGTGGGGGTGATTGTGAGAGTCAGCGAGTGGGGGTGAGTGCGAGAGACAGTGAGTGAGGGTGAGTGTGAGAGACAGTGAGTGGGGGTGAGTGTGAGAGTCAGTGGTGAGGGTGAGTGTGAGAGACACCGAATGTGGGTGAGTGCGAGAGACAGCGAGTGGGGGTGTGTGAGAGACAGTGAGTGAGGGTGAGTGCGAGGGACAGCGAGTGGTGGTGAGTTTGAATGACAGTGAGTGAGGGTGAGTGCGAGAGACACCGATTGGGGGTGAGTGCGAGAGACAGCGAGTGGGGGTGAGTGCGAGAGACAGTGAGTGAGGGTGAGTGCGAGAGACAGTGAGGTGGGGTGAGTGTGAGAGACAGTGAGTGGGGGTGAGTGCGAGAGACAGTGAGTAGGGGTGAGTGCGAGAGACAGTGAGTGGGGGTGAGTGCGAGAGGCAGTGAGTGGGGGTGAGTGTGAGAGACAGTGAGTGGGGGTGACTGCGAGAGACATTAATTGGGCTGAGTGCGAGAGACAGTGAGTGGGTTTGAGTGCGAGGGACAGTGAGTGGGGGTGAGTGCGAGAGACTGTGTGTGGGGGTGAATGCGAGAGACAGTGAGTGAGGCTGAGTGCGAGAGACAGTGAGTGGGGGTGAGTGCGAGAAACATTGAGCGGGGGTGAGTGTGGGAGACAGTGAGTGAGGGTGAGTATGAGAGACAGTGAGTGAGGGTGAGTGCGAGAGACAGTGAGTGAGGGTGAGTGTGAGAGACAGTGAGTGGGGGTGAGTGCGAGAGGCAGTGAGTTGGGGTATGTGCAAGAGACAGTGAGTGAGGGTGAGTGTGAGAGACAGTGAGTGGGGGTGAATGCGAGAGACAATGAGTGGGTGTGAGTGTGAGACACAGTGAGTGGGGGTTACTGCGAGAGACAGCAAGTGGGGGTGGGTGCGAGAGACAGTGAGTGGGGGTCAGTGTGAGAGACAGTGAGTGGGGGTGAGTGTGAGAGACAGTGAGTGGTGGTGAGTGCGAGAGACAGTGAGTGGGGGTGAGTGAGAGAGACAGTGAGTGGGGGAGAGTGCGAGAGACAGTGAGTGAGGGTGAGTATGAGAGACAGTGAGTGAGGGTGAGTGCGAGAGACAGTGAGTGAGGGTGAGTGCGAGAGACTGTGAGTGGGGGTGAGTGCGAGAGACAGTGAGTGCGGGTGAGTGTGGGAGACAGTGAGTGAGGGTGAGTATGAGAGACAGTGAGTGAGGGTGAGTCCGAGAGAAAGTGAGTGAGGGTGAGTCCGAGAGAAAGTGAGTGGGGGTGAGTGCGAGAGACAGTGAGTGCGGGTGAGTACGAGACAAAGTGAGTGGGGGTGAGTGGGAGAGACAGTGAGTGGGGGTGAGTGTGAGAGACAGTGAGTGGGGGTGAGTGCGTGAGAAACTGAGTGCGGGTGAGTGCGAGAGACAGTGAGTGGGGGTGAGTGCGAGAGTCAGTGAGTGGAGGTGAGTGTGACAGACAGTGACTGGGGGTGAGTGCGTGAGACAGTGATTAGGGGTGAGTGCGAGTGACAGTGAGTGGGGGTGAGTGAGAGAGACAGTGAGTGGGGGTGTGTGCGAGAGACAGTGAGTGGGGGTGAGTGCGAGAGACAGTGAGTGGGGGAGGGTGCTAGAGACAGTGAGTGGAGGTGAGTTCGAGAGGCAGTGAGTGGGGGTGAGTGAGAGAGACAGTGAGTAGGGATGAGTGCTAGAGACAGTGAGTGGGGGTGAGTGCGAGAGACAGTGATTGGGGGTGATTACAAGAGACAGTGAGTGAGGGTCAGTGGGAGAGACAGTGAGTCGGGGAGATTGCGGGAGTCAGTGAGTGGTGTTGTGTGCGAGTCACAGTGAGTGAGGGTGAGTGCGAGAGACAGTGAGTGGAGGTGAGTGCGAGAGACAGTGAGTGTGGGTGAGAGTGAGAGGCAGTGAGTGGTGGTGAGTGCGAGCGACAGTGAGTGGGGGTGAGTGCGAGAGAGTGAGTTGGGGTGAGTGCGAGAGTCAGTGAGTGGTGGTGAGAGCGAGTGACAGTGAGTGGGGGTGAGTACGAGAGACAGTGAGTGGAAGGTGAGTGCGATAGACAGCGAGTAGCGGTCAGTGAGAGAGTCAGTGAATGGGGCTGTGTGCGAGAGACAGTGAGTAGGGGTGATTGTGAGAGACAGTGAGTGGGGGTGAGTGCGAGAGACAGTGAGTGGGGGTGAGTGTGTGAGAAAGTGAGTAGGGGTGAGTGTGAGAGACACTGAGTTGGGGTGAGTGTGAGAGACAGTGAGTGGGGCTGAGATGAGAGACATTAAGTGGGGGTGAGTGTGAGAGACAGTGAGGGAGGGTGTGTGCGAGAGTCAGCGAGTGGGGGTGAGTGTGAGAGACAGTGAGTGGGAGTGAGTGCGAGATGCAAAGAGTGGGGGTGAGTGTGAGAGACAGTGAGTGGTGGTGAGTGCGAGAGTCAGCGAGTGGTGGTGAGTGTGAGAGACAGCGAGTGGGGGTGAGTGTGAGAGACAGTGAGTGAGGGTGAGTGTGAGAGTCACCGAGTTGGGGTGAGTGCGAGAGACAGCGAGTGGGGGTGAGTGTGAGAGACAGTGAGTGAGGGTGAGTGCGAGGGACAGCGAGAGGTGGTGAGTGTGAGAGACAGTGAGTGATGGTGAGTGCGAGAGACAGCGAGTGGGGGTGAGTGTGAGAGACAGTGAGTGAGGGTGAGAGCGAGAGACAGTGAGGAGGGGTGAGTGTGAGAGACAGTGAGTGGGGGTGAGTGCGAGAGACAGTGAGTGGGGGTGAGTGCGAGAGACAGTGAGTGGGGGTGAGTGTGAGAGAGACTGAGTATGGGTGAGTGTGAGGGACAGTGAGTAGGGGTGAGTGAGAGAGACAGTGAGTGGGTGTGAGTGCGAGAGACAGTGAGTGAGGGTGAGTGTGAGAGACAGTGAGTGGGGGTGAGTGTGAGAGACAGTGAGTGTTCGTGAGTGCGAGAGACAGTGAGTGGGGAGATTGCGAGAGACAGTGAGGGTGAGTGCGAGAGACAGTGAGTCGGGGAGATTGCGAGAGTCAGTGAGTGGTGTTGAGTGCGAGCCACAGTGAGTGATGGTGAGTGCGAGAGACAGTGAGTGGGGGTGAGTACGAGAGACAGTGAGTGGGGGTGAGTGCGTGAGACAGTGAGTGGGGGTGAGTGCGAGAGACAGTGAGGGGGGTGAGTGCGAGAGACAGTGAGTGGGGGTGATTGCGAGAGGCAGTGAGGGGGGGTGAGTGTGAGAGACAGTGAGTGGGTGTGAGTGCGAGTGACAGTGAGTGGGGGTGAGTGCGAGAGACAGTGAGTGGGGGTGAGTGCGAGAGACAGTGAGTGGAGTTGAGTGTGAGAGACAGTGAGTGGGGGTAAGTGCGAGAGACAGTGAGTGGGGGAGAGTGCGAGACAGTGAGTGGGGGTGAGTGCGAGAGACAGTGAGTGGGGGTGAGTGCGAGAGACAGTGAGTAGGGGTGAGTGTGAGAGACAGTGAGTGGGGGTTACTGCGAGAGACAGCGAGAGGGGTTGTGTGCGAGAGACAGTGAGTTGGGGTGAGTGCGAGAGACAATGAGTGGTGGTGATTTCGAGAGAAAGTGAGTGGGGGTAAGTGCGAGAGAAAGTGAGTGGGGGTGCGTGCGAGAGACCGTGAGTAGGCGTCAGTGAGAGAGTCAGTGAGTGGGGTTGTGTGCGAGAGACAGTTAGTGGGGGTGAGTGCGAGAGACAGTGAGAGAGGGTGACTGTGAGAGACAGTGAGTGGGGGTGAGTGCGAGAGACAGTGAGTGGGGGTGAGTGCGAGGGACAGTGAGTGGGGGTGAGTGCGAGAGACTGTGAGTAGGAAGAGTGCGAGAGACAGTGAGTGAGGCTTAGTGCGGGAGACAGTGAGTGAGGGTGAGTATGAGAGACAGTGAGTGAGGGTGAGTGCGAGAGACAGTCAGTGAGGGTGAGAGCGAGAGACAGTGAGTGGGGGTGAGTGCGAGAGACAGTGAGTGGGGGTGAGTGTGAGAGACAGTGAGTGGGGGTGACTGCGAGAGACACTGAGTGGGGGTGAGTGCGCGAGACAGTGAGTGGGGGTGTGTGCGAGAGACAGTGAGGGGGGGTGGTTGCATGAGACAGTGAGTGGGGGTGAGTGCGAGAGACAGTGAGTGGGGGTGAGTGTGAGAGACAGTGAGTGGGGGTGACTGCGAGAGACACTGAGTGGGGGTGAGTGCGAGAGACAGTGAGTAGGGGTGAGTGCGAGTGACAGTGAGTGGGGGTGTGTTCGAGAGGCAGTGTGTGGGGGTGACTGCGAGAGACACTGAGTGGGGGTGAGTGCGAGAGACAGTGAGTGGGGGTGAGTGTGAGAGACAGTGAGTAGGGGTGAGTGCGAGTGACAGTGAGTGGGGGTGTGTTCGAGAGACAGTGTGTGGGGGTGAGTGAGAGAGACAGTGAGTGGGGGTGAGTGCGAGAGACATTGAGTGGGGGTGAGTGCGAGAGACAGTGAGTGGGGGTGAGTGCGAGAGACATTGAGTGGGGGTGAGTGCGAGAGACATTGAGTGGGGGTGAGCGCGAGAGACAGTGAGTAGGGGTGAGTGCGAGAGACAGTGTGTGGGGGTGAGTGTGAGAGACAGTGAGTGGTGGTGAGTGCGAGAGACAGTGAGTGGGGGTGAGTGCGAGAGACAGTGAGTGGGGGTGAGTGAGGGAGACAGTGAGTAGGGGTGTGTGCGAGAGGCAGTGAGTGGGGGTGAGAGCGAGAGACAGTGAGTAGGGGTGAATGAGAGAGACAGTGAGTGGGGTGAGTGCGAGAGACAGTGAGTGGGGGTGAGTGCGAGAGACAGTGGGTGGGGGTGAGTACGATAGACAGTTAGTGGGGGTGACTGCGAGAGACAGTGAGTGGGGGTGAGTGCGAGAGTCAGTGAGTGTGGGTGAGAGTGAGAGACAGTGAGTGGGGGTGAGTGCGAGAGACAGTGAGTGGTGGTGAGTGCGAGAGACAGTGAGTGGGGGTGAGTGCGAGAGACAGTGAGTAGGGGTGTGTGCGAGAGGCAGTGAGTGGGGGTGAGAGCGAGAGACAGTGAGTAGGGGTGAGTGAGAGAGACAGTGAGTAGGGGTGAATGAGAGAGACAGTGAGTGGGGTGAGTGCGAGAGACAGTGAGTGGGGGTGAGTGCGAGAGACAGAGGGTGGGGGTGAGTACGATAGACAGTTAGTGGGGGTGACTGCGAGAGACAGTGAGTGGGGGGAAGTGTGAGAGGCAGTGAGTGGGGGTGAGTGCGAGAGACAGTGAGTAGGGGTGACTGCGAGAGACAGTGAGTGGGGAAGAGTGCGAGCGACAGTGACTGAGGGTGAGTATGAGAGACAGTGAGTGAGGGTGAGTGCGAGAGACAGTGAGTGAGTGTGAGTGCGAGCGCCAGTGAGTTGCGGTGAGTGCGAGGGACAGTGAGTGGGGGTGAGTGCGAGCGACAGTGAGTGTGGGTGAGTGCGAGGGACATTGAGTGGGGGTGAGTGCGAGAGACAATGAGTGGGGGTGAGTGCGAGCGACAGTGAGTGGGGGTGAGTGTGAGGGACAGTGAGTGGGGGTGAGTGCGAGAGAGAGTGAGTGGGGGGAAGTGTGAGAGGCAGTGAGTGGGGGTGAGTGCGAGAGACAGTGAGTAGGGGTGACTGCGAGAGACAGTGAGTGGGGAAGAGTGCGAGAGACAGTGACTGAGGGTGAGTATGAGAGACAGTGAGTGAGGGTGAGTGCGAGAGACAGTGAGTGAGTGTGAGTGCGAGCGCCAGTGAGTGGCGGTGAGTGCGAGGGACAGTGAGTGGGGGTGAGTGCGAGCGACAGTGAGTGTGGGTGAGTGCGAGGGACATTGAGTGGGGGTGAGTGCGAGAGACAATGAGTGGGGGTGAGTGCGAGCGACAGTGAGTGGGGGTGAGTGTGAGGGACAGTGAGTGGGGGTGAGTGCGAGAGAGAGTGATTGGGCGAGAGTGCGAGACAGTGAGTGGGGGTGAGTGCGAGAGACAGTGAGTGGGGTGAGTGCGAGAGACAGTGAGTGGGGGTGAGTGTGAGAGACAGTGAGTGGGGGTGAGTGAGAAAGACAGTGAGTGGGGGTGAGTGCGAGAGACAGTGAGTGGGGGTGAGTGAGAGCGACAGTGAGTGAGGGTGAGTATGAGAGACAGTGAGTGAGGGTGAGTGCGAGAGACAGTTAGTGAGGGTGAGTGTGTTAGACAGTGAGTGGGGGTGACTGCGAGAGACAGTGAGTGGGGGTGAGTGCGAGCGACAGTGAGTGGGGGTGAGTGCGAGAGACTGTGAGTGGTGGTGAGTGCGAGAGAAGTGAGTGGGGCTGAGTGCGGGAGACAGTGAGTGAGGTTGAGTGCGAGAGACAGTGAGTGAGGGTGAGTGCGAGAGACAGTGAGTGGGGGTGAGTGCGAGAGACAGTGAGTGGGGGTGAGTGCGAGAGACACTGAGTGGGGGTGAGTGCGAGAGACAGTGAGTGGGGGTGAGTGCGAGAGACAGTGAGTGGGGGTGAGCGCGAGAGACAGTGAGTGGGGGTGAGTTCGAGAGGCAGTGTGTGGGGGTGAGTGAGAGAGACAGTGAGTGGGGGTGAGTGTGAGAGACAGTGAGTGGGGGTGAATGCGAGAGAAATGAGTGGGGGTGAGTGCGAGCGACAGTGAGTGGGGGTGAGTGCGAGGGACACTGAGTGGGGGTGAGTGCGTGAGACAGTGAGTGGGGGTGAGCGCGAGAGACAGTGAGTGGGGGTGAGTTCGAGAGGCATTGTGTGGGGGTGAGTGAGAGAGACAGTCAGTGGGGGTGAGTGTGAGAGACAGTGAGTGGGGGTGAATGCGAGAGAAATGAGTGGGGGTGAGTGCGAGCGACAGTGAGTGGGGGTGAGTGCGAGGGACAGTGAGTGGGGGTGAGTGCGAGAGACTGTGAGTGGTGGTGAGTGCGAGAGACAGTGAGTATGGGTGAGTGAGGGAGACAGTGAGTGGGGGTGAGTGCGAGAGACAGTGATTAGGGGTGAGTGCGAGAGACAGTGAGTAAGGGTGTGTGCGAGAGACAGTGAGTGGGGGTGAGTACGATGGACAGTGAGAGGGGGTTACTGCGAGAGACAGTGAGTGAGGGTGTGTGAGAGAGACAGTGAGTATGGGTGAGTGCGAGAGACAGTGAGTAGGGGTGACTGCGAGAGACAGTGAGTGGGGGTGAGTGCGAGAGACAGTGAGTGGGGGTGAT
The DNA here is from genome assembly GCF_964194155.1 of Cetorhinus maximus. Classification (NCBI taxonomy): domain Eukaryota; kingdom Metazoa; phylum Chordata; class Chondrichthyes; order Lamniformes; family Cetorhinidae; genus Cetorhinus; species Cetorhinus maximus. The sequence continues at coordinate 7,807,020 of NC_135911.1, read as the reverse complement.
TGCGAGAGACAGTGAGTGGGGGTGAGTACGATGGACAATGAGTGGGGGTGAATGCGAGAGACAGTGAGTGGGGGTGAGTGCGAGGGACAGTTAGTGGGGGTGAGTGCGAGAGACAGTGAGAGAGGGTGACTGTGAGAGACAGTGAGTGGGGGTGTGTGCGAGAGACTGTGAGTGAGGGTGAGTGTGAGAGACAGTGAGTGGGGGTGAGTGCGAGAGACAGTGAGTGGGGGTGAGTGCGAGAGACTGTGAGTAGGAAGAGTGCGAGAGACAGTGAGTGAGGCTGAGTGCGAGAGACAGTGTGTGGGGGTGACTGCGAGAGACAGTGAGTGGGGCTTAGTGCGGGAGACAGTGAGTGAGGGTGAGTATGAGAGACAGTGAGTGAGGGTGAGTGCGAGAGACAGTCAGTGAGGGTGAGAGCGAGAGACAGTGAGTGGGGGTGAGTGCGAGAGACAGTGAGTGGGGGTGAGTGTGAGAGACAGTGAGTGGGGGTGACTGCGAGAGACACTGAGTGGGGGTGAGTGCGCGAGACAGTGAGTGGGGGTGTGTGCGAGAGACAGTGAGGGGGGGTGGTTGCATGAGACAGTGAGTGGGGGAGAGTGTGAGAGACAGTGAGTAGGGGTGAGTGCGAGTGACAGTGAGTGGGGGTGTGTTCGAGAGGCAGTGTGTGGGGGTGAGTGAGAGAGAGAGTGAGTGGGGGTGAATGCGAGAGACAGAGAGTGGGGGTGATTTCGAGAGGCAGTGTGTGGGGGTGAGTGAGAGAGACAGTGAGTGGGGGTGAGTGCGAGAGACATTGAGTGGGGGTGAGTGTGAGAGACAGTGAGTAGGGGTGAATGCGAGAGACAGTGAGTGGGGGTGAGTGCGAGAGTCAGTGAGTGTGGGTGAGAGTGAGAGACAGTGAGTGGGGGTGAGCGCGAGAGACAGCGAGTAGGGGTGAGTGCGAGAGACAGTGTGTGGGGGTGAGTGTGAGAGACAGTGAGTGGTGGTGAGTGCGAGAGACAGTGAGTGGGGGTGAGTGCGAGAGACATTGAGTGGGGGTGAGTGCGAGAGACAGTGAGTAGGGGTGTGTGCGAGAGGCAGTGAGTGGGGGTGAGAGCGAGAGACAGTGAGTAGGGGTGAATGAGAGAGACAGTGAGTGGGGTGAGTGCGAGAGACAGTGAGTGGGGGTGAGTGCGAGAGACAGTGGGTGGGGGTGAGTACGATAGACAGTTAGTGGTGGTGACTGCGAGAGACAGTGAGTGGGGGTGAGTGCGAGAGTCAGTGAGTGTGGGTGAGAGTGAGAGACAGTGAGTGGGGGTGAGTGCGAGAGACAGTGAGTGGTGGTGAGTGCGAGAGACAGTGAGTGGGGGTGAGTGCGAGAGACAGTGAGTAGGGGTGTGTGCGAGAGGCAGTGAGTGGGGGTGAGAGCGAGAGACAGTGAGTAGGGGTGAATGAGAGAGACAGTGAGTGGGGTGAGTGCGAGAGACAGTGAGTGGGGGTGAGTGCGAGAGACAGAGGGTGGGGGTGAGTACGATAGACAGTTAGTGGGGGTGACTGCGAGAGACAGTGAGTGGGGGTGAGTGCGAGAGACAGTGAGTGGGGGTGAGTGCGAGAGACAGCGAGTGGGGGTGAGTGCGAGAGACAGTGAGTGGGGGTGAGTGCGAGAGACAGTGAGGGGGGGTGAGTGTGAGAGACAGTGAGTGGGGGTGAGTGCGATAGACAGTGAGTGGAGGTGAGTGTGAGAGGCAGTGAGTTGGAGTGAGTGCGAGAGATAGTGAGTGGGGGTGAGAGCGAGAGACAGTGAGTGCGGGTGTGTGTGAGAGACAGTGAGTGGGGGTGAGTGCGATAGACAGTGAGTGGGGGAGAGTGCGAGACAGTGAGTGGGGGTGAGTGCGAGAGACAGTGAGTGGGGGGAAGTGTGAGAGGCAGTGAGTGGGGGTGAGTGCGAGAGACAGTGAGTAGGGGTGAATGCGAGAGACAGTGAGTGGGGGTGAGTGCGAGAGTCAGTGAGTGTGGGTGAGAGTGAGAGACAGTGAGTGGGGGTGAGCGCGAGAGACAGCGAGTAGGGGTGAGTGCGAGAGACAGTGTGTGGGGGTGAGTGTGAGAGACAGTGAGTGGTGGTGAGTGCGAGAGACAGTGAGTGGGGGTGAGTGCGAGAGACAGTGAGTGGGGGTGAGTGCGAGAGACAGTGAGTAGGGGTGTGTGCGAGAGGCAGTGAGTGGGGGTGAGAGCGAGAGACAGTGAGTAGGGGTGAATGAGAGAGACAGTGAGTGGGGTGAGTGCGAGAGACCGTGAGTGGGGGTGAGTGCGAGAGACTGTGAGTAGGAAGAGTGCGAGAGACAGTGAGTGAGGCTGAGTGCGAGAGACAGTGTGTGGGGGTGACTGCGAGAGACAGTGAGTGGGGCTTAGTGCGGGAGACAGTGAGTGAGGGTGAGTATGAGAGACAGTGAGTGAGGGTGAGTGCGAGAGACAGTCAGTGAGGGTGAGAGCGAGAGACAGTGAGTGGGGGTGAGTGCGAGAGACAGTGAGTGGGGGTGAGTGTGAGAGACAGTGAGTGGGGGTGACTGCGAGAGACACTGAGTGGGGGTGAGTGCGCGAGACAGTGAGTGGGGGTGTGTGCGAGAGACAGTGAGGGGGGGTGGTTGCATGAGACAGTGAGTGGGGGAGAGTGTGAGAGACAGTGAGTAGGGGTGAGTGCGAGTGACAGTGAGTGGGGGTGTGTTCGAGAGGCAGTGTGTGGGGGTGAGTGAGAGAGAGAGTGAGTGGGGGTGAATGCGAGAGACAGAGAGTGGGGGTGATTTCGAGAGGCAGTGTGTGGGGGTGAGTGAGAGAGACAGTGAGTGGGGGTGAGTGCGAGAGACATTGAGTGGGGGTGAATGTGAGAGACAGTGAGTAGGGGTGAATGCGAGAGACAGTGAGTGGGGGTGAGTGCGAGAGTCAGTGAGTGTGGGTGAGAGTGAGAGACAGTGAGTGGGGGTGAGCGCGAGAGACAGCGAGTAGGGGTGAGTGCGAGAGACAGTGTGTGGGGGTGAGTGTGAGAGACAGTGAGTGGTGGTGAGTGCGAGAGACAGTGAGTGGGGGTGAGTGCGAGAGACATTGAGTGGGGGTGAGTGCGAGAGACAGTGAGTAGGGGTGTGTGCGAGGGGCAGTGAGTGGGGGTGAGAGCGAGAGACAGTGAGTAGGGGTGAATGAGAGAGACAGTGAGTGGGGTGAGTGCGAGAGACAGTGAGTGGGGGTGACTGCGAGAGACAGTGAGTGGGGGTGAGTGCGAGAGTCAGTGAGTGTGGGTGAGAGTGAGAGACAGTGAGTGGGGGTGAGTGCGAGAGACAGTGAGTGGTGGTGAGTGCGAGAGACAGTGAGTGGGGGTGAGTGCGAGAGACAGTGAGTAGGGGTGTGTGCGAGAGGCAGTGAGTGGGGGTGAGAGCGAGAGACAGTGAGTAGGGGTGAATGAGAGAGACAGTGAGTGGGGTGAGTGCGAGAGACAGTGAGTGGGGGTGAGTGCGAGAGACAGAGGGTGGGGGTGAGTACGATAGACAGTTAGTGGGGGTGACTGCGAGAGACAGTGAGTGGGGGTGAGTGCGAGAGACAGTGAGTGGGGGTGAGTGCGAGAGACAGCGAGTGGGGGTGAGTGCGAGAGACAGTGAGTGGGGGTGAGTGCGAGAGACAGTGAGGGGGGGTGAGTGTGAGAGACAGTGAGTGGGGGTGAGTGCGATAGACAGTGAGTGGAGGTGAGTGTGAGAGGCAGTGAGTTGGAGTGAGTGCGAGAGATAGTGAGTGGGGGTGAGAGCGAGAGACAGTGAGTGGGGGTGTGTGTGAGAGACAGTGAGTGGGGGTGAGTGCGATAGACAGTGAGTGGGGGAGAGTGCGAGACAGTGAGTGGGGGTGAGTGCGAGAGACAGTGAGTGGGGGGAAGTGTGAGAGGCAGTGAGTGGGGGTGAGTGCGAGAGACAGTGAGTAGGGGTGAATGCGAGAGACAGTGAGTGGGGGTGAGTGCGAGAGTCAGTGAGTGTGGGTGAGAGTGAGAGACAGTGAGTGGGGGTGAGCGCGAGAGACAGCGAGTAGGGGTGAGTGCGAGAGACAGTGTGTGGGGGTGAGTGTGAGAGACAGTGAGTGGTGGTGAGTGCGAGAGACAGTGAGTGGGGGTGAGTGCGAGAGACAGTGAGTGGGGGTGAGTGCGAGAGACAGTGAGTAGGGGTGTGTGCGAGAGGCAGTGAGTGGGGGTGAGAGCGAGAGACAGTGAGTAGGGGTGAATGAGAGAGACAGTGAGTGGGGTGAGTGCGAGAGACCGTGAGTGGGGGTGAGTGCGAGAGACAGTGGGTGGGGGTGAGTACGATAGACAGTTAGTGGGGGTGACTGCGAGAGACAGTGAGTGGGGGTGAGTGCGAGAGTCAGTGAGTGTGGGTGAGAGTGAGAGACAGTGAGTGGGGGTGAGTGCGAGAGACAGTGAGTGGTGGTGAGTGCGAGAGACAGTGAGTGGGGGTGAGTGCGAGAGACAGTGAGTAGGGGTGTGTGCGAGAGGCAGTGAGTGGGGGTGAGAGCGAGAGACAGTGAGTAGGGGTGAATGAGAGAGACAGTGAGTGGGGTGAGTGCGAGAGACAGTGAGTGGGGGTGAGTGCGAGAGACAGAGGGTGGGGGTGAGTACGATAGACAGTTAGTGGGGGTGACTGCGAGAGACAGTGAGTGGGGGTGAGTGCGAGAGACAGTGAGTGGGGGTGAGTGCGAGAGACAGCGAGTGGGGGTGAGTGCGAGAGACAGTGAGTGGGGGTGAGTGCGAGAGACAGTGAGGGGGGGTGAGTGTGAGAGACAGTGAGTGGGGGTGAGTGCGAGAGACAGTGAGTGGAGGTGAGTGTGAGAGGCAGTGAGTTGGAGTGAGTGCGAGAGATAGTGAGTGGGGGTGAGAGCGAGAGACAGTGAGTGGGGGTGTGTGTGAGAGACAGTGAGTGGGGGTGAGTGCGATAGACAGTGAGTGGGGGAGAGTGCGAGACAGTGAGTGGGGGTGAGTGCGAGAGACAGTGAGTGGGGGGAAGTGTGAGAGGCAGTGAGTGGGGGTGAGTGCGAGAGACAGTGAGTAGGGGTGACTGCGAGAGACAGTGAGTGGGGAAGAGTGCGAGAGACAGTGACTGAGGGTGAGTATGAGAGACAGTGAGTGAGGGTGAGTGCGAGAGACAGTGAGTGAGTGTGAGTGCGAGCGCCAGTGAGTGGCGGTGAGTGCGAGGGACAGTGAGTGGGGGTGAGTGCGAGCGACAGTGAGTGTGGGTGAGTGCGAGGGACATTGAGTGGGGGTGAGTGCGAGAGACAATGAGTGGGGGTGAGTGCGAGCGACAGTGAGTGGGGGTGAGTGTGAGGGACAGTGAGTGGGGGTGAGTGCGAGAGAGAGTGATTGGGCGAGAGTGCGAGAGACAGTGAGTGGGGGTGAGTGTGAGAGACAGTGAGTGGGGGTGAGTGAGAAAGACAGTGAGTGGGGGTGAGTGAGAAAGACAGCGAGTGGGGGTGAGTGCGAGAGACAGTGAGTGGGGGTGAGTGCGAGAGACAGTGAGTGGGGGTGAGTGTGAGAGACAGTGAGTGGGGGTGAGTGAGAAAGACAGTGAGTGGGGGTGAGTGCGAGAGACAGTGATTGGGGTTGAGTGCGAGCGACAGTGAGTGAGGGTGAGTATGAGAGACAGTGAGTGAGGGTGAGTGCGAGAGACAGTTAGTGAGGGTGAGTGTGTTAGACAGTGAGTGGGGGTGACTGCGAGAGACAGTGAGTGGGGGTGAGTGCGAGCGACAGTGAGTGTGGGTGAGTGCGAGGGACAGTGAGTGGGGGTGAGTGCGAGAGACTGTGAGTGGTGGTGAGTGCGAGAGAAGTGAGTGGGGCTGAGTGCGGGAGACAGTGAGTGAGGGTGAGTATCAGAGACAGTGAGTGAGGTTGAGTGCGAGAGACAGTGAGTGAGGGTGAGTGCGAGAGACAGTGAGTGGGGGTGAGTGCGAGAGACACTGAGTGGGGGTGATTGCGAGAGACAGTGAGTGGGGGTGAGTGCGAGAGACAGTGAGTGGGGGTGAGTGCGAGAGACAGTGAGGGGGGGTGAGCGCGAGAGACAGTGTGTGGGGGTGAGCGCGAGAGACAGTGAGTGGGGGTGAGTTCGAGAGGCAGTGTGTGGGGGTGAGTGAGAGAGACAGTGAGTGGGGGTGAGTGTGAGAGACAGTGAGTGGGGGTGAATGCGAGAGAAATGAGTGGGGGTGAGTGCGAGCGACAGTGAGTGGGGGTGAGTGCGAGGGACAGTGAGTGGGGGTGAGTGCGAGAGACTGTGAGTGGTGGTGAGTGCGAGAGACAGTGAGTATGGGTGAGTGAGGGAGACAGTGAGTGGGGGTGAGTGCGAGAGACAGTGATTAGGGGTGAGTGCGAGAGACAGTGAGTATGGGTGAGTGAGGGAGACAGTGAGTAGGGGTGTGTGCGAGAGACAGTGAGTGGGGGTGTGTACGATGGACAGTGAGTGGGGGTGACTGCGAGAGACAGTGAGTGGGGGTGAATGAGAGAGACAGTGAGTGGGGTGAGTGCGAGAGAATGTGAGTGGGGGTGAGTGCGAGAGACAGAGGGTGGGGGTGAGTACGATAGACAGTTAGTGGGGGTGACTGCGAGAGACAGTGAGTGGGGGTGAGTGCGAGAGACAGTGAGTGGGGGTGAGTGCGAGAGACAGCGAGTGGGGGTGAGTGCGAGAGACAGTGAGTGGGGGTGAGTGCGAGAGACAGTGAGGGGGGGTGAGTGTGAGAGACAGTGAGTGGGGGTGAGTGCGAGAGACAGTGAGTGGAGGTGAGTGTGAGAGGCAGTGAGTTGGAGTGAGTGCGAGAGATAGTGAGTGGGGGTGAGAGCGAGAGACAGTGAGTGGGGGTGTGTGTGAGAGACAGTGAGTGGGGGTGAGTGCGATAGACAGTGAGTGGGGGAGAGTGCGAGACAGTGAGTGGGGGTGAGTGCGAGAGACAGTGAGTGGGGGGAAGTGTGAGAGGCAGTGAGTGGGGGTGAGTGCGAGAGACAGTGAGTAGGGGTGACTGCGAGAGACAGTGAGTGGGGAAGAGTGCGAGAGACAGTGACTGAGGGTGAGTATGAGAGACAGTGAGTGAGGGTGAGTGCGAGAGACAGTGAGTGAGTGTGAGTGCGAGGGCCAGTGAGTGGCGGTGAGTGCGAGGGACAGTGAGTGGGGGTGAGTGCGAGCGACAGTGAGTGTGGGTGAGTGCGAGGGACATTGAGTGGGGGTGAGTGCGAGAGACAATGTGTGGGGGTGAGTGCGAGCGACAGTGAGTGGGGGTGAGTGTGAGGGACAGTGAGTGGGGGTGAGTGCGAGAGAGAGTGATTGGGCGAGAGTGCGAGACAGTGAGTGGGGGTGAGTGCGAGAGACAGTGAGTGGGGTGAGTGCGAGAGACAGTGAGTGGGGGTGAGTGTGAGAGACAGTGAGTGGGGGTGAGTGAGAAAGACAGTGAGTGGGGGTGAGTGCGAGAGACAGTGAGTGGGGGTGAGTGCGAGCGACAGTGAGTGAGGGTGAGTATGAGAGACAGTGAGTGAGGGTGAGTGCGAGAGACAGTTAGTGAGGGTGAGTGTGTTAGACAGTGAGTGGGGGTGACTGCGAGAGACAGTGAGTGGGGGTGAGTGCGAGCGACAGTGAGTGGGGGTGAGTGCGAGAGACTGTGAGTGGTCGTGAGTGCGAGAGAAGTGAGTGGGGCTGAGTGCGGGAGACAGTGAGTGAGGTTGAGTGCGAGAGACAGTGAGTGAGGGTGAGTGCGAGAGACAGTGAGTGGGGGTGAGTGCGAGAGACAGTGAGTGGGGGTGAGTGCGAGAGACACTGAGTGGGGGTGAGTGCGAGAGACAGTGAGTGGGTGTGAGTGCGAGAGACAGTGAGTGGGGGTGAGCGCGAGAGACAGTGAGTGGGGGTGAGCGCGAGAGACAGTGAGTGGGGGTGAGTTCGAGAGGCAGTCTGTGGGGGTGAGTGAGAGAGACAGTGAGTGGGGGTGAGTGTGAGAGACAGTGAGTGGGGGTGAATGCGAGAGAAATGAGTGGGGGTGAGTGCGAGCGACAGTGAGTGGGGGTGAGTGCGAGGGACACTGAGTGGGGGTGAGTGCGTGAGACAGTGAGTGGGGGTGAGCGCGAGAGACAGTGAGTGGGGGTGAGTTCGAGAGGCAGTGTGTGGGGGTGAGTGAGAGAGACAGTGAGTGGGGGTGAGTGTGAGAGACAGTGAGTGGGGGTGAATGCGAGAGAAATGAGTGGGGGTGAGTGCGAGCGACAGTGAGTGGGGGTGAGTGCGAGGGACAGTGAGTGGGGGTGAGTGCGAGAGACTGTGAGTGGTGGTGAGTGCGAGAGACAGTGAGTATGGGTGAGTGAGGGAGACAGTGAGTGGGGGTGAGTGCGAGAGACAGTGATTAGGGGTGAGTGCGAGAGACAGTGAGTAGGGGTGTGTGCGAGAGACAGTGAGTGGGGGTGAGTACGATGGACAGTGAGTGGGGGTGACTGCGAGAGACAGTGAGTGGGGGTGAGTGCGAGAGACAGTGAGTGGGGGTGATTGCGAGAGACAGTGAGTGGGGGTGAGTGCGAGAGACAGTGAAGGGGGGTGAGTGCGATTGACAGTGAGTGGGGTTGAGTGTGAGAGACACTGAGTGGTGGTGAGAGCGAGAGACAGTGAGTGGAGTTGAGTGTGAGAGACAGTGAGTTGGAGTGAGTGCGAGAGATAGTGAGTGGGGGTGAGAGCGAGAGACAGTGAGTGGGGGTGTGTGTGAGAGACAGTGAGTGGGGGTGAGTGCGATAGACAGTGAGTGGGGGAGAGTGCGAAAAAGTGAGTGGGGGTGAGTGCGAGAGACAGTGAGTGAGGGTGAGTGTGAGAGGCAGTGAGTGGGGGTGAGTGCGAGTGACAGTGAGTAGGGGTGACTGCGAGAGACAGTGAGTGAGGGTGAGTGCGAGAGACAGTGAGTGAGGGTGAGTATGAGAGACAGTGAGTGAGGGTGAGTGCGAGAGACAGTGAGTGAGGGTGAGTGTGTTAGACAGTGAGTGGGGGTGACTGCGAGAGACAGTGAGTGAGGGTGAGTGCGAGAGACAGTTAGTGGGGGTGAGTGCGAGAGACAGCGATTGATGGTGAGTGTGAGAGAGAGTGAGTAGGGATGAGTGTGAGGGACAGTGAGTAGGGGTGAGTGCGAGAGACTGTGAGTGGGGGTGAGTGCGAGAGACAGTGAATGGGGGTGATTGCGAGAGAAGTGAGTGGGGCTGAGTGCGGGAGACAGTGAGTGAGGGTGAGTATCAGAGACAGTGAGTGAGGGTGAGTGCGAGAGACAGTGAGTGAGGGTGAGTACGTGAGACAGTGAGTAGGGGTGAGTGCGAGTGACAGTGAGTGGGGGATAGTGAGAGAGACAGTGAGTGGGGGTGTGTGCGAAAGACAGTGAGTGGGGGTGAGTGTGAGAGACAGTGAGTGGGGGTGAATGCGAGAGACAGTGAGTGGGGGTGAGTTCGAGAGGCAGTGAGTGGGGGTGAGTGAGAGAGACAGTGAGTAGGGGTGAGTGCGAGAGACAGTGAGTGGGGGTGAGTGTGAGAGACAGTGAGTGGGGGTGAGTGCGAGAGACAGTGAGTGGGGGTGAGTGCGAGAGACAGTGATTAGGGGTGAGTGCGAGAGACAGTGAGTGGGGGTGAGTGCGAGAGACAGTGAGTTGGGGTGAGTGTGAGAGACAGTGACTGGGGGTGAGAGCGAGAGACAGAGAGTGGGGGTGAGTACGATGGACAGTGAGTGGGGGTGACTGCGAGAGACTGTGAGTGGGGGTGAGTGCGAGAGACAGTGAGTGGGGGTGAGTGCGAGAGACAGTGAGTGGGGGTGAGTGCGAGAGACAGTGAGTGGGGGTGAGTGCGAGAGACAGTGAGGGGGGTTGAGTGTGAGAGACAGTGAGTGGGGGTGAGTGCGAGAGACAGTGAGTGAGGGTGAGTATGAGAGACAGTGAGTGAGGGTGAGTGCGAGAGACAGTGAGTAAGGGTGAGTGTGTTAGACAGTGAGTGGGGGTGACTGCGAGAGACAGTGAGTGGGGGTGAGTGCGAGAGACAGTTAGTGGGGGTGAGTGCGAGAGACAGTTAGTAAGGGTGAGTGTGTTAGACAGTGAGTAAGGGTGAGTGTGTTAGACAGTGAGTGGGGGTGACTGCGAGAGACAGTGAGTGGGGGTGAGTGTTAGAGGCAGTGAGTGGGGGTGAGTGCGAGTGACAGTGAGTAGGGGTGACTGCGAGAGACAGTGAGTGGGGGTGAGTGCGAGAGACAGTGAGTGAGGGTGAGTATGAGAGACAGTGAGTGAGGGTGAGTGCAAGAGACAGTGAGTAAGAGTGAGTGTGTTAGACAGTGAGTGGGGGTGACTGCGAGAGACAGTGAGTGGGGGTGAGTGCGAGAGACAGTTAGTGGGGGTGAGTGCGAGAGACAGCGAGTGAGGGTGAGTGTGAGAGAGAGTGAGTAGGGATGAGTGTGAGGGACAGTGAGTAGGGGTGAGTGTGAGAGACTGTGAGTGGGGGTGAGTGCGAGAGACAGTGAATGGGGGTGGGTGCGAGAGACAGTGAGTGGGGGTGAGTGTGAGAGACAGTGAGTGGGGGTGACAGCGAGAGACAGTGAGTGGGGGTGAGTGCGAGAGACAGTGAGTGGGTGTGAGTGCGAGGGACAGTGATTGGGGGTGAGTGCGAGAGACTGTGTGTGGGGGTGAATGCGAGAGACAGTGAGTGAGGCTGAGTGCGAGAGACAGTGAGTGGGTGTGAATGCGAGAGACAGTGAGAGGGGGAGAGTGCGAGAGACAGCGAGTCGGGGAGATTGCGAGAGTCAGTGAGTGGTGTTGAGTGCGAGTCACAGTGAGTGAGGGTATGTGCGAGAGACAGTGAGTAGGTGTGAGTCCGAGAGACAGTGAGTGGGGGTGAGTGTGAGAGACAGTGAGTGGGTGTGAGTGTGAGAGACAGTGAGTAGGGCTGAGTGCGAGAGACAGTGAGTGGGGTAAGTGCGAGAGACAGTGAGTGGGGGTTACTGTGAGTGACAGCGAGTGGGGGTGAGTGCGAGAGTCAGTGAGTGGGGGTGAGTGTGAGAGACAGTGAGTGGGGTTGAGTGTGAGAGACAGTGAGTGAGGGTGAGTGCGAGAGACAGTGAGTGAGGGTGAGTGTGAGAGACAGTGAGTGGGGTAAGTGCGAGAGACAGTGAGTGGGGGTTACTGTGAGTGACATCGAGTGGGGGTGAGTGCGAGTGACAGTGAGTGGGGGTGAGTGTGAGTGAGAGTGAGTAGGGGTGAGTGTGAGGGACAGTGAGTAGGGGTGAGTGCGAGTGACTGTGAGTGGGGGTTAGTGTGAGAGACAGTTAGTGGGGCTGAGTGCGAGAGACAGTGAGTGGGGGTGAGTGCGTGGGACAGTGAGTGGGGGTGAGTGCGAGAGACTGAGTGGGGGTGAGTGCGAGAGACAGTGAGTGGGGGTGAGTGCGAGAGACAGTGAGTGCGGGTGAGTGTGGGAGACAGTGAGTGAGGGTGAGTAGGAGAGAGAGTGAGTTAGGGTGAGTGCGATAGACAGTGAGTGGGGGTGAGTGCGAGAGACAGTGAGTGGGGGTGAGTGGGAGAGACAGCGAGTGGGGGTGAGTGTGTGAGACAGTGAGTGGGGGTGAGTGCGAGAGACAGTGAGTGGGGGTGAGTGCGAGAGACAGTGAGTGGGGGTGAGTGATAGAGACAGTGAGTGGGGTAAGTGCGAGAGACAGTGAGTGAGGGTGAGTGTGAGAGACAGTGAGTGGGGGTGAGTGCGAGAGGCAGTGAGTTGGGGTATGTGCGAGAGACAATGAGTGAGGGTGAGTGTGAGAGACAGTGAGTGGTGGTGAGTGCGAGAGACAGTGAGTGGGGGTGAGTGCGAGAGACAGTGAGTGGGGGTTACTGCGAGAGACAGCAAGTGGGGGTGGGTGCGAGAGACAGTGAGTGGGGGTGAGTGCGAGAGACAATGAGTGGGAGTGAGTGCGAGAGACATTGAGTGGGGCTGAGTGCGAGTGACAGTGAGTGGGGGTGAGTGCGAGAGACAGTGAGTGGGGGTGAGTGCGAGAGACAGTGAGTCGGGGTGTGTTCGAAGGACAGTGACTAGTGGTGAGTGCGAGAGACAGTGAGTGGGTGTTAGTGCGAGAGACAGTGAGTGGGGGTGAGTGAGAAAGACAGTGAGTGGGGGTGATTGTGAGAGACAGTGAGTGGGTGTGAGTGCGAGAGACAGTGAGGGGGGTTGATTGCGAGAGACAGTGAGTGGGTGTTAGTGCGAGAGGCATTGAGTTGGGGTGAGCGTGAGAGAGAGTGAGTAGGGTTGAGTGTGAGAGAACGTGAGTGGGGGTGAGTGCGAGTGACAGTGAGTAGGGGTGAATGCGAGAGACAGTGAGTAGGGGTGAGTGTGAGTGACAGTGAGTAGGGCTGAGTGCGAGAGACAGTGAGTGGGGGTGAGTGCGTGGGACAGTGAGTGGGGGTGAGTGCGAGAGACTGAGTGGGGGTGAGTGCGAGAGACAGTGAGTGGGGGTGAGTGCGAGAGACAGTGAGTGCGGGTGAGTGTGGGAGACAGTGAGTGAGGGTGAGTAGGAGAGAGAGTGAGTTAGGGTGAGTGCGATAGACAGTGAGTGGGGGTGAGTGCGAGAGACAGTGAGTGGGGGTGAGTGGGAGAGACAGCGAGTGGGGGTGAGTGTGTGAGACAGTGAGTGGGGGTGAGTGCGAGAGACAGTGAGTGGGGGTGAGTGCGAGAGACAGTGAGTGGGGGTGAGTGATAGAGACAGTGAGTGGGGTAAGTGCGAGAGACAGTGAGTGAGGGTGAGTGTGAGAGACAGTGAGTGGGGGTGAGTGCGAGAGGCAGTGAGTTGGGGTATGTGCGAGAGACAATGAGTGAGGGTGAGTGTGAGAGACAGTGAGTGGTGGTGAGTGCGAGAGACAGTGAGTGGGGGTGAGTGCGAGAGACAGTGAGTGGGGGTTACTGCGAGAGACAGCAAGTGGGGGTGGGTGCGAGAGACAGTGAGTGGGGGTGAGTGCGAGAGACAATGAGTGGGAGTGAGTGCGAGAGACATTGAGTGGGGCTGAGTGCGAGTGACAGTGAGTGGGGGTGAGTGCGAGAGACAGTGAGTTGGGGTGAGTGCGAGAGACAGTGAGTCGGGGTGTGTTCGAAGGACAGTGACTAGTGGTGAGTGCGAGAGACAGTGAGTGGGTGTTAGTGCGAGAGACAGTGAGTGGGGGTGAGTGAGAAAGACAGTGAGTGGGGGTGATTGTGAGAGACAGTGAGTGGGTGTGAGTGCGAGAGACAGTGAGGGGGGTTGATTGCGAGAGACAGTGAGTGGGTGTTAGTGCGAGAGGCATTGAGTTGGGGTGAGTGTGAGAGAGAGTGAGTAGGGTTGAGTGTGAGAGAACGTGAGTGGGGGTGAGTGCGAGTGACAGTGAGTAGGGGTGAATGCGAGAGACAGTGAGTAGGGGTGAGTGTGAGTGACAGTGAGTAGGGCTGAGTGCGAGAGACAGTGAGTAGGGCTGAGTGCGAGAGACTGTGAGTAGGGGACAGTGCGAGAGACAGTGAGTGGGGGTGAATGCGAGAGACAGTGAGTGGGGGTGAATGCGAGAGAAAGTTAGTAGGGGTGAGTGTGAGTGACAGTGAGAGGGGGTGAGTGCAAGAGACAGGGAGTAGGGGTGAGTGTGAGAGACAGTGAGTGAGGGTGACTGCGAGAGACAGTGAGTGGGGGTGAGTGCGAGAGACAGTGAGTGGGGGTGAGTGCGAGTTTCAGTGAGTGGGGGTGAGTGCGAGAGACAGTGAGAGGGTATGAGTGCGAGAGACAGCGAGTAGGGGTGAGTGCGAGAGACAGTGATTGGTGGCGAGTGGGAGAGACTTTGAGTAGGGGTCAGTGTGAGAGACAGTGAGTGGGGGTGAGTGGGAGAGACAGTGAGTGGGGGTGAGTGCGAGAGACAGTGAGTAGGGGTCAGTGTGAGAGACAGTGAGTGGGGGTGAGTGCGACTGACAGTGAGTGGGGGTGAGTGCGAGAGACAGTGAGTGGGGGTGAGTGCGAGTTTCTGTGAGTGGGGGTGAGTGCGAGAGACAGTGAGAGGGTATGAGTGCGAGAGACAGCGATTAGGGGTGAGTGCGAGAGACAGTGATTGGTGGCGAGTGGGAGAGACTTTGAGTAGGGGTCAGTGTGAGAGACAGTGAGTGGGGGTGAGTGGGAGAGACAGTGATTGGGGGTGAGTGCGAGAGACAGTGAGTAGGGGTCAGTGTGAGAGACAGTGAGCGGGGGTGAGTGCGACTGACAGTGAGTAGCGGTGAGTGTGAGAGACAGTGAGTGCGAGAGACAGTGAGTGTGGGTGAGTGAGAGAGACAGTGAGTGTGGGTTAGTGCGAGAGACAGTGAGTAGGGGTGATTGCGAGTGACAGTGAGTGTGGGTGAGTGCGAGAGACAGTGAGTAGGGGTGAGTGTGAGAGACAGTGAGTGGGGGTGAGGGCGAGAGACAGTGAGTGGGGGTGAGTGCGAGAGACAGTGAGTAGGGGTGAGTACGAGAGACAGTGAGTGGGGGTGAGTGCAATAGACAGTGAGTAAGGGTCAGTGAGAGAGTCAGTGAGTGGGGGTTTGTGCGAGAGACGGTGAGTGGGGGTGAGTGCGAGAGACAGTGAGTGAGGGTGAGTGTGAGGGACAGTGAGTGTTCGTGAGTGCGAGAGACAGTGAGTGGGGGTGTGTGCGAGAGACAGTGAGTGGGGGTGAGTGTGAGAGATAGTGAGTTCGGGTGAGTGTGAGAGACTGTGAGTGGGGTTGAGTGCGAGAGACAGTGAGTGGGGGTGAGTGCGAGAGACAGTGAGTGGGGGTGAGTGCGAGGGCCAGTGTGTGGGGGTGAGTGCGAGTGACAGTGAGTGGGGGTGAGTGTGAGAGACATTGAGTGGGGGTGAGTGCGAGAGACAGTGAGTGGGGGTGATTGCGAGAGACAGTGAGTGAGGCTGAATATGAGAGACAGTGAGTGAGGGTGAGTGCGAGAGACAGTGAGTGAGGCTGAGAGTGTTAGACAGTGAGTGGGGGTGACTGCGAAAGACAGTGAGTGGGGGTGAGTGCGAGCGACATTGAGTGGGGGTGAGTGCGAGGGACTGTGAGTGTGGGTGAGTGTGAGAGACTGTGAGTAGGGGTGAGTGCGAGAGACAGTGAGTGAGGCTGAGTGCGAGAGACAGTGAGTGGGGGTGAGTGCGAGAGACAGTGAGTGGGGCTGAGTGCGGGAGACAGTGAGTGAGGGTGAGTATGAGAGACAGTGAGTGAGGGTGAGTGCGAGAGACAGTGAGTGAGGGTGAGTGCGAGAGACAGTGAGTGGGGGTGAGTGCGAGAGACAGTGAGTGGGGGTGAGTGTGAGAGACAGTGAGTGGGGGTGAGTGCGAATGACAGTGAGTGGGGGTGAGTGCGAGAGACAGTGAGTGGGTGTGTGTGCGAGAGACAGTGAGTGGGAGTGAGTGCGAGAGACAGTGAGTGGGGCTGAGTGCGGGAGACAGTGAGTGGGGGTGAGTGTGAGAGACAGTGAGTGGGGGTGAGTGCGAATGACAGTGAGTGGGTGTGTGTGCGAGAGACAGTGAGTGGGTGTGTGTGCGAGAGACAGTGATTGGGGGAGAGTGAGAGAGACAGTGAGTGGGGGTGAGTGTGAGAGACAGTGAGTGGGGGTGAGTGCGTCAGACAGTGAGTAGGGGTGAGTGCGAGTGACAGTGAGTGGGGGTGAGAGCGAGAGACAGTGAGTGGGGGTGAGTGTGAGAGACAGTGAGTGGGGGTGAGTGCGAGAGACAGTGAGTGGTGGAGAGTGCGAGACAGTGAGTGGGGGTGAGTGCGAGAGACAGTGAGTGGGGGTGAGTGTGAGAGACAGTGAGTGGGGGTGAGTGCGAGAGACAGTGAGTAGGGGTGACTGCGAGAGACAGTGAGTGGGGGTTAGTGCGAGAGACAGTGAGTGGGGGTTAGTGCGTGAGACAGTGAGTGGGTGAGAGTGAGAGAGACAGTGATTGGGGGTGAGTGTGAGAGACAGTGAGTGGGGGTGAGTGCGTCAGACAGTGAGTAGGGGTGAGTGCGAGTGACAGTGAGTGGGGGTGAGAGCGAGAGACAGTGAGTGGGGGTGAGTGTGAGAGACAGTGAGTGGGGGTGAGTGCGAGAGACAGTGAGTGGTGGAGAGTGCGAGACAGTGAGTGGGGGTGAGTGCGAGAGACAGTGAGTGGGGGTGAGTGTGAGAGACAGTGAGTGGGGGTGAGTGCGAGAGACAGTGAGTAGGGGTGACTGCGAGAGACAGTGAGTGGGGGTTAGTGCGAGAGACAGTGAGTGGGGGTTAGTGCGAGAGACAGTGAGTGGGGGTGAGTGAGAGAGACAGTGAGTGGGGGTGAGTGCGAGAGACAGAGAGTGAGGGTGAGTGCGAGAGACAGTGAGTGGGGGTGAGTGAGAGAGACAGAGAGTGAGGGTGAGTGCGAGAGACCGTGAGTGGGGCTGACTGCGAGAGACAGTGAGTGGGGGTGAGAGCGAGAAGCATTGTGTAGGGGTGAGTATGAGAGACATTGAGTAGGGGTGAATGTGAGAGACAGTGAGTGGGGGTGAGTGCGATAGACAGTGAGTGGGGGTGAGTGCGAGAGACAGTGAGTGGGGGTGAGTGTGTGAGACAGTGAGTAGGGGTGAGTGCGAGAGACAGTGAGTTGGGGTGAGTGTGAGAGACAGTGAGTGGGGGTGAGTGTGAGAGACAGTGAGTGGGGGTGAGTGTGAGAGACAGTGAGGGGGTGTGTGTGCGAGAGACAGTGAGTGGGGGTGTGTGCGAGGGACAGTGAGTGGGTGTGAGTACGAGAGACAGTGAGTGGGTGTGAGTGCGAGAGACAGTGACTGGGGGTGAGTGCGAGAGACAGTGAGTGAGGCTGTGTGCGAGAGACAGTGAGTGGGGGTGAGTGTGGGAGACAGTGAGTGTGGGTGAGTGTGGGAGACAGTGAGTGGGGGTGAGTGTGGGAGACAGTGAGTGGGGGTGAGTGCGAGAGTCAGTGAGTGGGGGTGAGTGTGGGAGACAGTGAGTGAGGGTGAGTGCGAGAGACAGTGAGTGGGGGTGAGTGCGAGAGACAGTGAGTGGGGGTGATTGCGAGAGACAGTGAGTGAGGGTGAATGCGAGAGACAGTGAGTCGGGGAGATTGCGAGAGTCAGTGAGTGGTGTTGAGTGCGAGAGACAGTGAGTGGGGGTGAGTGCGAGAGACAGTGAGTGAGGGTATGTGCGAGAGACAGTGAGTAGGTGTGAGTGCGAGAGACAGTGAGTATGGGTGAGTGCGTGAGACAGTGAGTGGGAGTGAGTGTGACAGACAGCGAGTGGGGGTGAGTGTGAGAGACAGTCAGTGGGTGTGAGTGCGAGTGACAGTGAGTAAGGGTGAGTGCGAGAGACAGTGAGTGGGGGTGAGTGCGAGAGACAGTGAGTGGGGGTGAGTGCGAGAGACAGTGAGTGGGGGTGAGTGCGAGACACAGTGAGTGGGGTAAGTGCGAGAGACAGTGAGTGAGGGTGAGGTTGAGAGACAGTGAGTGGGGGTGAGTGCGAGAGACAGTGAGTGGGGGTGAGTGCGAGAGACAGTGAGTGAGGGTGAGTGTGAGAGACAGTGAGTGGGGGTGAGTGCGAGAGACAGCGAGTGGGGGTGAGTGCAATAGACAGTGAGTGGGGGTGAGTGCGAGAGACAGTGAGTGGGGGTGAGTGCGAGAGACAGTGAGTGGGGGTGAGTACGAGAGACAGTGAGTGGGGGTGAGTGCGAGAGACAGTGAGTGGGGGTGAGTGCGAGAGACAGTGAGTGGGGGTGAGTGTGAGAGACAGTGAGTGGGGGTGAGTGCGAGAGACAGCGAGTGGGGTTGAGTGTGAGAGACAGTGAGTGAGGGCGAGTGCGAGAGACAGCGAGTGGGGGTGAGTGCGAGAGACAGTGAGTGGGGGTGAGTGTGAGAGACAGTGAGTAAGGGTTAGTACGAGAGACAGTGAGTGGGGGTGTGTTCGAGATACAGTGAGGTGGGGTGAGTGCGATAGACAGTGAGTAGGGGTGAGTGCGAGAGACAGTGAGTGATGGTGAATGCGAGAGACAGTGAGTGGGGGTGAGTGTGAGAGACTGTGAGTGGGGGTGAGTGCGAGAGACAGTGAGTGGGGGTGAGTGTGTGAGACAGTGAGTGGGGGTGAGTGCGAGAGACATTGAGTTGTGGTGAGTGTGAGAGACAGTGAGTGGGGGTGAGTGTGAGAGACAGTGAGTGGGGGTGAGTGTGAGAGACAGTGAGGGAGGGTGTGTGCGAGAGACAGGGAGAGGGGGTGAGTGTGAGAGACAGTGAGTGGGGGTGAGTGTGAGAGACAGTGAGTGGGGGTGAGTGTGAGAGACAGTGAGGGGTGTGTGTGCGAGAGACAGGGAGAGGGGGTGAGTGTGAGAGACAGTGAGTGGGGGTGAGTGCGAGAGGCAACGAGTGGGGGTGAGTGTGAGGGACAGTGAGTGGGGGTGAGTGCGAGTGTGATCGAGTGGGGCTGAGTGCGCGAGTCTGTGAGTGGGGGTGTGTGCGAGGGACAGTGAGTGGGTGTGAGTACGAGAGACTGTGAGTGAGGGTGAGTGCGAGAGACAGTGAGTGAGGCTGTGTGCGAGAGACAGTGAGTGGGGGTGAGTGCGAGAGTCAGTGAGTGGGGGTGAGTGTGGGAGACAGTGAGTGAGGGTGAGTGCGAGAGACAATGAGAGGGGGTGAGTGCGAGAGACAGTGAGTGGTGGTGAGTGTGAGAGACAGTGAGTGGGGGTGAGTGTGAGAGACAGTGAGTGGGGTTAATTGCGAGAGACAGTGAGTGAGGGTGAATGCGAGAGACAGTGAGTCGGGGAGATTGCGAGAGTCAGTCAGTGGTGTTGAGTGCGAGAGACAGTGAGTGGGGGTGTGTGCGAGAAACAGTGAGTGAGGGTGAGTGCGAGAGACAGTGAGTGGGGGTGAGTGCGAGACACAGTGAGTGGGGTAAGTGCGAGAGACAGTGAGTGAGGGTGAGTGTGAGAGACAGTGAGTGGGGGTGAGTGCGAGAGACAGTGAGAGGGGGTGAGTACGAGAGACAGTGAGTGGGGGTGAGTGTGAGAGACAGTGAGTGGAGGTGAGTGCGACACACAGTGAGTGGGGGTGAGTGTGAGAGACAGTGAGTGGGGGTGAGTGCGAGAGACAGTGAGTGAGGGTGAGTACGAGAGACAGTGAGTAGGGGTGAGTGCGAGAGACAGTGAGTGGGGGTGAGTGCGAGAGACAGTGAGTGGGGGTGAGTGTGAGAGACAGTGAGTGGGGGTGAGTGTGAGAGACAGTGAGTGGGGGTGAGTGTGAGAGACAGTGAGTGAGGGTGAGTGCGAGGGACAGCGAGTGGTGGTGAGTGTGAGAGACAGTGAGTGAGGGTGAGTGTGAGAGACAGTGAGTGAGGGTGAGTGCGAGAGACACCGAGTGAGGGTGAGTGCGAGAGACAGTGAGTGGGGGTGAGTGTGAGAGACAGTGAGTTGGGGTGAGTGCGAGAGACAGTGAGTGATGTTGAATGCGAGAGACAGTGAGTGGGGGTGAGTGTGTGAGACAGTGAGTAGGGGTGATTGCGAGAGACAGTGAGTTGGGGTGAGTGTGAGAGATAGTGAGTGGGGGTGAGTGTGAGAGACAGTGAGTGGGGGTGAGTGTGAGAGACAGTGAGGGGGGGTGTGTGCGAGAGACAGGGAGAGGGGGTGAGTGTGAGAGACAGTGAGTTGGGGTGAGTGCGAGAGACAGTGAGGGGGGGTGTGTGCGAGAGGCAACGAGTGGGGGTGAGGGTGAGGGACAGTGAGTGGGGGTGAGTGCGAGAGTCATCGAGTGGGGCTGAGTGCGAGAGACTGTGAGTGGGGGTGTGTTCGAGGGACAGTGAGTGGGTGTGAGTACGAGAGACTGTGAGTGGGGGTGAGTGCGAGAGACAGTGAGTGAGGCTGTGTGCGAGAGACAGTGATTGGGGGTGAGTGCGAGAGTCAGTGAGTGTTGGTGAGTGTGGGAGACAGTGAGTGGGGGTGAGTGCGATAGACAGTGAGTGGGGGTGAGTGTGAGAGACAGTGAGTGGGGGTGAGTGTGAGAGACAGTGAGTGGGGTTAATTGCGAGAGACAGTGAGTGAGGGTGAATGCGAGAGACAGTGAGTCGGGGAGATTGCGAGAGTCAGTGAGTGGGGGTGAGTGCGAGAGACAGTGAGTGGGGGTGAGTGCGAGAGACAGTGAGTGAGGGTGAGTGCGAGACACAGTGAGTGGGGGTGAGTGCGAGAGACAGTGAGTGGGGGTGAGTGCGAGAGACAGTGAGTGAGGGTGAGTGCGAGACACAGTGAGTGGGGTAAGTGCGAGAGACAGTGAGTGGGGTAAGTGCGAGAGACAGTGAGTGGGGGTGAGTGTGAGAGACAGTGAGTGGGGGTGAGTGCGAGAGTCAGCGAGTGGGGGTGAGTGTGAGAGACAGTGATTGAGGGTGAGTGCGAGGGACAGCGAGTGGGGGTGAGTGAGAGAGACAGTGAGTGAGGGTGAGTTTGAGAGACACCGAGTGGGGGTGAGTTCGAGAGACAGCGAGTGGGGGTGAGTGTGAGAGACAGTGAGTGAGGGTGAGTGTAAGAGACACCGAGTGGGGGTGTGTGCGAGAGACAGCGAGTGGTGGTGAGTGTGAGAGACAGTGAGTGAGGGTGAGCGCGAGAGACACCGAGTGAGGGTGAGTGCGAGAAACAGCGACTGGGGGTGAGTGCGAGAGACAGTGAGTGGGGGTGAGTGCGAGAGACAGTGAGTGGGGGTGAGTGCGAGAGACATTGAGATGGGGTGAGTGTGAGAGAGAGTGAGTAGGGGTGAGTGTGAGGGACAGTGTGTAGGGGTGAGTGCGAGAGACTGTGAGTGGGGGTGAGTGCGAGAGACAGTGAGTGGGGGTGAGTGCGAGAGGCAGTGTCTGGGGGTGAGTGTGAGAGTCAGTGAGTGCGGGTGAGTGCGAAAGTCAGTGAGTGGGGGTGAGTGTGAGAGACAGCGAGTGGGGGTGAGTGTGAGAGGCAGTGAGTGTTGGTGAGGGTGAGAGACCGTGAGTGGGGGTGAGTGTGATAGAGAGTGAGTGGGGGTGAGTGCGAGAGACAGTGAGTGGTGGTGAGTGCGAGAGACAGTGAGTGGGGTTGAGTGTGACAGACAGTGAGTGGGGGTGAGTGTGAGAGAGAGTGAGTGGGGGTGAGTGCGAGAGACAGTGAGTGGGGGTGAGCGTGAGAGACAGTGAGTGGGGGTGATTGCGAGAGACAGTGAGTGGGGGTGAGTGTGATAGACAGTGAGTGGGGTTGAGTGTGAGAGACAGTGAGTGAGGGTGAGTGCGAGAGACAGCGAGTGGGGGTGTGTGCGAGAGACAATGAGTGGGGGTGAGTGTGAGAGACAGTGAGTGAGGGTTAGTACGAGAGACAGTGATTCGGGATTTGTGCGAGAGACATTGAGTGGGGCTGAGTGCGATAGACAGTGAGTAGGGGTGAGTGCGAGAGACAGTGAGTGGTGGTGAATGCGAGAGACAGTGAGTGGGGGTGAGTGTGAGAGACAGTGAGTGGGGGTGAGTGCGAGAGACAGTGAGTGGGTGTCAGTGTGTGAGACAGAGAGAAGTGGTGAGTACGAGAAACAGTGAGTTGGGGTGAGTGTGAGAGACAGTGAGTGGGGGTGAGTGTGAGAGACAGTGAGGGGGGGTGTGTGCGAGAGACAGCGAGTGGTGGTGAGTGTGAGAGACAGTGAGTGGGGGTGAGTGCGAGAGGCAAGGAGTCGTGGTCAGTGTGAGTGACAGAGAGTGGGGGTGAGTGCGAGAGACAGCGATTGGGGGTGAGTGTGAGAGACAGTGAGTGAGGGTGAGTGCGAGGGACAGCGAGTGGTAGTGAGTGTGAGTGACAGTGAGAGAGGGTGAGTGCGAGAGACAACGAGTGGAGGTGAGTGAGAGAGACAGCGAGTGGGGGTGAGTGTGAGAGACAGTGAGTGAGTGTGAGTGCGAGAGACAGTGAGGAGGGGTGAGTGTGAGAGACAGTGTGTGGGGATGAGTGCGAGAGACAGTTAGTGGGGGTGAGTGCGAGAGACAGTGAGTGGGGGTGAGTGTGAGAGAGAGTGAGTAGGGGTGAGTGTGAGGGACAGTGAGTAGGGGTGAGTGCGAGAGACTGTGAGTGGGGGTGAGTGCGAGAGACAGTGAGTGGGGGTGAGTGCGAGAGACAGTGAGTGGGGGTGACTGCGAGAGACAGTGAATGGGGCTGAGTGCGAGAGACAGTGAGTGGGGGTGAGTGCGAGGGACAGTGAGTGGGTGTGAGTGCGAGAGACTGTGAGTGGGGGTGAATTCGAGTGACAGTGAGTGAGGCTGAGTTCGAGAGACAGTGAGTGCGGTTGAGTGCGAGAGACAGTGAGTGGGGGAGAGTGTGGGAGACAGTGAGTGAGGGTGAGTATGAGAGACAGTGAGTGAGTGTGAGTACGAGAGACAGTGAGTGAGGGTGAGTGCGAGAGACAGTCAGTGGGGGTGAGTGCGAGAGACAGTGAGTAGGGGTGAGTGCGAGAGGCAGTGAGTTGGGGTGATTGCGAGAGACAGTGAGTGAGGGTAAGTGCGAGAGACAGTGAGTTGGTGTGAGTGCGAGAGACAGTGAGTGGCGGTGAGTGTGAGAGACAGTGAGTGAGGGTGAGTTCAAGAGACACCGAGTGGGGGTGAGTGCGAGAGACAGAGAGTGGGGGTGAGTGTGAGAGACAGTGAGTGAGGGTGAGTGTAAGAGACACCGAGTGGGGGTGAGTGCGAGAGATAGCGAGGGGTTGAGTGCGAGAGACAGTGAGTGAGGGTGAGTGCGAGGGACAGCGAGTGGTGGTGAGTGTGAGAGACAGTGAGTGAGGGTGAATGCGAGAGACACCGAGTGAGGGTGAGTGCGAGAGACAGCGAGTGGGGGTGAGTGTGAGAGACAGTGAGTGAGGGTGAGTGCGAGAGACAGTGAGTGGGGGTGAGTGCGAGAGACAGTGAGTGGGGGTGAGTGCGAGAGACAGTGAGTGGGGGTGAGTGTGAGAGAGAGTGAGTAGTTGTGAGTGTGAGGGTCAGTGAGTAGGGGTGAGTGCGAGAGACTGTGAGTGGCGGTGAGTGCGAGAGACAGTGAGTGGGGGTGAGTGCGAGAGACAGTGAGTGGGAGTGAGTGCGAGAGACAGTGAGTGAGGGTGAGTGTGAGAGACAGTGAGTGAGGGTGAGTGCGAGAGACAGTGAGTGGGGGTGAGTGCGAGAGACAGTGAGTGAGGGTGAGTGCGAGAGACAGTGAGTGGGGGTGAGTGCGAGAGACAGTCAGTGGGGGTGAGTGCGAGAGACAGTGAGTGAGGGTGAGTGCGAGAGACAGTGAGTGGGGGTGAGTGCGAGAGACAGTCAGTGGGAGTGAGTGCGAGAGACAGTGAGTGAGGGTGAGTGTGAGAGACAGTGAGTGAGGGTGAGTGCGAGAGACAGTGAGTGGGGGTGAGTGTGAGAGACAGTGAGTGGGGGTGAGTGAGAGAGACAGTGAGTGGGGGTGAGTGGAGAGACAGTGAGTGGGGGTGAGTGCGAGAGACAGTGAGTGGGGGTGAGTGCGAGGGTCAGTGTGTGGGGCTACGTGCGAGCGTCAGTGAGTGGGGGTGAGTGTGAGAGACAGTGAGTGGGGGTGAGTATGAGAGACAGTGAGTGAGGGCGATTGCGAGAGACAGTGAGTGAGGGTGAGTGTGTTAGACAGTGAGTGGCGGTGACTGTGAGAGACAGTGAGTGGGGGTGAGTGCGAGAGACAGTGAGTGGGTGTGAGTGCGAAAGTCAGTGAGTGAGGGTGAGTGTGAGAGACAGCGAGTGGGGGTGAGTGTGAGAGACAGTGAGTGGGGGTGAGTGTGAGAGTGAGTGAGTGGGGGTGAGTGCGTGAGACAGTGAGTGGGGGTAAGTGCGAGAGACAATGAGTGGGGGTGATTGTGAGAGAGAGTGAGTGGGGGTGAGTGCGAGAGACAGTGAGTGGGGGTGATTGCGAGAGACAGTGAGTGGGGGTGAGTGTGAGAGACAGTGAGTGGGGGTGAGTGTGAGAGAGAGTGAGTGGGGGTGAGTGTGAGAGAGAGTGAGTGGGGGTGAGTTTGAGAGAGAGTGAGTGGAGGTGAGTGTGAGAGAGAGTGAGTGTGGGTGAGTGTGAGACACAGTGAGTGGTGGTGAGTGTGAGAGAGAGTGAGTGGGTGTGAGTGCGAGCGACAGTTAGTGGGGGTGAGTGTGAGAGACAGTGAGTGAGGGTGAGTGCGAGAGACAGCGAGTGGGGGTGAGTGCGAGAGACAGTGAGTGGGGGTGAGTGTGAGAGACAGTGAGTGAGGGTTAGTACGAGAGACAGTGAGTGGGGGTGTGTTCGAGATACAGTGAGTGGGGGTGAGTGCGATAGACAGTGAGTAGGGGTGAGTGCGAGAGACAGTGAGTGATGGTGAATGCGAGAGACAGTGAGTGGGGGTGAGTGTGTGAGACAGTGAGTGGGGGTGAGTGCGAGAGACAGTGAGTGGGGGTGAGTGTGTGAGACAGTGAGTAGGGGTGAGAGCGAGAGACTGTGAGTTGGGGTGAGTGTGAGAGACAGTGAGTGGGGGTGAGTGTGAGAGACAGTGAGTGGGGGTGAGTGTGAGAGACCGTGAGGGGGGGTGTGTGCGAGAGACAGTGAGTGGGGGTGAGTGTGATAGACAGTGAGTGGGGGTGAGTGCGAGAGGCAATGAGTGGGGGTGAGTGTGAGGGACAGTGAGTGGGGGTGAGTGCGAGAGTCATCGAGTGGGGCTGAGTGCGAGAGACTGTGAGTGGGGGTGTGTGCGAGGGAAAGTTAGTGGGTGTGAGTACGAGAGACTGTGAGTGGGGGTGAGTGCGAGAGACAGTGAGTGAGGCTGTGTGCGAGAGACAGTGAGTGGGGGTGAGTGCGAGAGTCAGTGAGTGGGCGTGAGTGTGGGAGACATTGAGTGAGGGTGAGTGCGAGAGACAGTGAGTGGGGGTGAGTGCGAGAGACAGTGAGTGGGGGTGAGTGTGGGAGACAGTGAGTGAGGGTGAGTGCGAGAGACAGTGAGTGGGGGTGAGTGCGAGACACAGTGAGTGGGGTAAGTGCGAGAGACAGTGAGTGGGGGTGAGTGTGAGAGACAGTGAGTGGGGGTGAATGTGAGAGACAGTGAGGGGGGGTGTGTGCGAGAGACAGTGAGTGGGGGTGAGTGTGAGAGACAGTGAGTGGGGGTGAGTGCGAGAGGCAACGAGTGGGGGTGAGTGTGAGGGACAGTGAGTGGGGGTGAGTGCGAGAGTCGTCGAGTGGGGCTGAGTGCGAGAGACTGTGAGTGGGGGTGTGTGCGAGGGACAGTGAGTGGTTGTGAGTACGAGAGACTGTGAGTGGGGGTGAGTGCGAGAGACAGTGAGTGAGGCTGTGTGCGAGAGACAGTGAGTGGGGGTGAGTGCGAGAGTCAGTGAGTGGGGGTGAGTGTGGGAGACAGTGAGTGAGGGTGAGTGCGAGAGACAGTGAGTGGGGGTGAGTGCGAGAGACAGTGAGTGGGGGTGAGTGTGAGAGACAGTGAGTGGGGGTGAGTGTGAGAGACAGTGAGTGGGGGTGATTGCGAGAGACAGTGAGTGAGGGTGAATGCGAGATACAGTGAGTCGGGGAGATTGCGAGAGTCAGTGAGTGGTGTTGAGTGCGAGAGACAGTGAGTGGGGGTGCGTGCGAGAGACAGTGAGTGAGGGTGAGTGCGAGAGACAGTGAGTGGGGGTGAGTGCGAGACACAGTGAGTGGGGTAAGTGCGAGAGACAGTGAGTGAGGGTGAGTGTGAGAGACAGTGAGTGGGGGTGAGTGTGAGAGACAGTGTGTGGCGGTGAGTGCGAGAGACAGTGAGTGGGTGTGAGTGCGAGAGACAGTGAGTGGGGGTGAGTGCGAGACACAGTGAGTGGGGTAAGTGCGAGAGACAGTGAGCGAGGGTTAGTGTGAGAGACAGTGAGTGGGGGTGAGTGGGAGAGACAGTGAGTGGGGGTGAGTGCGAGAGACAGTGAGTGAGGCTGAGTGTGAGAGACAGTGAGTGGGGGTGAGTGTGAGAGACAGCGAGTGGGGGTGAATGCGAGAGACAGTGAGTGGGGGTGAGTGCGAGAGACAGTGAGTGGGGGTGAGTACGAGAGACAGTGAGTGGGGGTGAGTGTGAGAGACAGTGAGTGAGGGTGAGTGCGAGAGACAGTGAGGAGGGGTGAGTGTGAGAGACAGTGAGTGGGGATGAGTGCGAGAGAAAGTTAGTGGGGGTGACTGCGAGAGACAGTGAGTGGGGGTGAGTGTTAGAGAGAGAGAGTAGGGGTGAGTGTGAGGGACAGTGAGTAGGGGTGAGTGCGAGAGACTGTGAGTGGGGGTGAGTGCGAGAGACAGTGAGTGGGGGTGACTGCGAGAGACAGTGAATGGGGCTGAGTGCGAGAGAAAGTGAGTGGGGGTGAGTGCGAGGGACAGTGAGTGGGGGTGAGTGCGAGAGACTGTGAGTGGGGGAGAATTCGAGTGACAGTGAGTGAGGCTGAGTGCGAGAGGCAGTGAGTCGGGGTGAGTGCGAGAGACAGTGAGTGGGGGAGAGTGTGGGAGACAGTGAGTGAGGGTGATTATGAGTGACAGTGAGTGGGGGTGAGTGTGAGAGACAGTGAGTGGGGGTGAGTGTGAGAGACAGTGAGTGGGGGTGAGTGTGAGAGACAGTGAGGGGGGGTGTGTGCGAGAGACAGTGAGTGGGGGTGAGTGTGAGAGACAGTGAGTGGGGGTGAGTGCGAGAGGCAACGAGTGGGGTGAATGTGAGGGACAGTGAGTGGGGGTGACTGCGAGAGACAGTGAATGGGGCCAAGTGCGAGAGACAGTGAGTGGGGGTGAGTGCGAGGGACAGTGAGTGGGGGTGAGTGCGAGAGACTGTGAGTGGGGGTGAATTCGAGTGACAGTGAGTTAGGCTGAGTGCGAGAGACAGTGAGTGGGGGTGAGTGCGATAGACAGTGAGTGGGGGAGAGTGTGGGAGACAGTGAGTGAGGGTGAGTATGAGAGACAGTGAGTGGGGGTGAGTGGGAGAGACAGTGAGTGGGGGTGAGTGCGAGAGACAGTGAGTGAGGCTGAGTGTGAGAGACAGTGAGTGGGGGTGAGTGCGAGAGACAGCGAGTGGGGGTGAGTGCGAGAGACAGTGAGTGGGGGTGAGTGCGAGAGACAGTGAGTGAGGCTGAGTGTGAGAGACAGTGAGTGGGGGTGAGTGCGAGAGACAGCGAGTGGGGGTGAGTGCGAGAGACAGTGAGTGGGGGTGAGTGCGAGAGACAGTGAGTGGTGGTGAGTGCGAGAGGCAACGAGTGGGGTGAGTGTGAGGGACAGTGAGTGGGGGTGACTGCGAGAGACAGTGAATGGGGCCAAGTGCGAGAGACAGTGAGTGGGGGTGAGTGCGAGGGACAGTGAGTGGGGGTGAGTGCGAGAGACTGTGAGTGGGGGTGAATTCGAGTGACAGTGAGTTAGGCTGAGTGCGAGAGACAGTGAGTGGGGGTGAGTGCGATAGACAGTGAGTGAGGGTGAGTATGAGAGACAGTGAGTGGGGGTGAGTGGGAGAGACAGTGAGTGGGGGTGAGTGCGAGAGACAGTGAGCGAGGCTGAGTGTGAGAGACAGTGAGTGGGGGTGAGTGCGAGAGACAGCGAGTGGGGGTGAGTGCGAGAGACAGTGAGTGGGGGTGAGTGCGAGAGACAGTGAGTGGGGGTGAGTGCGAGAGTCAGTGAGTGGTGTTGAGTGCGAGAGACAGTGAGTGGGGGTGCGTGCGAGAGACAGTGAGTGAGGGTGAGTGCGAGAGACAGTGAGTGGGGGTGAGTGCGAGACACAGTGAGTGGGGTAAGTGCGAGAGACAGTGAGTGAGGGTGAGTGTGAGAGACAGTGAGTGGGGGTGAGTGTGAGAGACAGTGTGTGGTGGTGAGTGCGAGAGACAGTGAGTGGGTGTGAGTGCGAGAGACAGTGAGTGGGGGTGATTGCGAGACACAGTGAGTGGGGTAAGTGCGAGAGACAGTGAGCGAGGGTTAGTGTGAGAGACAGTGAGTGGGGGTGAGTGGGAGAGACAGTGAGTGGGGGTGAGTGCGAGAGACAGTGAGTGAGGCTGAGTGTGAGAGACAGTGAGTGGGGGTGAGTGTGAGAGACAGCGAGTGGGGGTGAATGCGAGAGACAGTGAGTGGGGGTGAGTGCGAGAGACAGTGAGTGGGGGTGAGTACGAGAGACAGTGAGTGGGGGTGAGTGTGAGAGACAGTGAGTGAGGGTGAGTGCGAGAGACAGTGAGGAGGGGTGAGTGTGAGAGACATTGAGTGGGGATGAGTGCGAGAGAAAGTTAGTGGGGGTGAGTGCGAGAGACAGTGAGTTGGGGTGAATGTTAGAGAGAGAGAGTAGGGGTGAGTGTGAGGGACAGTGAGTAGGGGTGAGTGCGAGAGACTGTGAGTGGGGGTGAGTGCGAGAGACAGTGAGTGGGGGTGACTGCGAGAGACAGTGAATGGGGCTGAGTGCGAGAGACAGTGAGTGGGGGTGAATGCGAGAGACAGTGAGTGGGGGTGACTGCGAGAGACAGTGAATGGGGCTGAGTGCGAGAGACAGTGAGTGGGGGTGAGTGCGAGGGACAGTGAGTGGGGGTGAGTGCGAGAGACTGTGAGTGGGGGAGAATTCGAGTGACAGTGAGTGAGGCTGAGTGCGAGAGGCAGTGAGACGGGGTGAGTGCGAGAGACAGTGAGTGGGGGAGAGTGTGGGAGACAGTGAGTGAGGGTGATTATGAGAGACAGTGAGTGGGGGTGAGTGTGAGAGACAGTGAGTGGGGGTGTGTGCGAGAGACAGTGAGTGGGGGTGAGTGTGAGAGACAGTGAGTGGGGGTGAGTGCGAGAGGCAACGAGTGGGGTGAGTGTGAGGGACAGTGAGTGGGGGTGACTGCGAGAGACAGTGAGTGAGGGTGAATTCGAGTGACAGTGAGTTAGGATGAGTGCGAGAGACAGTGAGTGGGGGTGAGTGCGAGGGACAGTGAGTGGGGGTGAGTGCGAGAGACTGTGAGTGAGGGTGAATTCGAGTGACAGTGAGTTAGGATGAGTGCGAGAGACAGTGAGTGGGGGTGAGTGCGAGAGACAGTGAGTGGGGGAGAGTGTGGGAGACAGTGAGTGGGGGTGAGCGCGAGAGACAGTGAGTGGGGGTGAGTGTGAGAGACAGTGAGTGGGGGTGAGTGCGAGAGACAGTGAGTTGGGGTCAGTGTGAGAGACAGTGAGTGGGGGTGAGTGTGAGAGACAGTGAGTGGTGTGAGAGTGAGAGACAGTGAGGATGGGTGTGTCCGAGAGACAGCGAGTGGGGGTGATTGTGAGAGACAGTGAGTGGGGGTGAGTGTGAGAGACAGTGAGTGAGGGTGAGTGTAAGAGACACCGAGTGGGGGTGAGTGCGAGAGACACCGAGTGGGGGTGAGTGTGAGCGACAGTGAGTGAGGGTGAGTGCGAGGGACAGCGAGTGGTGGTGAGTGTGAGAGACAGTGAGTGAGGGTGAGTACGAGAGACACAGAGTGAGGGTGAGTACGAGAGACAGCGAGTGGGGGTGAGTGCGAGAGACAGTGAGTGGGGGTGAGTGCGAGAGACAGTGAGTGGGGGTGAGTGCGAGAGACAGTGAGTGGGGGTGAGTGCGAGAGACAGTGAGTGGGGGTGAATGTGAGGGACAGTGTGTAGGGGTGAGTGCGAGAGACTGTGAGTGGGGGTGAGTGCGAGAGACAGTGAGTGGGGGTGAGTGCGAGAGGCAGTGAGTGGGGGTGACTGTGAGAATCAGTGAGTGGGGGTGAGTGTGAGAGACAGTGAGTGGGGGTGAGTGCGAGAGACAGTGAGTGGGAGTGAATGCGAGAGACAGTGAGTGGGGGTGAGTGCGAGAGACAATGAGTGGGGGTGAGTGTGAGAGAGAGTGAGTGGGGGTGAGTGCGAGAGACAGTTAGTGGTGCTGAGTGCGAGAGACAGTGAGTGGGGTTGTGTGTGAGAGACAGTGAGTGGGGGTGAGTGTGAGAGAGAGTGAGTGGGGGTGAGTGCGAGAGACAGTGAGTGGGGTTGAGCGTGAGAGACAGTGAGTGGGTGTGATTGCGAGAGACAGTGAGTGGGGGTGAGTGTGAGAGACAGTGAGTGGGGTTGAGTGTGGGAGACAGTGAGTGAGGGTGAGTGCGAGAGACAGCGAGTGGGGGTGAGTGCGAGAGACAGTGAGTGGGGGTGAGTGTGAGAGACAGTGAGTGAGGGTTAGTACGAGAGACAGTGAGTGGGGGTTTGTGCGAGAGACATTGAGTGGGGGTGAGTGCGAGAGACAGTGAGTGGTGGTGAATGCGAGAGACAGTGAGTGGGGGTGAATGTGAGAGACAGTGAGTGGGGGTGAGTGCGAGAGACAGTGAGTGGGGGTGAGTGCGAGAGACAGTGAGTGAGGGTGAGTGTGAGAGACAGTGAGTGGGGGTGACTGCGAGAGACAGTGAATGGGGCTGAGTGCGAGAGACAGTGAGTGGGGGTGAGTGCGAGGGACAGTGAGTGGGGGTGAGTGCGAGAGACTGTGAGTGGGGGTGAATTCGAGTGACAGTGAGTGATGCTGAGTGCGAGAGACAGTGAGTGGGGGTGAGTGCGAGAGACAGTGAGTGGGGGAGAGTGTGGGAGACAGTAAGTGAGGGTGAGTATGAGAGACAGTGAGTGAGTGTGAGTACGAGAGACAGTCAGTGGGGGTGAGTGCGAGAGAGAGTGAGTAGGGGTTAGTGCGAGAGGCAGTGAGTTGGGGTGATTGCGAGAGACAGTGAGTGAGGGTAAGTGCAAGAGACAGTGAGTTGGTGTGAGTGCGAGAGACAGTGAGTGGCGGTGAGTGTGAGAGACAGTGAGTGAGGGTGAGTTCAAGAGACACCGAGTGGGGGTGAGTGCGAGAGACAGTGAGTGGGGGTGAGTGTGAGAGACAGTGAGTGAGGGTGAGTGCGAGGGACAGCGAATGGTGGTGAGTGTGAGAGACAGTGAGTGGGGGTGAGTGCGAGAGACAGTGAGTGAGGCTGAGTGTGAGAGACAGTGAGTGGGGGTGAGTGTGAGAGACAGTGAGTGGGGGTGAGTGCGAGAGACAGTGAGTGAGGCTGAGTGTGAGAGACAGTGAGTGGGGGTGAGTGCGAGAGACAGCGAGTGGGGGTGAGTGCGAGAGACAGTGAGTGGGGGTGAGTGCGAGAGACAGTGAGTGGGGGTGTGTCCGAGAGACAGCGAGTGGGGGTGAGTGTGAGAGACAGAGAGTGGGGGTGAGTGCGAGAGTCAGCGAGTGGGGGTGAGTGTGAGAGACAGTGAGTGAGGGTGAGCGCGAGGGACAGCGAGTGGGGATGAGTGAGTGAGACAGTGAGTGAGGGTGAGTTTGAGAGACACCGAGTGGGGGTGAGTTCGAGAGAGAGCGGGTGGGGGTGAGTGTGAGAGACAGTGAGTGAGGGTGAGTGTAAGAGTCACCGAGTGGGGGTGAGTGCGAGAGATAGCGAGTGGGGGTGAGTGTGAGAGACAGTGAGTGAGGGTGAGTGCGAGGGACAGCGAGTGGTGGTAAGTGTGAGAGACAGTGAGTGAGGGTGAGTGCGAGAGACACAGAGTGAGGGTGAGTGCGAGAGACAGCGAGTGGGGGTGAGTGCGAGAGACAGTGAGTGAGGGTGAGTGCGAGAGACAGTGAGTGGGGGTGAGTGCGAGAGACAGTGAGTGGGGGTGAGTGTGAGAGAGAGTGAGTAGGGGTGCGTGTGAGGGACAGTGTGTAGGGGTGAGTGCGAGTGACTGTGAGTGGGGGTGAGTGCGAGAGAGAGTGAGTGGGGGTGAGTGTGAGAGAGAGTGAGTGGGGGTGAGTGTGAGTGAGAGTGAGTGTGGGTGAGTGTGAGACACAGTGAGTGGTGGTGAGTGTGAGAGAGAGTGAGTGGGTGTGAGTGCGAGGGACAGTGAGTGGGGGTGAGTGTGAGAGACAGTGAGTGAGGGTGAGTGCGAGAGACAGCGAGTGGGGGTGAGTGCGAGAGACAGTGAGTGGGGGTTAGTGTGAGAGACAGTGAGTGAGGGTTAGTACGAGAGACAGTGAGTGGGGGTGTGTTCGAGATACAGTGAGTGGGGGTGAGTGCGATAGACAGTGAGTGGGTGTGAGTGCGAGAGACAGTGAGTGTGGGTGTGTGTGAGAGACAGTGAGTGGGGGTGAGTGCGAGAGACAGTGAGTGGGCGTGAGTGTGTGAGACAGTGATTGTGGGTGTGTGTGAGAGACAGTGAGTGGGGGTGAGTGCGAGAGACAGTGAGTGGGGGTGAGTGCGAGAGACAGTGAGTGGGGGTGAGTGTGTGAGACAGTGAGTGGGGGTGAGTGCGAGAGACAGTGAGTGGGGGTGAGTGTGTGAGACAGTGAGTAGGGGTGAGTGCGAGAGACAGTGAGTGTGGGTGTGTGTGAGAGACAGTGAGTGTGGGTGTGTGTGAGAGACAGTGAGTGGGGGTGAGTGCGAGAGACAGTGAGTGGGGGTGAGTGCGAGAGACAGTGAGTGGGGGTGAGTGTGTGAGACAGTGAGTAGGGGTGAGTGCGAGAGACAGTGAGTGGGGGTGAGTGTGAGAGACAGTGAGTGGGGGTGAGTGCGAGAGGCAACGAGTGGGGGTGAGTGTGAGGGACTGTGAGTGGTGGTGAGTGCGAGAGTCATCGAGTGGGGCTGAGTGCGAGAGACTGTGAGTGGGGGTGTGTGCGAGGGACAGTGAGTGGGTGTGAGTACGAGAGACTGTGAGTGGGGGTGAGTGCGATAGACAGTGAGTGAGGCTGTGTGCGAGAGACAGTGAGTGGGGGTGAGTGCGAGAGTCAGTGAGTGGGGGTGAGTGTGGGAGACAGTGAGTGAGGGTGAGTGCGAGAGACAGTGAGTGAGGGTGAGTGCGAGAGACAGTGAGTGGGGGTGAGTGCGAGACACAGTGAGTGGGCTAAGTGCGAGAGACAATGAGTGAGGGTGAGTGTGAGAGACAGTGAGTGGGGGTGAGTGTGAGAGACAGTGTGTGGCGGTGAGTGCGAGAGACAGTGAGTGGGTGTGAGTGCGAGAGACAGTGAGTGGGGGTGAGTGCGAGACACAGTGAGTGGTGTAAGTGCGAGAGACAGTGAGCGAGGGTGAGTGTGAGAGACAGTGAGTGGGGGTGAATGGGAGAGACAGTGAGTGGGGGTGAGTGCGAGAGACAGTGAGTGAGGCTGAGTGTGAGAGACAGTGAGTGGGGGTGAGTGCGAGAGACAGCGAGTGGGGGTGAGTGCGAGAGACAGTGAGTGGGGGTGAGTGCGAGAGACAGTCAGTGCGAGTGAGTGCGAGAGATAGTGTGTGGGGGTGAGTGGGAGAGACAGTGAGTGGGGGTGAGTGCGAGAGACATTGAGTGGGGGTGAGTGTGAGAGACAGTGAGTGGGGGTGAGTGTGAGAGACAGTGAGTGAGGGTGAGTGCGAGAGACAGTGAGTGGGGGTGAGTGCGAGAGACAGTGAGTGGTGGAGAGTGTGGGAGACAGTGAGTGAGGGTGAGTATGAGAGACAGTGAGTGAGTGTGAGTACGAGAGACAGTCAGTGGGGGTGAGTGCGAGAGACAGTGAGTAGGGGTGAGTGCGAGAGGCAGTGAGTTGGGGTGATTGCGAGAGACAGTGAGTGAGGGTAATTGCGAGAGACAGTGAGTTGGTGTGAGTGCGAGAGACAGTGAGTGGCGGTGAGAGTGAGAGACAGTGAGTGAGGGTGAGTTCAAGAGACACCGAGTGGGGGTGAGAGCGAGAGACAGCGAGTGGGGGTGAGTGTGAGAGACAGTGAGTGACGGTGAGTGTAAGAGACACCGAGTGGGGGTGAGTGCGAGAGACAGCGAGTGGGGTTGAGTGCGAGAGACAGTGAGTGAGGGTGAGTGCGAGGGACAGCGAGTGGTGGTGAGTGTGAGAGACAGTGAGTGAGGGTGAATGCGAGAGACACCGAGTGAGGGTGAGTGCGAGAGACAGCGAGTGGGGGTGAGTGTGAGAGACAGTGAGTGAGGGTGAGTGCGAGAGACAGTGAGTGGGGGTGAGTGCGAGAGACAGTGAGTGGGGGTGAGTGCGAGAGACAGTGAGTGGGGGTGAGTGTGAGAGAGAGCGAGTAGTTGTGAGTGTGAGGGACAGTGAGCAGGGGTGAGTGCGAGAGACTGTGAGTGGGGGTGAGTGCGAGAGACAGTGAGTGGGGGTGAGTGCGAGAGACAGTGAGTGGGAGTGAGTGCGAGAGACAGTGAGTGAGGGTGAGTGCGAGAGACAGTGAGTTGGGGTGAGTGCGAGAGACAGTCAGTGGGAGTGAGTGCGAGAGACAGTGAGTGAGGGTGAGTGTGAGAGACAGTGAGTGAGGGTGAGTGCGAGAGACAGTGAGTGGGGGTGAGTGTGAGAGACAGTGAGTGGGGGTGAGTGAGAGAGACAGTGAGTGGTGGTGAGTGGAGAGACAGTGAGTGGGGGTGAGTGCGAGAGACAGTGAGTGGGGTGAGTGCGAGGGTCAGTGTGTGGGGCTGCGTGCGAGCGTCAGTGAGTGGGGGTGAGTGTGAGAGACAGTGAGTGGGGGTGAGTGATCGCGACAGTGAGTGGGGGTGATTGCGAGAGACAGTGAGTGAGGGTGAGTATGAGAGACAGTGAGTGAGGGCGATTGCGAGAGACAGTGAGTGAGGGTGAGTGTGTTAGACAGTGAGTGGCGGTGACTGTGAGAGACAGTGAGTGGGGGTGAGTGCGAGAGACAGTGAGAGGGTGTGAGTGCGAAAGTCAGTGAGTGAGGGTGAGTGTGAGAGACAGCGAGTGGGGGTGAGTGTGAGAGACAGTGAGTGGGGGTGAGTGTGAGAGTGAGTGAGTGGGGGTGAGTGCGTGAGACAGTGAGTGGGGGTGAGTGCGAGAGACAATGAGTGGGGGTGATTGTGAGAGAGAGTGAGTGGGGGTGAGTGCGAGAGACAGTGAGTGGGGGTGATTGCGAGAGACAGTGAGTGGGGGTGAGTGTGAGAGACAATGAGTGGGGGTGAGTGTGAGAGAGAGTGAGTGGGGGTGAGTGTGAGAGAGAGTGAGTGGGGGTGAGTGTGAGAGAGAGTGAGTGGGGGTGAGTGTGAGAGAGAGTGAGTGTGGGTGAATGTGAGAGACAGTGAGTGGGGGTGAGTGTGTGAGACAGTGAGTGGTGGTGAGTGTGAGAGAGAGTGAGTGGGTGTGAGTGCGAGGGACAGTGAGTGGGGGTGAGTGTGAGAGACAGTGAGTGAGGGTGAGTGCGAGTGACAGCGAGTGGGGGTGAGTGCGAGAGACAGTGAGTGGGGGTGAGTGTGAGAGACAGTGAGTGAGGGTTAGTACGAGAGACATTGAGTGGGGGTGTGTTCGAGATACAGTGAGTGAGGGTGAGTGCGATAGACAGTGAGTAGGGGTGAGTGCGAGAGACAGTGAGTGATGGTGAATGCGAGAGACAGTGAGTGGGGGTGAGTGTGTGAGACAGTGAGTGGGGGTGAGTGCGAGAGACAGTGAGTGGGGGTGAGTGTGTGAGACAGTGAGTGGGGGTGAGTGCGAGAGACAGTGACTGGGGGTGATTGCGAGAGACAGTGAGTGGGGGTGAGTGTGAGAGACAGTGAGTGGGGGTGAGTGTGAGAGAGAGTGAGTGGGGGTGAGTGTGAGAGAGAGTGAGTGGGGGTGAGTGTGAGAGAGAGTGAGTGGGGGTGAGTGTGAGAGAGAGTGAGTGTGGGTGAATGTGAGTGACAGTGAGTGGGGGTGAGTGTGTGAGACAGTGAGTGGTGGTGAGTGTGAGAGAGAGTGAGTGGGTGTGAGTGCGAGGGACAGTGAGTGGGGGTGAGTGTGAGAGACAGTGAGTGAGGGTGTGTGCGAGAGACAGCGAGTGGGTGTGAGTGCGAGAGACAGTGAGTGGGGGTGAGTGTGAGAGACAGTGAGTGAGGGTTAGTACGAGAGACAGTGAGTGGGGGTGTGTTCGAGATACAGTGAGTGGGGGTGAGTGCGATAGACAGTGAGTAGGGGTGAGTGCGAGAGACAGTGAGTGATGGTGAATGCGAGAGACAGTGAGTGGGGGTGAGTGTGTGAGACAGTGAGTGGGGGTGAGTGCGAGAGACAGTGAGTGGGGGTGAGTGTGTGAGACAGTGAGTAGGGGTGAGTGCGAGAGACTGTGAGTTGGGGTGAGTGTGAGAGACAGTGAGTGGGGGTGAGTGTGAGAGACAGTGAGTGGTGGTGAGTGTGAGAGACCGTGAGGGGGGGTGTGTGCGAGAGACAGTG
This sequence comes from Cetorhinus maximus, assembly GCF_964194155.1. Classification (NCBI taxonomy): domain Eukaryota; kingdom Metazoa; phylum Chordata; class Chondrichthyes; order Lamniformes; family Cetorhinidae; genus Cetorhinus; species Cetorhinus maximus. The sequence continues at coordinate 7,770,938 of NC_135911.1, read as the reverse complement.
AGTTGGGGTGAGTGTGATAGACAGTGAGTGGGGGTGAGTGCGAGAGGCAATGAGTGGGGTTGAGTGTGAGGGACAGTGAGTGGGGGTGAGTGCGAGAGTCATCGAGTGGTGCTGAGTGCGAGAGACTGTGAGTGGGGGTGTGTGCGAGGGAAAGTTAGTGGGTGTGAGTACGAGAGACTGTGAGTGGGGGTGAGTGCGAGAGACAGTGAGTGAGGCTGTGTGCGAGAGACAGTGAGTGGGGGTGAGTGCGAGCGTCAGTGAGTGGGGGTGAGTGTGGGAGACATTGAGTGAGGGTGAGTGCGAGAGACAGTGAGTGGGGGTGAGAGCGAGACACAGTGAGTGGGGTAAGTGCGAGAGACAGTGAGCGAGGGTGAGTGAGAGAGACAGTGAGTGGGGGTGAGTGCGAGAGACAGTGAGTGAGGCTGAGTGTGAGAGACAGTGAGTGGGGGTGAGTGCGAGAGACAGCGAGTGGGGGTGAGTGCGAGAGACAGTCAGTGCGGGTGAGTGCGAGAGACAGTGAGTGGGGGTGAGTTCGAGAGACAGTGAGTGGGGGTGAGTGCGAGAGACAGTGAGTGGGGGTGAGTGCGAGAGGCAACGAGTGGGGGTGAGTGTGAGAGACATTGAGTGAGGGTGAGTGCGAGAGTCAGCGAGTGGGGGTGAGTGTGAGAGACAGTGAGTGAGGGTGAGCGCGAGGGACAGCGAGTGGGGATGAGTGAGAGAGACAGTGAGTGAGGGTGAGTTTGAGAGACACCGAGTGGGGGTGAGTTCGAGAGAGAGCGGGTGGGGGTGAGTGTGAGAGACAGTGAGTGAGGGTGAGTGTAAGAGTCACCGAGTGGGGGTGAGTGCGAGAGATAGCGAGTGGGGGTGAGTGTGAGAGACAGTGAGTGAGGGTGAGTGCGAGGGACTGCGAGTGGTGGTGAGTGTGAGAGACAGTGAGTGAGGGTGAGTGCGAGAGACACAGAGTGAGGGTGAGTGCGAGAGACAGCGAGTGGGGGTGAGTGCGAGAGACAGTGAGTGGGGGTGAGTGCGAGAGAGAGTGAGTGGGGGTGAGTGTGAGAGAGAGTGAGTGGGGGTGAGTGTGAGAGAGAGTGAGTGTGGGTGAGTGTGAGACACAGTGAGTGGTGGTGAGTGTGAGAGAGAATGAGTGGGTGTGAGTGCGAGGGACAGTGAGTGGGGGTGAGTGTGAGAGACAGTGAGTGAGGGTGAGTGCGAGAGACAGCGAGTGGAGGTGAGTGCGAGAGACAGTGAGTGGGGGTGAGTGTGAGAGACAGTGAGTGAGGGTTAGTACGAGATACAGTGAGTGGGGGTGAGTGCGATAGACAGTGAGTAGGGGTGAGTGCGGGAGACAGTGAGTGATGGTGAATGCGAGAGACAGTGAGTGGGGGTGAGTGCGAGAGACAGTGAGTGGGGGTGAGTGTGAGAGAGAGTGAGTGTGGGTGAGTGTGAGACACAGTGAGTGGTGGTGAGTGTGAGAGAGAGTGAGTGGGTGTGAGTGCGAGGGACAGTGAGTGGGGGTGAGTGTGAGAGACAGTGAGTGAGGGTGAGTGCGAGAGACAGCGAGTGGGGGTGAGTGCGAGAGACAGTGAGTGGGGGTGAGTGTGAGAGACAGTGAGTGAGGGTTAGTAAGAGAGACAGTGAGTGGGGGTGTGTTCGAGATACAGTCAGTGGGGGTGAGTGCGATAGACAGTGAGTAGGGGTGAGTGCGAGAGACAGTGAGTGATGGTGAATGCGAGAGACAGTGAGTGGGGGTGAGTGTGTGAGACAGTGAGTGGGGGTGAGTGCGAGAGATAGTGAGTGGGGGTGAGTGTGTGAGACAGTGAGTAGGGGTGAGTGCGAGAGACTGTGAGTTGGGGTGAGTGTGAGAGACAGTGAGTGGGGGTGAGTGTGAGAGACAGTGAGTGGTGGTGAGTGTGAGAGACCGTGAGGGGGGGTGTGTGCGAGAGACAGTGAGTTGGGGTGAGTGTGATAGACAGTTAGTGGGGGTGAGTGCGAGAGGCAATGAGTGGGGGTGAGTGTGAGGGACAGTGAGTGGGGGTGAGTGCGAGAGTCATCGAGTGGTGCTGAGTGCGAGAGACTGTGAGTGGGGGTGTGTGCGAGGGAAAGTTAGTGGGTGTGAGTACGAGAGACTGTGAGTGGGGTTGAGTGCGAGAGACAGTGAGTGAGGCTGTGTGCGAGAGACAGTGAGTGGGGGTGAGTGCGAGAGTCAGTGAGTGGGGGTGAGTGTGGGAGACATTGAGTGAGGGTGAGTGCGAGAGACAGTGAGTGGGGGTGAGTGCGAGAGACAGTGAGTGGGGGTGAGTGTGGGAGACAGTGAGTGAGGGTGAGTGCGAGGGACAGTGAGTGGGGGTGAGTGTGAGAGACAGTGAGTGGTGGTGATTGCGAGAGACAGTGAGTGAGGGTGAATGCGAGATACAGTGAGTCGGGGAGATTGCGAGAGTCAGTGAGTGGTGTTGAGTGCGAGAGACAGTGAGTGGGGGTGAGTGCGAGAGACAGGGAGTGGGTGTGAGTGCGAGAGACAGTGAGTGGGGGTGAGAGCGAGACACAGTGAGTGGGGTAAGTGCGAGAGACAGTGAGCGAGGGTGAGTGAGAGAGACAGTGAGTGGGGGTGAGTGCGAGAGACAGTGAGTGAGGCTGAGTGTGAGAGACAGTGAGTGAGGCTGAGTGTGAGAGACAGTGAGTGAGGCTGAGTGTGAGAGACAGTGAGTGAGGCTGAGTGTGAGAGACAGTGAGTGGGGGTGAGTGCGAGACACAGTGAGTGGGGTAAGTGCGAGAGACAGTGAGCGAGGGTGAGTGTGAGAGACAGTGAGTGGGGGTGAATGGGAGAGACAGTGAGTGGGGGTGAGTGCGAGAGACAGTGAGTGAGGCTGAGTGTGAGAGACAGTGAGGGGGGTGAGTGCGAGAGACAACGAGTGGGGGTGAGTGCGAGAGACAGTGAGTGGGGGTGAGTGCGAGAGACAGTCAGTGCGGGTGAGTGCGAGAGACAGTGAGTGGGGGTGAGTACGAGAGACAGTGAGTGGGGGTGAGTGCGAGAGACAGTGAGTGGGGGTGAGTGCGAGAGACAGTGAGTGGGGGTGAGTGTGAGAGACAGTGAGTGGGGGTGAGTGCGAGAGACAGTGAGTTGGGGTGAGTGTGAGAGACAGTGAGTGGGGTGATTGTGAGAGACAGTGAGTGGGGGTGAGAGTGAGAGACAGTGAGTGGCGTGAGAGTGAGAGACATTGAGTGGTGGTGAGTGTGAGAGACAGTGAGTGAGGGTGAGTGCGAGAGACAGTGAGTGGGGGTGAGTGCGAGAGACAGTGAGTGGGGGTGAGTGTGAGAGACAGTGAGTGGGGGTGAGTGTGAGAGACAGTGAGTGGGGGTGATTGCGAGAGACAGTGAGTGAGGGTGAATGCGAGATACAGTGAGTCGGGGAGATTGCGAGAGTCAGTGAGTGGTGTTGAGTGCGAGAGACAGTGAGTGGGGGTGAGTGCGAGAGACAGTGAGTGAGGGTGAGTGCGAGAGACAGTGAGTGGGGGTGAGTGCGAGACACAGTGAGTGGGGTAAGTGCGAGAGACAGTGAGTGAGGGTGAGTGTGAGAGACAGTGAGTGGGGGTGAGTGTGAGAGACAGTGTGTGGCGGTGAGTGCGAGAGACAGTGAGTGGGTGTGAGTGCGAGAGACAGTGAGTGGGGGTGAGTGCGAGACACAGTGAGTGGGGTAAGTGCGAGAGACAGTGAGCGAGGGTTAGTGTGAGAGACAGTGTTTGGGGGTGAGTGGGAGAGACAGTGAGTGGGGGTGAGTGCGAGAGACAGTGAGTGAGGCTGAGTGTGAGAGACAGTGAGTGGGGGTGAGTGTGAGAGACAGCGAGTGGGGGTGAGTGCGAGAGACAGTGAGTGGGGGTGAGTGCGAGAGACAGTGAGTGGGGGTGAGTACGAGAGACAGTGAGTGGGGGTGAGTGTGAGAGACAGTGAGTGAGGGTGAGTGCGAGAGACAGTGAGTGTGGGTGTGTGTGAGAGACAGTGAGTGGGGGTGAGTGCGAGAGACAGTGAGTGGGGGTGAGTGTGTGAGACAGTGAGTGGGGGTGAGTGTGTGAGACAGTGAGTGGGGGTGAGTGCGAGAGACAGTGAGTTGGGGTGAGTGTGAGAGACAGTGAGTAGGGTTGAGTGCGAGAGACAGTGAGTGGGGGTGAGTGTGTGAGACAGTGAGAGGGGGTGAGTGTGTGAGACAGTGAGTAGGGTTGAGTGCGAGAGACAGTGAGTTGGGGTGAGTGTGAGAGACAATGAGTGGGGGTGAGTGTGAGAGACAGTGAGTGGGGGTGTGTGCGAGGGACAGTGAGTGAGGCTGTGTGCGAGAGACAGTGAGTGGGGGTGAGTGCGAGAGTCAGTGAGTGGGGGTGAGTGTGGGAGACAGTGAGTGAGGGTGAGTGCGAGAGACAGTGAGTGAGGGTGAGTGCGAGAGACAGTGAGTGGGGTTGAGTGCGAGACACAGTGAGTGGGGTAAGTGCGAGAGACAGTGAGCGAGGGTGAGTGTGAGAGACAGTGAGTGGGGGTGAATGGGAGAGACAGTGAGTGGGGGTGAGTGTGAGGGACAGTGAGTGAGGGTGAGTGCGAGAGACAGTGAGTGTGGGTGTGTGTGAGAGACAGTGAGTGGGGGTGAGTGCGAGAGACAGTGAGTGGGGGTGAGTGTGTGAGACAGTGAGTGGGGGTGAGTGTGTGAGACAGTGAGTGGGGGTGAGTGCGAGAGACAGTGAGTTGGGGTGAGTGTGAGAGACAGTGAGTAGGGTTGAGTGCGAGAGACAGTGAGTGGGGGTGAGTGTGTGAGACAGTGAGTGGGGGTGAGTGTGTGAGACAGTGAGTAGGGTTGAGTGCGAGAGACAGTGAGTTGGGGTGAGTGTGAGAGACAATGAGTGGGGGTGAGTGTGAGAGACAGTGAGTGGGGGTGTGTGCGAGGGACAGTGAGTGAGGCTGTGTGCGAGAGACAGTGAGTGGGGGTGAGTGCGAGAGTCAGTGAGTGGGGGTGAGTGTTGGAGACAGTGAGTGAGGGTGAGTGCGAGAGACAGTGAATGAGGGTGAGTGCGAGAGACAGTGAGTGGGGTTGAGTGCGAGACACAGTGAGTGGGGTAAGTGCGAGAGACAGTGAGCGAGGGTGAGTGTGAGAGACAGTGAGTGGGGGTGAATGGGAGAGACAGTGAGTGGGGGTGAGTGTGAGGGACAGTGAGTGGTGTGAGAGTGAGAGACAGCGAGTGGGGTTGAGTGTGAGAGACAGTGAGTGATGGTGAGTGCGAGAGGCAACGAGTGGGGGTGAGTGTGAGAGACAGTGAGTGATGGTGAGTGCGAGAGACAGTGAGTGGGGGTGAGTGCGAGAGTCAGCGAGTGGGGGTGAGTGTGAGAGACAGTGAGTGAGGGTGAGCGCGAGGGGCAGCGAGTGGGGATGAGTGAGAGAGACAGTGAGTGAGGGTGAGTTTGAGAGACACCGAGTGGGGGTGAGTTCGAGAGAGAGCGGGTGGGGGTGAGTGTGAGACACAGTGAGTGAGGGTGAGTGTAAGAGTCACCGAGTGGGGGTGAGTGCGAGAGATAGCGAGTGGGGGTGAGTGTGAGAGACAGTGAGTGAGGGTGAGTGCGAGGGACTGCGAGTGGTGGTGAGTGTGAGAGACAGTGAGTGAGGGTGAGTGCGAGAGACACAGAGTGAGGGTGAGTGCGAGAGACAGCGAGTGGGGGTGAGTGCGAGAGACAGTGAGTGGGGGTGAGTGCGAGAGACAGTGAGTGGGGGTGAGTGCGAGAGACAGTGAGTGGGGGTGAGTGTGAGAGAGAGTGAGTAGGGGTGAGTGTGAGGGACAGTGTGTAGGGGTGAGTGCGAGAGACTGTGAGTGGGGGTGAGTGCGAGAGAGAGTGAGTGGGGGTGAGTGTGAGAGAGAGTGAGTGGGGGTGAGTGTGAGAGAGAGTGAGTGTGGGTGAGTGTGAGACACAGTGAGTGGTGGTGAGTGTGAGAGAGAATGAGTGGGTGTGAGTGCGAGGGACAGTGAGTGGGGGTGAGTGTGAGAGACAGTGAGTGAGGGTGAGTGCGAGAGACAGCGAGTGGAGGTGAGTGCGAGAGACAGTGAGTGGGGGTGAGTGTGAGAGACAGTGAGTGGGGGTGTGTTCGAGATACAGTCAGTGGGGGTGAGTGCGATAGACAGTGAGTAGGGGTGAGTGCGAGAGACAGTGAGTGATGGTGAATGCGAGAGACAGTGAGTGGGGGTGAGTGTGTGAGACAGTGAGTGGGGGTGAGTGCGAGAGACAGTGAGTGGGGGTGAGTGTGTGAGACAGTGAGTAGGGGTGAGTGCGAGAGACTGTGAGTTGGGGTGAGTGTGAGAGACAGTGAGTGGGGGTGAGTGTGAGAGACAGTGAGTGGTGGTGAGTGTGAGAGACCGTGAGGGGGGGTGTGTGCGAGAGACAGTGAGTTGGGGTGAGTGTGATAGACAGTTAGTGGGGGTGAGTGCGAGAGGCAATGAGTGGGGGTGAGTGTGAGGGACAGTGAGTGGGGGTGAGTGCGAGAGTCATAGAGTGGTGCTGAGTGCGAGAGACTGTGAGTGAGGGTGTGTGCGAGGGAAAGTTAGTGGGTGTGAGTACGAGAGACTGTGAGTGGGGTTGAGTGCGAGAGACAGTGAGTGAGGCTGTGTGCGAGAGACAGTGAGTGGGGGTGAGTGCGAGAGTCAGTGAGTGGGGGTGAGTGTGGGAGACATTGAGTGAGGGTGAGTGCGAGAGACAGTGAGTGGGGGTGAGTGCGAGAGACAGTGAGTGGGGGTGAGTGTGGGAGACAGTGAGTGAGGGTGAGTGCGAGAGACAGTGAGTGGGGGTGAGTGTGAGAGACAGTGAGTGGTGGTGATTGCGAGAGACAGTGAGTGAGGGTGAATGCGAGATACAGTGAGTCGGGGAGATTGCGAGAGTCAGTGAGTGGTGTTGAGTGCGAGAGACAGTGAGTGGGGGTGAGTGCGAGAGACAGGGAGTGGGTGTGAGTGCGAGAGACAGTGAGTGGGGGTGAGAGCGAGACACAGTGAGTGGGGTAAGTGCGAGAGACAGTGAGCGAGGGTGAGTGAGAGAGACAGTGAGTGGGGGTGAGTGCGAGAGACAGTGAGTGAGGCTGAGTGTGAGAGACAGTGAGTGGGGGTGAGTGCGAGAGACAGTGAGTGGGTGTGAGTGCGAGAGACAGTGAGTGGGGGTGAGTGCGAGACACAGTGAGTGGGGTAAGTGCGAGAGACAGTGAGCGAGGGTTAGTGTGAGAGACAGTGAGTGGGGGTGAGTGGGAGAGACAGTGAGTGGGGGTGAGTGCGAGAGACAGTGAGTGAGGCTGAGTGTGAGAGACAGTGAGTGGGGGTGAGTGTGAGAGACAGCGAGTGGGGGTGAGTGCGAGAGACAGTGAGTGGGGGTGAGTGCGAGAGACAGTGAGTGGGGGTGAGTACGAGAGACAGTGAGTGGGGGTGAGTGTGAGAGACAGTGAGTGAGGGTGAGTGCGAGAGACAGTGAGTGTGGGTGTGTGTGAGAGACAGTGAGTGGGGGTGAGTGCGAGAGACAGTGAGTGGGGGTGAGTGTGTGAGACAGTGAGTGGGGGTGAGTGTGTGAGACAGTGAGTGGGGGTGAGTGCGAGAGACAGTGAGTTGGGGTGAGTGTGAGAGACAGTGAGTAGGGTTGAGTGCGAGAGACAGTGAGTTGGGGTGAGTGTGAGAGACAATGAGTGGTGGTGAGTGTGAGAGACAGTGAGTGGGGGTGAGTGTGTGAGACAGTGAGTAGGGTTGAGTGCGAGAGACAGTGAGTTGGGGTGAGTGTGAGAGACAATGAGTGGGGGTGAGTGTGAGAGACAGTGAGTGGGGGTGAGTGTGAGAGACAGTGAGGGGGGGTGTGTGCGAGAGACAGTGAGTGGGGGTGAGTGTGAGAGACAGTGAGTGGGGGTGAGTGAGAGAGGCAACGAGTGGGGGTGAGTGTGAGGGACTGTGAGTGGGGGTCAGTGCGAGAATCATCGAGTGGGGCTGAGTGCGAGAGACTGTGAGTGGGGGTGTGTGCGAGGGACAGTGAGTGAGGCTGTGTGCGAGAGACAGTGAGTGGGGGTGAGTGCGAGAGTCAGTGAGTGGGGGTGAGTGTGGGAGACAGTGAGTGAGGGTGAGTGCGAGAGACAGTGAGTGAGGGTGAGTGCGAGAGACAGTGAGTGGGGTTGAGTGCGAGACACAGTGAGTGGGGTAAGTGCGAGAGACAGTGAGTGAGGGTGAGTGTGAGAGACAGTGAGTGGGGGTGAGTGTGAGAGACAGTGTGTGGCGGTGTGTGCGAGAGACAGCGAGTGGGTGTGAGTGCGAGAGACAGTGAGTGGGGGTGAGTGCGAGACACAGTGAGTGGGGTAAGTGCGAGAGACAGTGAGCGAGGGTGAGTGTGAGAGACAGTGAGTGGGGGTGAATGGGAGAGACAGTGAGTGGGGGTGAGTGCGAGAGACAGTGAGTGAGGCTGAGTGTGAGAGACAGTGAGTGGGGGTGAGTGCGAGAGACAGCGAGTGGGGGTGAGTGCGAGAGACAGTGAGTGGGGGTGAGTGCGAGAGACAGTCAGTGCGGGTGAGTGCGAGAGACAGTGAGTGGGGGTGAGTACGAGAGACAGTGAGTGGGGGTGAGTGCGAGAGACAGTGAGTGGGGGTGAGTGCGAGAGACAGTGAGTGGGGGTGAGTGTGAGAGACAGTGAGTGGGGGTGAGTGCGAGAGACAGTGAGTTGGGGTGAGTGTGAGAGACAGTGAGTGGGGGTGATTGTGAGAGACAGTGAGTGGGGGTGAGAGTGAGAGACAGTGAGTGGCGTGAGAGTGAGAGACAGTGAGTGGTGGTGAGTGTGAGAGACAGTGAGTGAGGGTGAGTGCGAGAGACAGTGAGTGGGGGTGAGTGCGAGAGACAGTGAGTGAGGGTGAATGCGAGATACAGTGAGTCGGGGAGATTGCGAGAGACAGTGAGTGGGGGTGAGTGCGAGAGACAGTGTGTGGGGGTGAGTGTGAGAGACAGTGAGTAGGGGTGAGTGCGAGAGACAGTGAGTTGGGGTGAGTGTGAGAGACAGTGAGTGGAGGTGAGTGTGAGAGACAGTGAGTGGTTTGAGAGTGAGAGACAGTGAGTGGGGGTGAGTATGAGAGACAGTGAGTGAGGGTGAGTGCGAGAGGCAACGAGTGGGGGTGAGTGTGAGAGTCAGCGAGTGGGGGTGAGTGTGAGAGACAGTGAGTGAGGGTGAGTGCGAGGGACAGCGAGTGGGGGTGAGTGATAGAGACAGTGAATGAGGGTGAGTTTGAGAGACACCGAGTGGGGGAGAGTTCGAGAGACAGCGAGTGGGGGTGAGTGTGAGAGACAGTGAGTGAGGGTGAGTGTAAGAGACACCGAGTGGGGGTGAGTGCGAGAGACAGTGAGTGAGGGTGAGTGCGAGGGACAGCGAGTGGTGGTGAGTGTGAGAGACAGTGAGTGAGGGTTAGTACGAGAGACAGCGAGTGAGGGTGATTGCGAGAGACAGAGAGTGGGGGTGAGTGCGAGAGACAGTGAGAGGGGGTGAGTTTGAGAGAGAGTGAGTGGGGGTGAGTGCGAGAGACAGTGAGTGGGGGTGAGTGCGAGTGACAATGAGTGGGGGGATTGTGATAAAGAGTGAGTGGGGGTGAGTGCGAGAGACAGTGAGTGGGGGTGAGTGCGAGAGACAGTGAGTGGGGGTGAGTGTGAGAGACAGTGAGTGGGGGTGAGTGTGAGAGATAGTGAGTGGGGGTGAGTGTGAGAGAGAGTGAGTGGGGGTGAGTGTGAGAGAGAGTGAGTGGGGGTGAGTGTGAGAGAGAGTGAGTGGGGGTGAGTGTGAGAGACAGTGAGTGAGGGTGAGTGTGAGAGACAGTGAGTGGTGGTGAGTGTGAGTGAGAGTGAGTGGGGGTGAGTGCGAGAGACAGTGAGTGAGGGTGATTGCGAGAGACAGTGAGTGGGTGTGAGTGCGAGAGACAGTGAGTGGGGGTGAGTGTGTGAGACAGTGAGAGGGGGTGAGTGCGAAAGACAATGAGTGGGGGTGAGTGCGAGAGACAGTGAGTGGGGGTAAGTGCGAGAGACAGTGAGTGGGGGTGAGTGCGAGGGTCAGTGTGTGGGGGTGAGTGCGAGAGACAGCGAGTGGGGGTGAGTGTGAGAGACAGTGAGAGGGGGTGAGTGCGAGCGACAGTGAGTGGGGGTGAGTGCGAGAGACAGTGAGTGAGGGTGAGTATGAGAGACAGTGAGTGAGGGTGATTGCGAGAGACAGTGAGTGAAGGTGAGTGTGTTAGACAGTGAATGGCGGTGACTGTGAGAGACAGTGAGTGGGGGTGAGTGCGAGAGACAGTGAGTGTGGGTGAGTGCGAAAGTCAGTGACTGGGGGTGAGTGTGAGAGACAGCGAGTGGGGGTGAGTGTGAGATACAATGAGTGGGGGTGATTGTGAGAGAGAGTGAGTGCGTGTGAGTGCGAGAGACAGTGAGTGAAGGTGAGTGCGAGAGACAGTGAGTGGGGGTGAGTGTGAGAGACAGTGAGTGGGGGTGAGTGTGAGAGAGAGTGAGTGGGGGTGAGTGTGAGAGAGAGTGAGTGGGGGTGAGTGTGAGAGAGAGTGAGTGGGGGTGAGTGTGAGAGATAGTGAGTGAGGGTGAGTGTGAGAGACAGTGAGTGGTGGTGAGTGTGAGAGAGAGTGAGTGGGGGTGAGTGCGAGAGATAGTGAGTGGGGGTGAGTGTGAGAGTCAGTGAGTGGGGGTGAGTGCGCGAGACAGTGAGTGGGGATGAGTGTGAGAGACAGTGAGTGGGGTTGACTGTGAGAGACAGTGAGTGAGGGTGAGTGCGAGAGACATCGAGTGGGGGTGAGTGCGAGAGACAGTGAGTGGGGGTGAGTGTGAGAGACAGTGAGTGAGGGTTAGTACGAGGGACAGTCAGTGAGGGTGATTGCGAGAGACAGTCAGTGGGGGTGAGTGCGAGAGACAGTGAGTGGCGTAAGTGCGAGAGACAGTGAGTGAGGGTAAAGGTGAGAGACAGTGAGTGGGGGTGAGTGCGAGAGGCAGTGAGTTGTGGTGAGTGTGAGAGTCAGTAAGTGGGGGTGAGTGCGAGAGACAGTGAGTGGGGGTGAGTGTGAGAGACAGTGAGTGGGGGTTACTGCGAGGGACAGCGAGTGGGGGTGGGTGCGAGAGACAGTGAGTGGGGGTGAGTCTGAGAGACAGTGAGTGGGGGTGAGTGTGTGAGACAGTGAGTGGTGGTGAGTGCGAGAGACAGTGAGTAGGGGTGAGCGTGAGAGACAGTGAATGGGGGTGAGTGCGAGAGACAGTGAGTGGGGGTGAGTGTGTGAGACAGTGAGTAGGGGTGAGTGCGAGAGACAGCGTGTGGGGGTGATTGTGAGAGACAGTGAGTGAGGGAGAGTGCGAGGGACAGAGAGTGGGGGTGATTGTGAGAGACAGTGAGTGAGGGTGAGTTCGTGAGACACCGAGTGGGGGTGAGTGTGAGATATAGGGAGTGGGAGTGAGTGCGAGAGACAGTGAATGGGTAAGAGTGTGAGAGACAGTGAATGGGGGTGAGTGTGAGAGTCAGTGAGTGGGGGTTAGTGTGAGAGATAGGGAGTGGGGGTGAGTGCGAGAGACAGTGAATGGGTATGAGTGTGAGAGGCAGTGAGTGTGGGTGAGTGCGAGAGACAGTGACTGGTGGTGAGTTTGAGAGACTGTGAGTTGGGGTGAGTGCGAGAGACAGTGAGTAGGAGTGAGTGTGAGAGACAGTGAGAGGGGGTGAGTGCGAGAGACAGTGAGTGGGGTTGACTGTGAGAGAGAGTGAGTGGGTGTGAGTGTGAGAGACAGTGAGTGGGGGTGAGTGTGAGGGACAGTGAGTGGGGGTTAGTGTGAGAGACAGTGAGTGGAGTTGAGTGCGAGAGACAATGAGTGGGGGTGAGTGCGAGAGACAGTGAGTGGGAGTGAGTGTGAGAGACAGTGAGTGGGGGTGAGTGTGAGTGACAGTGAGTGAGAGTGAGTGCGAGAGACAGAGAGTTAGGTTGAGTGCGAGAGACAGTGAGTGGGGGTGCGTGCATGTGACAGAGAGTTAGGTTGAGTTCGAGACACAGTGAGTGGGGGTGAGTGCGAGAGACAGTGAGTAGGAGTGAGTTCGAGAGACAGTGAGTGGGGTTGATTGAGAGAAACAGTGAGTGGGGGTGAGTGTGAGAGACAGTGAGTGGGGGTGAGTGCAAGAGACAGTGAGTGGGGGTGAGTGCAAGAGGCTGTGAGTGGGGGAGAGTGCGAGAGACAGTAATTGGGGGTGAGTGCGAGAGACAGTGAGTGGGAGTGAGTGCGAGAGACAGTGAGTGTGGGTGAGTGTGAGGGACAGTGAGTGGGGGTGAGTGCGAGAGACAGTGAGTGGGGGTGAGTGCGAGAGACAGTGAGTGGGGGAGAGTGCGAGAGACAGTGAGTGAGAGTGAGTGTGAGAGATTGTGAGTGAGGGTGAGTGCGAGAGACAGTGAGTGGGGGTGAGTGCGAGAGACAGTGAGTGGGGGTGAGTGTGAGGGACAGTGAGTAGGGGTCATTGCGAGAGACTGTGAGTGGGGGTGAGTGCGAGAGACACTGAGTCGGGGTGAGTGTGTGAGACATTGAGTGGGGGTGATTGCGAGAGACAGTGAGTGGGGGTGAGTGCGGGAGACAGTGAGTGGGGGTGAGTGCGAGAGACAGTGAGTGGGGGTGAGTGCGAGAGACAATTAGTGGGAGTGAGTGTGAGAGACAGTGAGTGGGGCTGAGTGCTAGTGATAGTGAGTGGGGGTGAGTGCGAGAGACAGTGAGTGGGGGTGAGTGCGAGAGACAGTGAGTCGGTGTATGTTCGAAGGACCGTGACTAGTGGTGAGTGCGAGAGACAGTGGGTGGGTGTTCGTGCGAGAGACAGTGAGTGGGGGTGAGTGCGAAAGACAGTGAGTGGGGGTGATTGTCAGAGACAGTGAGTGGGTGTGAGTGCGAGAGACAGTGAGTGGGGGTGAGTGCGAGAGACATTGTGTTGGGGTGAGTGTGAGAGAGTGTGAGTAGGGGTGAGTGTGAGAGACAGTGAGTAGGGGTGAGTGCGAGAGACAGTGAGTGGGGGTGAGAGCGAGAGACAGTGAGTGAGAGTGAGTGTGAGAGATAGTGAGTGAGGGTGAGTGCGAGAGACAGTGAGTGGGGGTGAGTGCGAGAGACAGTGAGTGGGGGTGAGTGCGAGAGACAGTGAGTGGGGTTGAGTGTGAGGGACAGTGAGTAGGGGTCATTGCGAGAGACTGTGAGTGGGGGTGAGTGCGAGAGACAATGAGTGGGGGTGAGTGTGTGAGACATTGAGTGGGGGTGAGTGTGAGAGACAGTGAGTGGGGGTGAGTGTGAGAGACAGTGAGTGATGGTGAGTGCGAGAGACATTGTGTGGGGGTGAGTGCGAGAGACATTGAGTGGGTTTGAGTGCGAGAGACAGTGAGTGGAGTTGAGTGCGAGAGACAGTGAGTGGGGGTGAGTGCGAGAGACAGTGAGTGGGGGTGAGTGCGAGAGACAGTGAGTGGGGGTGAGTGCGAGAGACAATGAGTGGGGGTGAGTGTGAGAGACAGTGAGTGGGAGTGAGTGTGAGAGACAGTGAGTGGGGGTGAGTGTGAGTGACAGTGAGTGAGAGTGAGTGCGAGAGACAGAGAGTTAGGTTGAGTGCGAGAGACAGTGAGTGGGGGTGCGTGCATGTGACAGAGAGTTAGGTTGAGTTCGAGACACAGTGAGTGGGGGTGAGTGCGAGAGACAGTGAGTAGGAGTGAGTTCGAGAGACAGTGAGTGGGGTTGATTGAGAGAAACAGTGAGTGGGGGTGAGTGTGAGAGACAGTGAGTGGGGGTGAGTGCAAGAGACAGTGAGTGGGGGTGAGTGCAAGAGGCTGTGAGTGGGGGAGAGTGCGAGAGACAGTAATTGGGGGTGAGTGCGAGAGACAGTGAGTGGGGGTGAGTGCGAGAGTCAGGGAGTGAGGGTGAGTGCGAGAGACAGTGAGTGGGTGTGAGTGCGAGAGACAGTGAGTGTGGGTGAGTGTGAGGGACAGTGAGTGGGGGTGAGTGCGAGAGACAGTGAGTGGGGGTGAGTGCGAGAGACAGTGAGTGGGGGTGAGTGTGAGAGACAGTGAGTGGGGATGAGTGCAAGAGACAGTGAGTGGGGGTGAGTGCGAGAGACAGTGAGTGGGGGAGAGTGCGAGAGACAGTGAGTGAGAGTGAGTGTGAGAGATTGTGAGTGAGGGTGAGTGCGAGAGACAGTGAGTGGGAGTGAGTGCGAGAGACAGTGAGTGGGGGTGAGTGCGAGAGACAGTGAGTGGGGGTGAGTGCGAGAGACAGTGAGTGGGGGTGAGTGTGTGAGACATTGAGTGGGGGTGATTGCGAGAGACAGTGAGTGGGGGTGAGTGCGAGAGACAGTGAGTGGGGGTGAGTGCGAGAGACAGTGAGTGGGGGTGAGTGCGAGAGACAATTAGTGGGAGTGAGTGTGAGAGACAGTGAGTGGGGCTGAGTGCTAGTGACAGTGAGTGGGGGTGAGTGCGAGAGACAGTGAGTGGGGGTGAGTGCGAGAGACAGTGAGTCGGTGTATGTTCGAAGGACCGTGACTAGTGGTGAGTGCGAGAGACAGTGAGTGGGTGTTCGTGCGAGAGACAGTGAGTGGGGGTGAGTGCGAAAGACAGTGAGTGGGGGTGATTGTGAGAGACAGTGAGTGGGTGTGAGTGCGAGAGACAGTGAGTGGGGGTGAGTGCGAGAGACATTGTGTTGGGGTGAGTGTGAGAGAGTGTGAGTAGGGGTGAGTGTGAGAGACAGTGAGTAGGGGTGAGTGCGAGAGACAGTGAGTGGGGGTGAGTGCGAGAGACAGTGAGTGAGAGTGAGTGTGAGAGATAGTGAGTGAGGGTGAGTGCGAGAGACAGTGAGTGGGGGTGAGTGCGAGAGACAGTGAGTGGGGTTGAGTGTGAGGGACAGTGAGTAGGGGTCATTGCGAGAGACTGTGAGTGGGGGTGAGTGCGAGAGACAATGAGTGGGGGTGAGTGTGTGAGACATTGATTGGGGGTGAGTGTGAGAGACAGTGAGTGGGGGTGAGTGTGAGAGACAGTGAGTGATGGTGAGTGCGAGAGACATTGTGTGGGGGTGAGTGCGAGAGACATTGAGTGGGTTTGAGTGCGAGAGACAGTGAGTGGAGTTGAGTGCGAGAGACAGTGAGTGGGGGTGAGTGCGAGAGACAGTGAGTGGGGGTGAGTGCGAGAGACAGTGAGTGGGGGTGAGTGCGAGAGACAATGAGTGGGAGTGAGTGTGAGAGACAGTGAGTGGGGCTGAGTGCGAGTGACAGTGAGTGGGGGTGAGTGCGAGAGGAAGTGAGTGGGGGTGAGTGCGAGAGACAGTGAGTCGGTGTGTGTATGAAGGACCGTGACTAGTGGTGAGTGCGAGAGACAGTGAGTGGGTGTTAGTGCGAGAGACAGTGAGTGGGGGAGAGTGAGAGAGACAGTGAGTGGGGGTGATTGTGAGAGACAGTGAGTGGGTGTGAGTGCGAGAGACAGTGAGGGGGGGAGATTGCGGGAGACAGTGAGTGGGTGTTAGTGCGAGAGACAGTGAGTGGGGGAGAGTGAGAGAGACAGTGAGTGGGGGTGATTGTGAGAGACAGTGAGTGGGGGTCAGTGCGAGAGACATTGTGTTGGGGTGAGTGTGAGAGAGAGTGAGTAGGGGTGAGTGTGAGAGACAGTGAGTAGGGGTGAGTGAGTGAGACAGTGAGTAGGGGTGAATGCGAGAGACAGTGAGTAGGGGTGAGTGTGAGTGATAGTGAGTAGGGCTGAGTGCCAGATACAGTGAGTAGGGCTGAGTGCGAGAGACTGAGAATAGGGGACAGTGCGAGAGACAGTGAGTGGGGGTGAATGCGAGAGTCAGTGAGTGGGGGTGAATGCGAGAGACAGTTAGTTGGGGAGAGTGTGAGTGACAGTGAGAGGGGGTGAGTGCAAGAGACAGTGAGTAGGGGTGAGTGTGAGAGACAGTGAGTGAGGGTGACTGCGAGAGACAGTGAGTAGGGGTGAGTGCGAGAGACAGTGAGTGGGGGTGAGTGCGAGTTTCAGTGAGTGTGGGTGAGTGCGAGAGACAGTGAGAGGGTGTGAGTGCGAGAGACAGTGAGTAGGGGTGACTGCGAGAGACAGTGATTGGTGGTGAGTGTGAGAGACAGTGAGTAGGGGTCAGTGTGAGAGACAGAGAGTGGGGGTGAGTGCGACTGACAGTGAGTAGCGGTGAGTGTGAGAGACAGTGAGTGGGGGTGATTGCGAGAGACTGTGAGTGTGGGTGAGTGCGAGAGACAGTGGGTGTGGGCGAGTGCGAGAGACAGTGAGTGGGGGTGAGTGTGAGAGACAGTGAGTGGGGGTGAGTGCGAGAGACAGTGAGTGGGGGTGAGTGCGAGAGACAGTGAGTAGGGGTGAGTGCGAGAGACAGTGAGTGTGGGTGAGTGCGAGAGACAGTGAGTAGGGGTGAGTGTGAGAGACAGTGAGTGGGGGTGCGTGCGAGAGACAGTGAGTGTGGGTGAGTGCGAGAGACAGTGAGTAGGGGTGAGTGTGAGAGACAGTGAGTGGGGGTAAGTCTGAGAGACAGTGAGTAGGGGTGAGTTTGAGAGACAGTGAGTGGGGGAGAGTGCGAGAGACAGTGAGTTGGGGTGAGTGTGAGAGACAATGAGTGGGGGTGAGTGCGAGAGACAGTGAGTGGGGGTCATTGCGAGTGACGGTGAGTTGGGGTGAGTCGAGTGACATTGAGTAGGGGTGAATGCGAGAGATAGTGAGTGGGGGTGAGTTCGAGAGACAGTGAGTGGGGGTCAGTGCGGGTGACGGTGAGTTGGGGTGAGCCGAGTGACATTGAGTAGGGGTGATTGCGAGAGATAGTGAGTGGGGATGAGTTCGAAAGACAGTGAGTGGGGGTGAGTGAGAGAGACAGTGAGTGGGGGTGAGTGCGAGAGACAGTGAGTGAGGGTGAGTGCGAGAGACAGTGAGTGGGGGTGAGTGCGAGAGACAGTGAGTGGGGGTGAGTGCGAGAGACAGTGAGTGGGGGTGAGTGCGAGAGACAGTGAGTGGGGGTGAGCGTGATAGACAGTGAGTGAGGGTGAGTGCAAGAGACAGTGAGTGTGGTGAATGCGAGAGACAGTGAGTAGGTGTGAGTGCGAGAGACAGTGAGTGGGGGTGAGTGTGAGAGACAGTGAGTAGCGGTGAGTGCGAGAGACAGTGAGTGGGGGTGAGTGCGAGAGACAGCGAGTGGGGATGAGTGCGAGAGACAGTGAGTGAGGGGTGAGTGCGAGAGACAGCGAGTGGGGGTGAGTGCGAGAGATAGTGAGTGGCGGTGAGTGTGAGAGACAGTGAAGGGGGATGAGTGCAATTGACAGTGAGTAGGGTTGAGTGTGAGAGACAGTGAGTGGAGGTGAGTGTGAGAGACAGTGAGTAGGAGTGAGTGCGAGAGATAGTGAGTGGGGTGAGAGCGAGAGACAGTGAGGGGGGGTGAGTGCGAGAGACAGTGAGTGGGGGTGAGTGCGAGAGACAGTGAGTGGGGGTGAGCGTGATAGACAGTGAGTGAGTGTGAGTGCGAGAGACAGTGAGTGTGGTGAATGCGAGAGACAGTGTGTAGGGGTGAGTGCGAGAGACAGTGAGTGGGGTTGAGTGTGAGAGACAGTGAGTAGGGGTGAGTGCGTGAGACAGTGAGTGGGGGTGAGTGCGAGAGACAGCGAGTGGGGATGAGTGCGATAGACAGTGAGTGAGGGGTTAGGGCGAGAGACAGCGAGTGGGGGTGAGTGCGAGAGACAGCGAGTGGGGTTGAGTGCGAGAGACAGTTAGTGGGGGTGAGTGCGAGAGACAGTGAGTAGGGGTGAGTGTGAGAGGCAGTCAGTGGGGGTGCGTGCGAGAGGCAGCGAGTGTGGTGAATGCGAGAGACAGTGAGTAGGGGTGAGTGCGAGAGACAGTGAGTGGGGGTGAGTGTGAGAGAAAGTGAGTGAGGGTGAGTGCGAGAGACAGCGAGTGGGGGTGAGTGTGAGAGACGGTGAGTGATAGTGAGTGCGAGAGACAGCGAGTGGGGGTGAGTGTGAGAGACAGTGAGTGATGGTGAGTGCGAGAGACAGCGAGTGGGGGTGAGTGTGAGAGACAGTGAGTGAGGGTGAGTGCGAGAGACAGCGAGTGGGGGTGAGTGTGAGAGACAGTGAGTGATGGAGAGTGCGAGAGACAGCGAGTGGGGGTGAGTGTGAGAGTCAATGAGAGAGTGTGAGTGCAAGAGACAGTGAGTGTGGTGAATGCGAGAGACAGTGAGTAGGTGTGAGTGCGAGAGACAGTGAGTGGGGGTGAGTGTGAGAGACAGTGAGTAGCGGTGAGTGCGAGAGACAGTGAGTGGGGATGAGTGCGAGAGACAGTGAGTGAGGGGTGAGTGCGAGAGACAGCGAGTGGGGTTGAGTGCATGAGACAGTGAGTGGGGGTGAGTGTGAGAGACAGTGAAGGGGGGTGAGTGCAATTGACAGTGAGTGGGGTTGAGTGTGAGAGACAGTGAGTGGAGGTGAGTGTGAGAGACAGTGAGTAGGAGTGAGAGCGAGAGATAGTGAGTGGGGGTGAGAGCGAGAGACAGTGAGGGGGGGTGAGTGCGAGAGACAGTGAGTGAGTGTGAGTGCGAGAGACAGTGAGTGTGGTGAATGCGAGAGACAGTGAGTAGGGGTGAGTGCGAGAGACAGTGAGTGGGGGTGAGTGTGAGAGACAGTGAGTAGGGGTGAGTGCGAGAGACAGTGAGTGGGGGTGAGTGCGAGAGACAGCGAGTGGGGATGAGTGCGAGAGACAGTGAGTGAGGGGTGAGTGCGAGAGACAGTGAGTGGGGGTGAGTGCGAGAGACAGTGAGTGGGGGTGAGTGTGTGAGACAGTGAGTGGGGGTGAGTGCGAGAGGCAATGAGTGGGGGTGAGTGCGAGAGACAGTGAGTAGGGATGAGTGCGAGAGACAGTGAGTAGGGGTGAGTGCCAGAGACAGTGAGTGGGGGTGAGCGTGAGGGACAGTGAGTAGGGGTGAGTGCCAGAGACAGTGAGTAGGGGTGAGTGTGAGAGACAGTGAGTGGGGGTGAGTGCGAGAGACAGTGAGTAGGGGTGAGTGTGAGAGACAGTGAGTGAGGGTGAGTGCGAGAGACAGTGAGTAGGGATGAGTGCGAGAGACATTGAGTGGGGGTGAGTGCGAGAGACAGTGAGTGGGGGTGAGTGTGAGGGAGAGTGAGTAGGGGAGAGTGCCAGAGACAGTGAGTGGGGGTGAGTGCGAGAGACAGTGAGTGGGGGTGAGTGCGAGAGACAGTGAGTGGGGGTGAGCGTGATAGACAGTGAGTGAGGGTGAGTGCAAGAGACAGTGAGTGTGGTGAATGCGAGAGACAGTGAGTAGGTGTGAGTGCGAGAGACAGTGAGTGGGGGTGAGTGTGAGAGACAGTGAGTAGCGTTGAGTGCGAGAGACAGTGAGTGGGGTTGAGAGCGAGAGACAGCGAGTGGGGATGAGTGCGAGAGACAGTGAGTGAGGGGTGAGTGCGAGAAACAGCGAGTGGGGGTGAATGCGAGACACAGTGAGTGGGGGTGAGTGTGAGAGACAGTGAAGGGGGGTGAGTGCGATTGACAGTGAGTAGGGTTGAGTGTGAGAGACAGTGAGTGGAGGTGAGTGTGAGAGACAGTGAGTAGGAGTGAGTGCGAGAGATAGTGAGTGGGGGTGAGAGCGAGAGACAGTGAGGGGGGGCGAGTGCGAGAGACAGTGAGTGGGGGTGAGTGCGAGAGACAGTGAGTAGGGGTGAGCGTGATAGACAGTGAGTGAGCGTGAGTGCGAGAGACAGTGAGTGTGGTGAATGTGAGAGATAGTGAGTGGGGGTGAGTGTGAGAGACAGTGAGTAGGGGTGAGTGCGAGAGACAGTGAGTGGGGTTGAGTGCGAGAGACAGCGAGTGGGGATGAGTGTGAGAGACAGTGAGTGATGGGTGAGTGCGAGAGACAGCGAGTGGGGGTGAGTGCGAGAGACAGCGAGTGGGGGTGAGTGCGAGAGACAGTGAGTAGGGGTGAGTGTGAGAGGCAGTCAGTGGGGGTGCGTGCGAGAGGCAGCGAGTGTGGTGAATGCGAGAGACAGTGAGTGGGGGTGAGTGTGAGAGACAGTGATTGAGGGTGAGTGTGAGAGACAGTGTGAGGGTGAGTGCGAGAGACAGCGAGTGGGGGTGAGTGTGAGAGACGGTGAGTGATGGTGAGTGTGAGAGACAGTGAGTGGGCTTGAGTGTGAGAGACAATGAGTGATGGTGAGTGCGAGAGACAGTGAGTGGGGGTGAGTGTGAGAGACAGTGAGTGAGGGTGAGTGCGAGAGACAGCGAGTGGGGGTGAGTGTGAGAGACGGTGAGTGATGGTGAGTGCGAGAGACAGCGAGTGGGGGTGAGTGTGAGAGACAATGAGTGATGGTGAGTGCGAGAGACAGTGAGTGGGGGTGAGTGTGAGAGACAGTGAGTGAGGGTGAGTGCGAGAGACAGCGAGTGGGGGTGAGTGTGAGAGACAATGAGTGATGGTGAGTGCGAGAGACAGTGAGTGGGGGTGAGTGTGAGAGACAGTGAGTGAGGGTGAGTGCGAGAGAAAGCGAGTGGGGGTGAGTGTGAGAGACAGTGAGTGATGGAGAGTGAGAGAGACAGCGAGTGGGGGTGAGTGTGAGAGTCAGTGAGAGAGGGTGAGTGCGAGAGACACTGAGTAGGGGTGAGTGCGAGAGACAGTGAGTGGGGGTGAGTGCGAGAGACAGTGAGTAGGGGTGAGTGCAAGAGACAGTGTGAGTGGTGAGTGTGAGAGGCAGTCAGTGGGGGTGCGTGCGAGAGGCAGCGAGTGGGGGTGAGTGTGAGAGACAGTGAGTGAGGGTGAGTGCGAGAGACAGCGAGTGGGGGTGAGTTTGAGAGACAGTGAGTGATGGTGAGTGCGAGAGACAGCGAGTGGGGGTGACTGTGAGAGACAGTGAGTGATGGTGAGTGCGAGAGACAGCGAGTGGGGGTGAGTGTGAGAGACAGTGAGTGATGGAGAGTGCGAGAGACAGCGAGTGGGGGTGAGTGTGAGAGTCAGTGAGAGAGGGTGAGTGCGAGAGACACTGAGTGGGGGTAAGTGCGAGAGACAGTGAGTGGGGGTGAGTGCGAGAGACAGTGAGTAGGGGTGAGTGCGAGAGACAGTGAGTGGGGGTGAGTGCGAGAGACAGTGAGTGGGGGTGAGTGTGAGGGACAGTGAGTAGGGGTGAGAGCGAGGGACAGTGCGTGGTGGTGAGTGCGAGAGACAGTGAGTAGGGGTGAGTGCGAGAGACAGTGAGCCGGGGTGAGTGCGAGAGACAGTGAGTAGGGGTGAGTGTGAGAGACAGTGAGTGGGGGTGAGTGCGAGAGACAGTGAGTCGGGGAGAGTGTGAGAGAGAGTGAGTAGGGGTGAGTGTGAGGGACAGTGAGTAGGGGTGAGTGCGAGAGACTGTGAGTGGGGGTGAGTGCGAGAGACAGTGAGTGGGGGTGAATGCGAGAGACAGTGAGTGGGGGTGAATGCGAGAGACAGTGAGTGGGGGTCAGTGTGAGAGACAGTGAGCAGGGGTGAGTGTGAGGGACAGTGAGTAGGGGTGAGTGCGACAGACTGTGAGTGGGGTTGATTGCGAGAGACAGTGAGTGGGGGTGAGTGAGAGAGACAGTGAGTGGGGGTGAATGCGAGATATAGATAATAGGGGTGAGTGCGAGAGACAGTGAGTGGGGGTGAGTGTGAGAGACAGTGAGTGGGGGTGAGTGTGAGAGACAGTGAGTGGGGGTGAGTGTGAGAGACAGTGAGTGGGGGTGAGTGCGAGAGACAGTGAGTGGGGACGAGTGCGAGAGACAGTGAGTGAGGGTGAGTGCGAGAGACAGTGAGTGGGTGTGAGTGCGAGAGGCAGTGAGTGGGGGTGAGTGCGAGAGACAGTGAGTTCGTGTGAGTGTGAGAGTCAGTGAGTGGGGGTGAGTGTGAGAGACATGGAGTGGGGGTGAGTGCGAGAGACAGTGAGTGGGGGTGAGTGTGAGAGACAGTGAGAGGGGGTGAGTGCGAGAGACGGTGAGTGGGGGTGAGTTTGAGAGACTGTGAGTTCGGGTGAGTGCGAGAGACAGTGAGTAGGAGTGAGTGTGAGAGACAGTGAGTGGGGGTGAGTGTGAGAGACAGTGAGTGGGGGTGAGTGCGAGAGACAGTGAGTGGGGTTGACTGTGAGAGAGAGTGAGTAGGGGTGAGTGTGAGGGACAGTGAGTGGGGGTGAGTGAGAGAGACAGTGAGTGGGGGTGAGTGCGAGAGACAGTGAGTGGGGGTGAGTGCGTGAGACAGTGAGTGGGGGTGAGTGTGAGAGACAGTGAGTGGGGGTGAGTGTGAGAGACAGTGAGTGGGGGTGAGTGTGAGAGACAGTTAGTGGGAGTGAGTGCGTGAGACAGTGAGTGGGGTTGAGTGCGTGAGACAGTGAGTGGGGGTGTGTGCGAGAGACAGTGAGTGGGGGTGAGTGCGTGAGACAGTGAGTGGGGGTGAGTGTGAGAGAGTGTAGGGGTGAGTGTGAGGGACAGTGAGTGGGGGTGAGTGTGAGAGACAGTGAGTGGGGGTGAGTGTGAGTGACAGTGAGTGAGGGTGAGTGCGAGAGACAGTGAGTGGGGGTGAGTGCGTGAGACAGTGAGTGGGGGTGAGTGCGAGAGACAGTGAGTGTGGGTCAGTGTGAGGGACAGTGAGTGGGCGTGAGTGCGAGAGACAGTGAGTGGGGGTGATTGCGAGAGACAGTGAGTGGGGGTGAGTGTGAGAGACAGTGACTGGGCGTGTGTGCGAGAGACATTGAGTGGGGGTGATTGCGAGAGACAGTGAGTGGGGGTGAGTGCGAGAGACAGTGAGTGGGGGTGAGTGTGAGAGACAGTGAGTGATGGTGAGTGCGAGAGACATTGTGTGGGGGTGAGTGCGAGATACATTGAGTGGGTTTGAGTGCGAGAGACAGTGAGTGGGGTTGAGTGCGATTGACAGTGAGTGGGGGTGAGTGCGAGAGACAGTGAGTGGGGGTGAGTGCGAGAGACAGTAAGTGGGGGTGAGTGCGAGAGACAGTGAGTGAGGGTGAGTGCGAGAGACAGTGAGTGGGGGTGAGTGCGAGAGACACTGAGTGGGGGTGAGTGTGAGAGACAGTGAGTGGGGGTGAGTGTGAGAGACAGTGAGTGGGTGTGAGTGCGAGAGACAGTGAGTGGGGGTGAGTGTGAGAGAGAGTAGGGGTGAGTGTGAGGGACAGTGAGTGGGGGTGAGTGTGAGAGACAGTGAGTGGGGTTGAGTGCGAGACACAGTGAGTGGGGGTGAGTGCGAGAGACAGTGAGTGGGAGTGAGTGTGAGAGACAGTGAGTGGGGGAGAGTGTGAGTGATAGTGAGTGAGGGTGAGTGCGAGAGACAGAGAGTTAGGTTGAGTGCGAGAGACAGTGAGTGGGGGTGAGTGCGAGTGACAAGAGTTAGGTTGAGTGAGAGAGAGAGTGAGTGGGGGTGAGAGTGAGAGACAGTGAGTGAGGGTGAGTGTGAGAGACAGAGAGTAGGAGTGAGTGCGAGAGTCAGTGAGTAGGAGTGAGTTCGAGAGACAGAGTGGGGGTGAGTGTGAGAGACAGTGAGTGGGGGTGAGTGCGAGAGACAGTCAGTGGGGGTGAGTGCGAGAGACAGTGAGTGGGGGAGAGTGCGAGAGACAGTGAGTGAGAGTGAGTGTGAGAGATAGTGAGTGAGGGTGAGTGCGAGAGACAGTGAGTGGGGGTGAGTGCGAGAGACAGTGAGTGGGGGTGAGTGCGAGAGACAGTGAGTGGGGGTGAGTGTGAGGGACAGTGAGTAGGTGTCATTGCGAGAGACTGTGAGTAGGGGTGATTGCGAGAGACTGTGAGTGGGGGTGAGTGCGAGAGACATTGAGTGGGGGTGATTGCGAGAGACAGTGTGAGGGGGTGAGTGCGAGAGACAGTGAGTGGGGGTGAGTGTGAGAGACAGTGAGTGATGGTGAGTGCGAGAGACATTGTGTGGGGGTGAGTGCAAGAGACATTGAGTGGGTTTGAGTGCGAGAGACAGTGAGTGGGGTTGAGTGCGAGAGACAGTGAGTGGGGATGAGTGCGAGAGACAGTGAGTGGGGGTGAGTGCGAGAGACAGTGAGTGGGGGTGAGTGCGAGAGTCAATGAGTGGGAGTGAGTGCGAGAGACAGTGAGTGGGGCTGAGAGCGAGTGACAGTGTGTGGGGGTGAGTGCGAGAGACAGTGAGTGGGGGTGAGTGCGAGAGACAGTGAGTCGGGGTGTGTTCGAAGGACCGTGACTAGTGGTGAGTGCGAGAGACAGTGAGTGGGTGTTAGTGCGAGAGACAGTGAGTGGGTGTTAGTGCGAGAGACAGTGAGTGGGGGTGAGTGCGAAAGACAGTGAGTGGGGGTGATTGTGAGAGACAGTGAGTGGCTGTGAGTGCGAGAGACAGTGAGGGGGGGTGATTGCGGGAGACAGTGAGTGGGGGTGAGTGCGAGAGACATTGAGTTGGGGTGAGTGTGAGAGAGAGTGAGTAGGGGTGAGTGTGAGAGACAGTGAGTGGGGGCGAGTGCGAGAGACAGTGAGTAGGGGTGAATGCGAGAAACAGTGAGTAGGGGTGAGTGTGAGTGACAGTGAGTAGGGCTGAGTGCGAGAGACAGTGAGTAGGGCTGAGTGCGAGAGACTGAGAGTAGGGGACAGTGTGAGAGACAGTGAGTGGGGGTGAATGCGAGAGTCAGTGAGTGGGTGTGAATGCGAGAGACAGTTAGTAGGGGTGAGTGTGAGTGACAGTGAGTGAGGGTGAGTGCGAGAGACAGTGAGTGGGGGTGAGTGCGAGAGACAGTGAGTGGGGGTGAGTGCGAGAGACAGTGAGTGGGGGTGAGTGCGAGAGACAGTGAGTGGGGGTGATTGCGGGAGACAGTGAGTGGGGGTGAGTGCGAGAGACATTGAGTTGGGGTGAGTGTGAGAGAGAGTGAGTAGGGGTGAGTGTGAGAGACAGTGAGTGGGGGCGAGTGCGAGAGACAGTGAGTAGGGGTGAATGCGAGAAACAGTGAGTAGGGGTGAGTGTGAGTGACAGTGAGTAGGGCTGAGTGCGAGAGACAGTGAGTAGGGCTGAGTGCGAGAGACTGAGAGTAGGGGACAGTGTGAGAGACAGTGAGTGGGGGTGAATGCGAGAGTCAGTGAGTGGGTGTGAATGCGAGAGACAGTTAGTAGGGGTGAGTGTGAGTGACAGTGAGTGAGGGTGAGTGCGAGAGACAGTGAGTGGGGGTGAGTGCGAGAGACAGTGAGTGGGGGTGAGTGCGAGAGACAGTGAGTGGGGGTGAGTGCGAGAGACAGTGAGTGGGGGTGAGTGCGAGAGACAGTGAGTGGGGGTGAGTGTGTGAGACAGTGAGTGGGGGTGAGTGCGAGAGGCAGTGAGTGGGGGTGAGTGCGAGAGACAGTGAGTAGGGATGAGTGCGAGAGACAGTGAGTGGGGGTGAGTGCGAGAGACAGTGAGTGGGGGTGAGTGTGAGGGACAGTGATTAGGGGTGAGTGCCAGAGACAGTGAGTAGAGGTGAGTGTGAGAGACAGTGAGTGGGGGTGAGTGCGAGAGACAGTGAGTAGGGGTGAGTGTGAGAGACAGTGAGTGAGGGTGAGTGTGAGAGACAGTGAGTAGGGATGAGTGCGAGAGACATTGAGTGGGGGTGAGTGCGAGAGACAGTGAGTGGGGGTGAGTGTGAGGGACAGTGAGTAGGGGTGAGTGCCAGAGACAGTGAGTAGGGTTGAGTGTGAGAGACATGAGTGGGGGTGAGTTCGAGAGACAGTGAGTGGGGGTGATTGCGAGAGGCAGTGAGTGGGGGTGAGTGCGAGAGACAATGAGTGGAGGTGAGTGCGAGACACAATGATTGGGGCTAATTTCGAGAGACAGTGAGTAGGTGTGAGTGTGAGAGACAGTGAGTAGGGCTGTGTGTGAGAGACAGTGAGTAGGGGTGAGTGCGAGAGACAGTGAGTAGGGGTGATTGCGAGAGACAGTGAGTGTGGGTGAGTGAGAGAGACAGTGAGTGGGGGTGAGTGCGAGAGACAGTGAGTGGGGGTGAGTGCGATTGACAGTGAGTGGGGGTGAGTGCGAGAGACAGTGAGTGGGGGTGAGTTCGAGAGACAGAAAGTGGGGGTGAGTGCTCGAGACAGTGAGTGAGGGTGAGTGCGAGAGACAGTGAGTGGGGGTGAGTGCGAGAGACACTAAGTGGGGGTGAGTGTGAGAGACAGTGAGTGGGGGTGAGTGTGAGAGACAGTGAGTGGGTGTGAGTGCGAGAGACAGTGAGTGGGGGTGAGTGTGAGAGAGAGTAGGGGTGAGTGTGAGGGACAGTGAGTGGGGGTGAGTGTGAGAGACAGTGAGTGGGGTTGAGTGCGAGACACAGTGAGTGGGGGTGAGTGCGAGAGACAGTGAGTGGGAGTGAGTGTGAGAGACAGTGAGTGGGGGAGAGTGTGAGTGACAGTGAGTGAGGGTGAGTGCGAGAGACAGAGAGTTAGGTTGAGTGCGAGAGACAGTGAGTGGGGGTGAGTGCGAGTGACAAGAGTTAGGTTGAGTGAGAGAGACAGTGAGTGGGAGTGAGTGTGAGAGACAGTGAGTGAGGGTGAGTGTGAGAGACAGAGAGTAGGAGTGAGTGCGAGAGTCAGTGAGTAGGAGTGACTTCGAGAGACAGAGTGGGGGTGAGTGTGAGAGACAGTGAGTGGGGGTGAGTGTGAGAGACAGTCAGTGGGGGTGAGTGCGAGAGACAGTGAGTGGGGGAGAGTCCGAGAGACAGTGAGTGAGAGTGAGTGTGAGAGATAGTGAGTGAGGGTGAGTGCGAGAGACAGTGAGTGGGGGTGAGTGCGAGAGACAGTGAGTGGGGGTGAGTGCGAGAGACAGTGAGTGGGGGTGAGTGTGAGGGACAGTGAGTAGTTGTCATTGCGAGAGACTGTGAGTAGGGATGATTGCGAGAGACTGTGAGTGGGGGTGAGTGCGAGAGACATTGAGTGGGGGTGATTGCGAGAGACAGTGAGTGGGGGTGAGTGCGAGAGACAGTGAGTGGGGGTGAGTGTGAGAGACAGTGAGTGATGGTGAGTGCGAGAGACATTGTGTGGGGGTGAGTGCGAGAGACAGTGAGTGGGGTTGAGTGCGAGAGACAGTGAGTGGGGATGAGTGCGAGAGACAGTGAGTGGGGGTGAGTGCGAGAGACAGTGAGTGGGGGTGAGTGCGAGAGTCAATGAGTGGGAGTGAGTGCGAGAAACAGTGAGTGGGGCTGAGTGCGAGTGACAGTTTGTGGGGGTGAGTGCGAGAGACAGTGAGTGGGGGTGAGTGCGAGAGACAGTGAGTCGGGGTG
The DNA here is from genome assembly GCF_964194155.1 of Cetorhinus maximus. Taxonomy (NCBI): domain Eukaryota; kingdom Metazoa; phylum Chordata; class Chondrichthyes; order Lamniformes; family Cetorhinidae; genus Cetorhinus; species Cetorhinus maximus. The sequence goes on along the minus strand of NC_135911.1, from coordinate 7,743,674 downwards.
TGTTCGAAGGACCGTGACTAGTGGTGAGTGCGAGAGACAGTGAGTGGGTGTTAGTGCGAGAGACAGTGAGGGGGGTGAGTGCGAAAGACAGTGAGTGGGGGTGATTGTGAGAGACAGTGAGTGGCTGTGAGTGCGAGAGACAGTGAGGGGGGGTGATTGCGGGAGACAGTGAGTGGGGGTGAGTCCGAGAGACAGTGAGTGGGGGTGAGTGTGAGAGACAGTGAGTGGGGGCGAGTGCGAGAGACAGTGAGTAGGGGTGAATGCGAGAAACAGTGAGTAGGGGTGAGTGTGAGTGACAGTGAGTAGGGCTGAGTGCGAGAGACAGTGAGTGGGGGTGAGTGCGAGTGACAGTGAGTGGGGGTGAATGCGAGAGTCAGTGAGTGGGTGTGAATGCGAGAGACAGTTAGTAGGGGTGAGTGCGAGAGACAGTGAGTGGGGGTGAGTGCGAGAGACAGTGAGTGGGGGTGAGTGCGAGAGACAGTGAGTGGGGGTGAGTGTGTGAGACAGTGAGTGGGGGTGAGTGCGAGAGGCAGTGAGTGGGGGTGAGTGCGAGAGACAGTGAGTGGGGGTGAGTGTGAGGGACAGTGATTAGGGGTGAGTGCCAGAGACAGTGAGTAGAGGTGAGTGTGAGAGACAGTGAGTGGGGGTGAGTGCGAGAGACAGTGAGTAGGGGTGAGTGTGAGAAACAGTGAGTGAGGGTGAGTGCGAGAGACAGTGAGTAGGGATGAGTGCGAGAGACATTGAGTGGGGGTGAGTGCGAGAGACAGTGAGTGGGGGTGAGTGTGAGGGACAGTGAGTAGGGGTGAGTGCCAGAGACAGTGAGTAGGGGTGAGTGTGAGAGACAGTGAGTGGGGGTGAGTTCGAGAGACAGTGAGTGGGGGTGATTGCGAGAGGCAGTGAGTGGGGGTGAGTGCGAGAGACAATGAGTGGAGGTGAGTGCGAGACACAATGATTGGGGCTAATTTCGAGAGACAGTGAGTAGGTGTGAGTGTGAGAGACAGTGAGTAGGGCTGTGTGTGAGAGACAGTGAGTAGGGGTGAGTGCGAGAGACAGTGAGTAGGGGTGATTGCGAGAGACAGTGAGTGTGGGTGAGTGAGAGAGACAGTGAGTGGGGGTGAGTGCGAGAGACAGTGAGTGGGGGTGAGTGCGAGAGACAGTGAGTGGGGGTGAGTGCGAGAGACAGTGAGTGGGGGTGAGTGCGAGAGACAGTAAGTGGGGGTGAGTGCTCGAGACAGTGAGTGAGGGTGAGTGCGAGAGACAGTGAGTGGGGGTGAGTGCGAGAGACACTGAGTGGGGGTGAGTGTGAGAGACAGTGAGTGGGGGTGAGTGTGAGAGACAGTGATTGGGTGTGAGTGCGAGAGACAGTGAGTGGGGGTGAGTGTGAGAGAGAGTAGGGGTGAGTGTGAGGGACAGTGAGTAGGGGTGAGTTTGAGAGACAGTGAGTGAGGGTGACTGCGAGAGTCAGTGAGTGGGGGTGAGTGCGAGAGACAGTGAGTGGGGGTGAGTGCGAGTGTCAGTGAGTGGGGGTGAGTGCGAGAGACAGTGAGAGGGTGTGAGTGCGAGAGACAGTGATTGGTGGTGAGTGCGAGAGACAGTGAGTAGGGGTCAGTGTGAGAGACAGTGAGTGGGGGTGAGTGCGACTGACAGTGAGTAGCGGTGAGTGTGAGAGACAGTGAGTGGGGGTGAGTGCGAGAGACAGTGAGTGTGGGTGAGTGCGAGAGACAGTGGGTGTGGGCGAGTGCGAGAGACAGTGACTAGGGGTGAGTGCGAGAGACAGTGAGTGAGGGTGAGTGCGAAAGACAGTGAGTAGGGGTGAGTGTGAGAGACAGTGAGTGGGGGTGAGTGCGAGAGACAGTGAGTGTGGGTGAGTGCGAGAGTCAGTGAGTAGGGGTGAGTGTGAGAGACAGTGAGTGGGGGTGAGTCTGAGAGACAGTGAGTAGGGGTGAGTGTGAGAGACAGTGAGTGGGGGTGAGTGCGAGAGACAGTGAGTTGGGGTGAGTGTGAGAGATAATGAGTGGGGGTGAGTGCGAGAGACAGTGAGTGGGGGTCATTGCGAGTGACGGTGATTTGGGGTGAGTCGAGTGACATTGAGTAGGGGTGAATGCGAGAGATAGTGAGTGGGGGTGAGTTCGAGAGACAGTGAGTGGGGGTCAGTGCGGGTGACGGTGAGTTGGGGTGAGTCAAGTGACATTGAGTAGGGGTGAGTGCGAGAGACAGTGAGTGGGGGTGAGTGTGAGAGACAGTGAGTGGGGGTGAGTGCGAGAGACAGTGAGTGGGGGTGAGTGTGTGAGACAGTGAGTGGGGGTGAGTGCGAGAGGCAGTGAGTGGGGGTGAGTGCGAGAGACAGTGAGTGGGGGTGAGTGCGAGAGGCAGTGAGTAGGGATGAGTGCGAGAGACAGTGAGTGGGGGTGAGTGCGAGAGACAGTGAGTGGGGGTGAGTGTGAGAGACAGTGATTAGGGGTGAGTGCCAGAGACAGTGAGTAGAGGTGAGTGTGAGAGACAGTGAGTGGGGGTGAGTGCGAGAGACAGTGAGTAGGGGTGAGTGTGAGAGACAGTGAGTGAGGGTGAGTGCGAGAGACAGTGAATAGGGATGAGTGCGAGAGACATTGAGTGGGGGTGAGTGCGAGAGACAGTGAGTGGGGGTGAGTGTGAGGGACAGTGAGTAGGGGTGAGTGCCAGAGACAGTGAGTAGGGGTGAGTGTGAGAGACAGTGAGTGGGGGTGAGTTCGAGAGACAGTGAGTGGGGGTGATTGCGAGAGGCAGTGAGTGGGGGTGAGTGCGAGAGACAATGAGTGGAGGTGAGTGCGAGACACAATGATTGGGGCTAATTTCGAGAGACAGTGAGTAGGTGTGAGTGTGAGAGACAGTGAGTAGGGCTGAGTGTGAGAGACAGTGAGTAGGGGTGAGTGGGAGAGACAGTGAGTAGGGGTGATTGCGAGAGACAGTGAGTGTGGGTGAGTGAGAGAGACAGTGAGTGGGGGTGAGTGCGAGAGACAGTGAGTGGGGGTGAGTGCGAGATACAGTGAGTAGGGGTGAGTGCGAGAGACAGTGAGTGGGGGTGAGTGCGAGAGACAGTGAGTGGGGGTGAGTGTGAGTGACAGTGAGTAGGGGTGATTGTGAGAGACAGTGAGTAGGCCTGACTGCGAGAGACAGCGAGTGGGGTGAGTGCGAGAGACAGCGAGTGGGGTGAGTGCGCGAGACAGTGAGTGGTGGTGAGTGCGAGAGACAGTGAGTAGGGGTGAGTGCGAGAGACAGTGAGTAGGGGTGAGTGCAAGAGATAGTGAGTGAGGATGAGTGCGAGAGACAGTGTGTGGGGGTGAGTGCGAGAGACAGTGAGTGGGGGTGAGTGCGAGAGACAGTGAGTAGGGCTGAGTGCGAGAGACAGTGAGTGGGGGTGAGTGCGAGGGACAGTGAGTAGTGGTGAGTGCGATAGTCAGTGAGTGGGGGTGAGTGTGAGAGACATTGAGTGGGGGTGAGTGCGAGAGACAGTGAGTGGGGGTGAGTGTGAGAGACAGTGAGTAGGGGTGAGTGCGAGAGACAGTGAGTGGGGTTGAGTGCGAGAGACAGCGAGTGGGGATGAGTGCGAGAGACAGTGAGTGAGGGGTGAGTGCGAGAGACAGCGAGTGGGGGAGAGTGCGAGAGACAGCGAGTGGGGGTGAGTGCGAGAGACAGTTAGTGGGGGTGAGTGCGAGAGACAGTGAGTAGCGGTGAGTGTGAGAGGCAGTCAGTGGGGGTGCGTGCGAGAGGCAGCGAGTGTGGTGAATGCGAGAGACAGTGAGTGGGGGTGAGTGTGAGAGACAGTGATTGAGGGTGAGTGTGAGAGACAGTGTGAGGGTGAGTGAGAGAGACAGCGAGTGGGGGTGAGTGTGAGAGACGGTGAGTGATGGTGAGTGCGAGAGACAGCGAGTGGGCTTGAGTGTGAGAGACAATGAGCGATGGTGAGTGCGAGAGACAGTGAGTGGGGGTGAGTGTGAGAGACAGTGAGTGAGGGTGAGTGCGAGAGACAGCGAGTGGGGGTGAGTGTGAGAGACAGTGAGTGATGGAGAGTGAGAGAGACAGCGAGTGGGGGTGAGTGTGAGAGTCAGTGAGAGAGGGTGAGTGCGAGAGACACTGAGTGGGGGTGAGTGCGAGAGACAGTGAGTGGGGGTGAGTGCGAGAGACAGTGAGTAGGGGTGAGTGCGAGAGACAGTGTGAGGGGTGAGTGTGAGAGGCAGTCAGTGGGGGTGCGTGCGAGAGTCAGCGAGTGGAGGTGAGTGTCAGAGACAGTGAGTGAGGGTGAGTGCGAGAGACAGCGAGTGGGGGTGAGTTTGAGAGACAGTGAGTGATGGTGAGTGCGAGAGACAGCGAGTGGGGGTGACTGTGAGAGACAGTGAGTGATGGTGAGTGCGAGAGACAACGAGTGGTGGTGAGTGTGAGAGACAGTGAGTGATGGAGAGTGCGAGAGACAGCGAGTGGGGGTGAGTGTGAGAGTCAGTGAGAGAGGGTGAGTGCGAGAGACACTCAGTGGGGGTAAGTGCGAGAGACAGTGAGTGGGGGTGAGTGCGAGAGACAGTGAGTATGGGTGAGTGCGAGAGACAGTGAGTGGGGGTGAGTGCGAGAGACAGTGAGTGGGGGTGAGTGTGAGGGACAGTGAGTAGGGGTGAGAGCGAGGGACAGTGCGTGGTGGTGAGTGCGAGAGACATTGAGTAGGGGTGAGTGCGAGAGACAGTGAGCGGGGGTGAGTGCGAGAGACAGTGAGTAGGGGTGAGTGTGAGAGACAGTGAGTGGGGGTGAGTGCGAGAGACAGTGAGTCGGGGAGAGTGTGAGAGAGAGTGAGTAGGGGTGAGTGTGAGGGACAGTGAGTAGGGGTGAGTGCGAGAGACTGTGAGTGGGGGTGAGTGCGAGAGACAGTGAGTGGGGGTGAATGCGAGAGACAGTGAGTGGGGGTGAATGCGAGAGACAGTGAGTGGGGGTCAGTGTGAGAGACAGTGAGCAGGGGTGAGTGTGAGGGACAGTGAGTAGGGGTGAGTGCGACAGACTGTGAGTGGGGTTGATTGCGAGAGACAGTGAGTGGGGGTGAGTGAGAGAGACAGTGAGTGGGGGTGAATGCGAGATATAGATAATAGGGGAGAGTGCGAGAGACAGTGAGTGGGGGTGAGTGTGAGAGACAGTGAGTGGGGGTGAGTGTGAGAGACAGTGATTGGGGGTGAGTGTGAGAGACAGTGAGTGGGGGTGAGTGCGAGAGACAGTGAGTGGGGACGAGTGCGAGAGACAGTGAGTGAGGGTGAGTGCGAGAGACAGTGAGTGGGTGTGAGTGCGAGAGGCAGTGAGTGGGGGTGAGTGCGAGAGACAGTGAGTGGGTGTGAGTGTGAGAGTCAGTGAGTGGGGGTGAGTGCGAGAGACAGTGAGTGGGAGTGAGTGTGAGAGACAGTGAGTGGGGGAGAGTGTGAGTGACAGTGAGTGAGGGTGAGTGCGAGAGACAGAGAGTTAGGTTGAGTGCGAGAGACAGTGAGTGGGGGTGAGTGCGAGTGACAGAGAGTTAGGTTGAGTGAGAGAGACAGTGAGTGGGGGTGAGTGTGAGAGACAGTGAGTGAGGGTGAGTGTGAGAGACAGAGAGTAGGAGTGAGTGCGAGACTCAGTGAGTAGGAGTGAGTTCGAGAGACAGAGTGGGGGTGAGTGTGAGAGACAGTGAGTGGAGGTGAGTGTGAGAGACAGTCAGTGGGGGTGAGTGCGAGAGACAGTGAGTGGGGGAGAGTGCGAGAGACATTGAGTGAGAGTGAGTGTGAGAGATAGTGAGTGAGGGTGAGTGCGAGAGACAGTGAGTGGGGGTGAGTGCGAGAGACAGTGAGTGGGGGTGAGTGCGAGAGACAGTGAGTGGGGGTGAGTGTGAGGGACAGTGAGTAGGTGTCATTGCGAGAGACTGTGAGTAGGGGTGATTGCGAGAGACTGTGAGTGGGGGTGAGTGCGAGAGACAGTGACTAGGGGTGAGTGCGAGAGACAGTGAGTGAGGGTGAGTGCGAAAGACAGTGAGTAGGGGTGAGTGTGAGAGACAGTGAGTGGGGGTGAGTGCGAGAGACAGTGAGTGTGGGTGAGTGCGAGAGTCAGTGAGTAGGGGTGAGTGTGAGAGACAGTGAGTGGGGGTGAGTCTGAGAGACAGTGAGTAGGGGTGAGTGTGAGAGACAGTGAGTGGGGGTGAGTGCGAGAGACAGTGAGTTGGGGTGAGTGTGAGAGATAATGAGTGGGGGTGAGTGCGAGAGACAGTGAGTGGGGGTCATTGCGAGTGACGGTGATTTGGGGTGAGTCGAGTGACATTGAGTAGGGGTGAATGCGAGAGATAGTGAGTGGGGGTGAGTTCGAGAGACAGTGAGTGGGGGTCAGTGCGGGTGACGGTGAGTTGGGGTGAGTCAAGTGACATTGAGTAGGGGTGAGTGCGAGAGACAGTGAGTGGGGGTGAGTGTGAGAGACAGTGAGTGGGGGTGAGTGCGAGAGACAGTGAGTGGGGGTGAGTGTGTGAGACAGTGAGTGGGGGTGAGTGCGAGAGGCAGTGAGTGGGGGTGAGTGCGAGAGACAGTGAGTGGGGGTGAGTGCGAGAGGCAGTGAGTAGGGATGAGTGCGAGAGACAGTGAGTGGGGGTGAGTGCGAGAGACAGTGAGTGGGGGTGAGTGTGAGAGACAGTGATTAGGGGTGAGTGCCAGAGACAGTGAGTAGAGGTGAGTGTGAGAGACAGTGAGTGGGGGTGAGTGCGAGAGACAGTGAGTAGGGGTGAGTGTGAGAGACAGTGAGTGAGGGTGAGTGCGAGAGACAGTGAATAGGGATGAGTGCGAGAGACATTGAGTGGGGGTGAGTGCGAGAGACAGTGAGTGGGGGTGAGTGTGAGGGACAGTGAGTAGGGGTGAGTGCCAGAGACAGTGAGTAGGGGTGAGTGTGAGAGACAGTGAGTGGGGGTGAGTTCGAGAGACAGTGAGTGGGGGTGATTGCGAGAGGCAGTGAGTGGGGGTGAGTGCGAGAGACAATGAGTGGAGGTGAGTGCGAGACACAATGATTGGGGCTAATTTCGAGAGACAGTGAGTAGGTGTGAGTGTGAGAGACAGTGAGTAGGGCTGAGTGTGAGAGACAGTGAGTAGGGGTGAGTGGGAGAGACAGTGAGTAGGGGTGATTGCGAGAGACAGTGAGTGTGGGTGAGTGAGAGAGACAGTGAGTGGGGGTGAGTGCGAGAGACAGTGAGTGGGGGTGAGTGCGAGATACAGTGAGTAGGGGTGAGTGCGAGAGACAGTGAGTGGGGGTGAGTGCGAGAGACAGTGAGTGGGGGTGAGTGTGAGTGACAGTGAGTAGGGGTGATTGTGAGAGACAGTGAGTAGGCCTGACTGCGAGAGACAGCGAGTGGGGTGAGTGCGAGAGACAGCGAGTGGGGTGAGTGCGCGAGACAGTGAGTGGTGGTGAGTGCGAGAGACAGTGAGTAGGGGTGAGTGCGAGAGACAGTGAGTAGGGGTGAGTGCAAGAGATAGTGAGTGAGGATGAGTGCGAGAGACAGTGTGTGGGGGTGAGTGCGAGAGACAGTGAGTGGGGGTGAGTGCGAGAGACAGTGAGTAGGGCTGAGTGCGAGAGACAGTGAGTGGGGGTGAGTGCGAGGGACAGTGAGTAGTGGTGAGTGCGATAGTCAGTGAGTGGGGGTGAGTGTGAGAGACATTGAGTGGGGGTGAGTGCGAGAGACAGTGAGTGGGGGTGAGTGTGAGAGACAGTGAGTAGGGGTGAGTGCGAGAGACAGTGAGTGGGGTTGAGTGCGAGAGACAGCGAGTGGGGATGAGTGCGAGAGACAGTGAGTGAGGGGTGAGTGCGAGAGACAGCGAGTGGGGGAGAGTGCGAGAGACAGCGAGTGGGGGTGAGTGCGAGAGACAGTTAGTGGGGGTGAGTGCGAGAGACAGTGAGTAGCGGTGAGTGTGAGAGGCAGTCAGTGGGGGTGCGTGCGAGAGGCAGCGAGTGTGGTGAATGCGAGAGACAGTGAGTGGGGGTGAGTGTGAGAGACAGTGATTGAGGGTGAGTGTGAGAGACAGTGTGAGGGTGAGTGAGAGAGACAGCGAGTGGGGGTGAGTGTGAGAGACGGTGAGTGATGGTGAGTGCGAGAGACAGCGAGTGGGCTTGAGTGTGAGAGACAATGAGCGATGGTGAGTGCGAGAGACAGTGAGTGGGGGTGAGTGTGAGAGACAGTGAGTGAGGGTGAGTGCGAGAGACAGCGAGTGGGGGTGAGTGTGAGAGACAGTGAGTGATGGAGAGTGAGAGAGACAGCGAGTGGGGGTGAGTGTGAGAGTCAGTGAGAGAGGGTGAGTGCGAGAGACACTGAGTGGGGGTGAGTGCGAGAGACAGTGAGTGGGGGTGAGTGCGAGAGACAGTGAGTAGGGGTGAGTGCGAGAGACAGTGTGAGGGGTGAGTGTGAGAGGCAGTCAGTGGGGGTGCGTGCGAGAGTCAGCGAGTGGAGGTGAGTGTCAGAGACAGTGAGTGAGGGTGAGTGCGAGAGACAGCGAGTGGGGGTGAGTTTGAGAGACAGTGAGTGATGGTGAGTGCGAGAGACAGCGAGTGGGGGTGACTGTGAGAGACAGTGAGTGATGGTGAGTGCGAGAGACAACGAGTGGTGGTGAGTGTGAGAGACAGTGAGTGATGGAGAGTGCGAGAGACAGCGAGTGGGGGTGAGTGTGAGAGTCAGTGAGAGAGGGTGAGTGCGAGAGACACTCAGTGGGGGTAAGTGCGAGAGACAGTGAGTGGGGGTGAGTGCGAGAGACAGTGAGTATGGGTGAGTGCGAGAGACAGTGAGTGGGGGTGAGTGCGAGAGACAGTGAGTGGGGGTGAGTGTGAGGGACAGTGAGTAGGGGTGAGAGCGAGGGACAGTGCGTGGTGGTGAGTGCGAGAGACATTGAGTAGGGGTGAGTGCGAGAGACAGTGAGCGGGGGTGAGTGCGAGAGACAGTGAGTAGGGGTGAGTGTGAGAGACAGTGAGTGGGGGTGAGTGCGAGAGACAGTGAGTCGGGGAGAGTGTGAGAGAGAGTGAGTAGGGGTGAGTGTGAGGGACAGTGAGTAGGGGTGAGTGCGAGAGACTGTGAGTGGGGGTGAGTGCGAGAGACAGTGAGTGGGGGTGAATGCGAGAGACAGTGAGTGGGGGTGAATGCGAGAGACAGTGAGTGGGGGTCAGTGTGAGAGACAGTGAGCAGGGGTGAGTGTGAGGGACAGTGAGTAGGGGTGAGTGCGACAGACTGTGAGTGGGGTTGATTGCGAGAGACAGTGAGTGGGGGTGAGTGAGAGAGACAGTGAGTGGGGGTGAATGCGAGATATAGATAATAGGGGAGAGTGCGAGAGACAGTGAGTGGGGGTGAGTGTGAGAGACAGTGAGTGGGGGTGAGTGTGAGAGACAGTGATTGGGGGTGAGTGTGAGAGACAGTGAGTGGGGGTGAGTGCGAGAGACAGTGAGTGGGGACGAGTGCGAGAGACAGTGAGTGAGGGTGAGTGCGAGAGACAGTGAGTGGGTGTGAGTGCGAGAGGCAGTGAGTGGGGGTGAGTGCGAGAGACAGTGAGTGGGTGTGAGTGTGAGAGTCAGTGAGTGGGGGTGAGTGCGAGAGACAGTGAGTGGGAGTGAGTGTGAGAGACAGTGAGTGGGGGAGAGTGTGAGTGACAGTGAGTGAGGGTGAGTGCGAGAGACAGAGAGTTAGGTTGAGTGCGAGAGACAGTGAGTGGGGGTGAGTGCGAGTGACAGAGAGTTAGGTTGAGTGAGAGAGACAGTGAGTGGGGGTGAGTGTGAGAGACAGTGAGTGAGGGTGAGTGTGAGAGACAGAGAGTAGGAGTGAGTGCGAGACTCAGTGAGTAGGAGTGAGTTCGAGAGACAGAGTGGGGGTGAGTGTGAGAGACAGTGAGTGGAGGTGAGTGTGAGAGACAGTCAGTGGGGGTGAGTGCGAGAGACAGTGAGTGGGGGAGAGTGCGAGAGACATTGAGTGAGAGTGAGTGTGAGAGATAGTGAGTGAGGGTGAGTGCGAGAGACAGTGAGTGGGGGTGAGTGCGAGAGACAGTGAGTGGGGGTGAGTGCGAGAGACAGTGAGTGGGGGTGAGTGTGAGGGACAGTGAGTAGGTGTCATTGCGAGAGACTGTGAGTAGGGGTGATTGCGAGAGACTGTGAGTGGGGGTGAGTGCGAGAGACATTGAGTGGGGGTGATTGCGAGAGACTGTGAGTGGGGGTGAGTGCGAGAGACAGTGAGTGGGGGTGAGTGTGAGAGACAGTGAGTGATGGTGAGTGCGAGAGACATTGTGTGGGGGTGAGTGCGAGAGACATTGAGTGGGTTTGAGTGCGAGAGACAGTGAGTGGGGTTGAGTGCGAGAGACAGTGAGTGGGGATGAGTGCGAGAGACAGTGAGTGGGGGTGAGTGCGAGAGACAGTGAGTGGGGGTGAGTGCGAGAGTCAATGAGTGGGAGTGAGTGCGAGAGACAGTGAGTGGGGCTGAGTGCGAGTGACAGTGAGTGGGGGTGAGTGCGAGAGACAGTGAGTGGGGGTGAGTGCGAGAGACAGTGAGTGGGGGTGAGTGCGAGAGACAGTGAGTCGGGGTGTGTTCGAAGGACCGTGACTAGTGGTGAGTGCGAGAGACAGTGAGTGGGTGTTAGTGCGAGAGACAGTGAGTGGGGGTGAGTGCGAAAGACAGTGAGTGGGGGTGATTGTGAGAGACAGTGAGTGGCTGTGAGTGCGAGAGACAGTGAGGGGGGGTGATTGCGGGAGACAGTGAGTGGGGGTGAGTGCGAGAGACATTGAGTTGGGGTGAGTGTGAGAGAGAGTGAGTAGGGGTGAGTGTGAGAGACAGTGAGTGGGGGCGAGTGCGAGAGACAGTGAGTAGGGGTGAATGCGAGAAACAGTGAGTAGGGGTGAGTGTGAGTGACAGTGAGTAGGGCTGAGTGCGAGAGACAGTGAGTAGGGCTGAGTGCGAGAGACTGAGAGTAGGGGACAGTGCGAGAGACAGTGAGTGGGGGTGAGTGCGAGTGTCAGTGAGTGGGGGTGAGTGCGAGAGACAGTGAGAGGGTGTGAGTGCGAGAGACAGTGATTGGTGGTGAGTGCGAGAGACAGTGAGTAGGGGTCAGTGTGAGAGACAGTGAGTGGGGGTGAGTGCGACTGACAGTGAGTAGCGGTGAGTGTGAGAGACAGTGAGTGGGGGTGAGTGCGAGAGACAGTGAGTGTGGGTGAGTGCGAGAGACAGTGGGTGTGGGCGAGTGCGAGAGACAGTGACTAGGGGTGAGTGCGAGAGACAGTGAGTGTGGGTGAGTGCGAAAGACAGTGAGTAGGGGTGAGTGTGAGAGACAGTGAGTGGGGGTGAGTGCGAGAGACAGTGAGTGTGGGTGAGTGCGAGAGTCAGTGAGTAGGGGTGAGTGTGAGAGACAGTGAGTGGGGGTGAGTCTGAGAGACAGTGAGTAGGGATGAGTGTGAGAGACAGTGAGTGGGGGTGAGTGCGAGAGACAGTGAGTTGCGGTGAGTGTGAGAGATAATGAGTGGGGGTGAGTGCGAGAGACAGTGAGTGGGGGTCATTGCGAGTGACGGTGATTTGGGGTGAGTCGAGTGACATTGAGTAGGGGTGAATGCGAGAGATAGTGAGTGGGGGTGAGTTCGAGAGACAGTGAGTGGGGGTCAGTGCGGGTGACGGTGAGTTGGGGTGAGTCGAGTGACATTGAGTAGGGGTGAGTGCGAGAGATAGTGAGTGGGGGTGAGTTCGAAAGACAGTGAGTGGGGGTGAGTGAGAGAGACAGTGAGTGGGGGTGAGTGCGAGAGACAGTGAGTGAGGGTGAGTGCGAGAGACAGTGAGTGGGGGTGAGTGCGAGAGACAGTGAGTGGGGGTGAGTGCGAGAGACAGTGAGTGGGGGTGAGTGCGAGAGACAGTGAGTGGGGGTGAGTGCGAGAGACAGTGAGTGGGGGTGAATGCGAGAGATAGTGAGTGGGGGTGAGTTCGAGAGACAGTGAGTGGGGGTCAGTGCGGGTGACGGTGAGTTGGGGTGAGTCGAGTGACATTGAGTAGGGGTGAGTGCGAGAGATAGTGAGTGGGGGTGAGTTCGAAAGACAGTGAGTGGGGGTGAGTGAGAGAGACAGAGAGTGGGGGTGAGTGCGAGAGACAGTGAGTGAGGGTGAGTGCGAGAGACAGTGAGTGGGGGTGAGTGCGAGAGACAGTGAGTGGGGGTGAGTGCGAGAGACAGTGAGTGGGGGTGAGTGCGAGAGACAGTGAGTGGGGGTGAGTGCGAGAGACAGTGAGTGGGGGTGAGTGTGTGAGACAGTGAGTGGGGGTGAGTGCGAGAGGCAGTGAGTGGGGGTGAGTGCGAGAGACAGTGAGTAGGGATGAGTGCGAGAGACAGTGAGTGGGGGTGAGTGCGAGAGACAGTGAGTGGGGGTGAGTGTGAGGGACAGTGATTAGGGGTGAGTGCCAGAGACAGTGAGTAGAGGTGAGTGTGAGAGACAGTGAGTGGGGGTGAGTGCGAGAGACAGTGAGTAGGGGTGAGTGTGAGAGACAGTGAGTGAGGGTGAGTGCGAGAGACAGTGAGTAGGGATGAGTGCGAGAGACATTGAGTGGGGGTGAGTGCGAGAGACAGTGAGTGGGGGTGAGTGTGAGGGACAGTGAGTAGGGGTGAGTGCCAGAGACAGTGAGTAGGGGTGAGTGTGAGAGACAGTGAGTGGGGGTGAGTTCGAGAGACAGTGAGTGGGGGTGATTGCGAGAGGCAGTGAGTGGGGGTGAGTGCGAGAGACAATGAGTGGAGGTGAGTGCGAGAAACAATGATTGGGGCTAATTTCGAGAGACAGTGAGTAGGTGTGAGTGTGAGAGACAGTGAGTAGGGCTGAGTGTGAGAGACAGTGAGTAGGGGTGAGTGCGAGAGACAGTGAGTAGGGCTGATTGCGAGAGACAGTGAGTGTGGGTGAGTGAGAGAGACAGTGAGTGGGGGTGAGTGCGAGAGACAGTGAGTGGGGGTGAGTGCGAGATACAGTGAGTAGGGGTGAGTGCGAGAGACAGTGAGTGGGGGTGAGTGCGAGAGACAGTGAGTGGGGGTGAGTGTGAGTGACAGTGAGTAGGGGTGATTGTGAGAGACAGTGCGTAGGCCTGACTGCGAGAGACAGCGATTGGGGTGAGTGCGAGAGACAGCGAGTGGGGTGAGTGCGAGAGACGGTGAGTGGTGGTGAGTGCGAGAGACAGTGAGTAGGGGTGAGTGCGAGAGACAGTGAGTAGGGGTGAGTGCAAGAGATAGTGAGTGAGGGTGAGTGCGAGAGACAGTGTGTGGGGGTGAGTGCGAGAGACAGTGAGTGGGGGTGAGTGCGAGAGACAGTGAGTAGGGCTGAGTGCGAGAGACAGTGAGTGGGGGTGAGTGCGAGGGACAGTGAGTAGTGGTGAGTGCGATAGTCAGTGAGTGGGGGTGAGTGTGAGAGACATTGAGTGGGGGTGAGTGCGAGAGACAGTGAGTGGGGGTGAGTGTGAGAGACAGTGAGTAGGGGTGAGTGCGAGAGACAGTGAGTGGGGTTGAGTGCGAGAGACAGCGAGTGGGGATGAGTGCGAGAGACAGTGAGTGAGGGGTGAGTGCGAGAGACAGCGAGTGGGGGAGAGTGCGAGAGACAGCGAGTGGGGGTGAGTGCGAGAGACAGTTAGTGGGGGTGAGTGCGAGAGACAGTGAGTAGGGGTGAGTGTGAGAGGCAGTCAGTGGGGGTGCGTGCGAGAGGCAGCGAGTGTGGTGAATGCGAGAGACAGTGAGTGGGGGTGAGTGTGAAAGACAGTGATTGAGGGTGAGTGTGAGAGACAGTGTGAGGGTGAGTGAGAGAGACAGCGAGTGGGGGTGAGTGTGAGAGACGGTGAGTGATGGTGAGTGCGAGAGACAGCGAGTGGGCTTGAGTGTGAGAGACAATGAGTGATGGTGAGTGCGAGAGACAGTGAGTGGGGGTGAGTGTGAGAGACAGTGAGTGAGGGTGAGTGCGAGAGACAGCGAGTGGGGGTGAGTGTGAGAGACAGTGAGTGATGGAGAGTGAGAGAGACAGCGAGTGGGGGTGAGTGTGAGAGTCAGTGAGAGAGGGTGAGTGCGAGAGACACTGAGTGGGGGTGAGTGCGAGAGACAGTGAGTGGGGGTGAGTGCGAGAGACAGTGAGTAGGGGTGAGTGCGAGAGACAGTGTGAGGGGTGAGTGTGAGAGGCAGTCAGTGGGGGTGCGTGCGAGAGGCAGCGAGTGGGGGTGAGTGTGAGAGACAGTGAGTGAGGGTGAGTGCGAGAGACAGCGAGTGGGGGTGAGTTTGAGAGACAGTGAGTGATGGTGAGTGCGAGAGACAGCGAGTGGGGGTGACTGTGAGAGACAGTGAGTGATGGTGAGTGCGAGAGACAGCGAGTGGGGGTGAGTGTGAGAGACAGTGAGTGATGGAGAGTGCGAGAGACAGCGAGTGGGTGTGAGTGTGAGAGTCAGTGAGAGAGGGTGAGTGCGAGAGACACTGAGTGGGGGTAAGTGCGAGAGACAGTGAGTGGGGGTGAGTGCGAGAGACAGTGAGTAGGAGTGAGTTCGAGAGACAGTGAGTGGGGTTGAGTGAGAGTAACAGTGAGTGGGGGTGAGTGTGAGAGACAGTGAGTGGGGGTGAGTGCAAGAGACAGTGAGTGGGGGTGAGTGCGAGAGGCAGTGAGTGGGGGAGAGTGCGAGAGACAGTGAGTGGGGGTGAGTGCGAGAGACAGTGAGTGGGGGTGAGTGCGAGAGACAGTGAGTGTGGGTCAGTGTGAGGGACAGTGAGTGGGGGTGAGTGCGAGAGACAGTGAGTGGGGGTGATTGCGAGAGACAGTGAGTGGGGGTGAGTGTGAGAGACAGTGAGTGGGCGTGTGTGCGAGAGACATTGAGTGGGGGTGATTGCGAGAGACAGTGAGTGGGGGTGAGTGCGAGAGACAGTGAGTGGGGGTGAGTGTGAGAGACAGTGAGTGATGGTGAGTGCGAGAGACATTGTGTGGGGGTGAGTGCGAGATACATTGAGTGGGTTTGAGTGCGAGAGACAGTGAGTGGGGTTGAGTGCGATTGACAGTGAGTGGGGGTGAGTGCGAGAGACAGTGAGTGGGGGTGAGTGCGAGAGACAGTAAGTGGGGGTGAGTGCTCGAGACAGTGAGTGAGGGTGAGTGCGAGAGACAGTGAGTGGGGGTGAGTGCGAGAGACACTGAGTGGGGGTGAGTGTGAGAGACAGTGAGTGGGGGTGAGTGTGAGAGACAGTGAGTGGGTGTGAGTGCGAGAGACAGTGAGTGGGGGTGAGTGTGAGAGAGAGTGAGTAGGGGTGAGTGTGAGGGACAGTGAGTGGGGGTGAGTGCGAGAGACAGTGAGTGGGGGTGAGTGCGAGAGACAGTGAGTGGGGGTGAGCGTGATAGACAGTGAGTGAGGGTGAGTGCAAGAGACAGTGAGTGTGGTGAATGCGAGAGACAGTGAGTAGGTGTGAGTGCGAGAGACAGTGAGTGGGGGTGAGTGTGAGAGACAGTGAGTAGCGGTGAGTGCGAGAGACAGTGAGTGTGGTTGAGAGCGAGAGACAGCGAGTGGGGATGAGTGCGAGAGACAGTGAGTGAGGGGTGAGTGCGAGAAACAGCGAGTGGGGGTGAATGCGAGAGACAGTGAGTGGGGGTGAGTGTGAGAGACAGTGAAGGGGGGTGAGTGCGATTGACAGTGAGTGGGGTTGAGTGTGAGAGACAGTGAGTGGAGGTGAGTGTGAGAGACAGTGAGTAGGAGTGAGTGCGAGAGATAGTGAGTGGGGGTGAGAGCGAGAGACAGTGAGGGGGGGCGAGTGCGAGAGACAGTGAGTGGGGGTGAGTGCGAGAGACAGTGAGTGGGGGTGAGCGTGATAGACAGTGAGTGAGCGTGAGTGCGAGAGACAGTGAGTGTGGTGAATGTGAGAGATAGTGACTGGGGGTGAGTGTGAGAGACAGTGAGTAGGGGTGAGTGCGAGAGACAGTGAGTGGGGTTGAGTGCGAGAGACAGCGAGTGGGGATGAGTGCGAGAGACAGTGAGTGAGGGGTGAGTGCGAGAGACAGCGAGTGGGGGTGAGTGCGAGAGACAGCGAGTGGGGGTGAGTGCGAGAGACAGTTAGTGGGGTTGAGTGCGAGAGACAGTGAGTAGGGGTGAGTGTGAGAGGCAGTCAGTGGGGGTGCGTGCGAGAGGCAGCGAGTGTGGTGAATGCGAGAGACAGTGAGTGGGGGTGAGTGTGAGAGACAGTGATTGAGGGTGAGTGTGAGAGACAGTGTGAGGGTGAGTGCGAGAGACAGCGAGTGGGGGTGAGTGTGAGAGACGGTGAGTGATGGTGAGTGCGAGAGACAGCGAGTGGGCTTGAGTGTGAGAGACAATGAGTGATGGTGAGTGCGAGAGACAGTGAGTGGGGGTGAGTGTGAGAGACAGTGAGTGAGGGTGAGTGCGAGAGACAGCGAGTGGGGGTGAGTGTGAGAGACAGTGAGTGATGGAGAGTGAGAGAGACAGCGAGTGGGGGTGAGTGTGAGAGTCAGTGAGAGAGGGTGAGTGCGAGAGACACTGAGTGGGGGTGAGTGCGAGAGACAGTGAGTGGGGGTGAGTGCGAGAGACAGTGAGTAGGGGTGAGTGCGAGAGACAGTGTGAGGGGTGAGTGTGAGAGGCAGTCAGTGGGGGTGCGTGCGAGAGGCAGCGTGTGGGGGTGAGTGTGAGAGACAGTGAGTGAGGGTGAGTGCGAGAGACAGCGAGTGGGGGTGAGTTTGAGAGACAGTGAGTGATGGTGAGTGCGAGAGACAGCGAGTGGGGGTGACTGTGAGAGACAGTGAGTGATGGTGAGTGCGAGAGACAGCGAGTGGGGGTGAGTGTGAGAGACAGTGAGTGATGGAGAGTGCGAGAGACAGCGAGTGGGGGTGAGTGTGAGAGTCAGTGAGAGAGGGTGAGTGCGAGAGACACTGAGTGGGGGTAAGTGCGAGAGACAGTGAGTGGGGGTGAGTGCGAGAGACAGTGAGTAGGGGTGATTGCGAGAGACAGTGAGTGGGGGTGAGTGCGAGAGACAGTGAGTGGGGGTGAGTGTGAGGGACAGTGAGTAGGGGTGAGAGCGAGGGACAGTGCGTGGTGGTGAGTGCGAGAGACATTGAGTAGGGGTGAGTGCGAGAGACAGTGAGCGGGTGTGAGTGCGAGAGACAGTGAGTGGGTGTGAGTGCGAGAGGCAGTGAGTGGGGGTGAGTGCGAGAGACAGTGAGTGGGTGTGAGTGTGAGAGTCAGTGTGTGGGGGTGAGTGTGAGAGACATGGAGTGGGGGTGAGTGCGAGAGACAGTGAATGGGTATGAGTGTGAGAGACAGTGAGTGGGGGTGAGTGCGAGAGACAGTGAGTGGGGGTGAGTTTGAGAGACTTTGAGTTCGGGTGAGTGCGAGAGACAGTGAGTAGGAGTGAGTGTGAGAGACAGTGAGTGGGGGTGAGTGTGAGAGACAGTGAGTGGGGGTGAGTGTGAGAGACAGTGAGTGAGGGTGAGTGCGAGAGACAGTGAGTAGGGGTGAGTGTGAGAGACACTGAGTGGGGGTGAGTGCGAGAGACAGTGAGTGGGGTTGACTGTGAGAGAGAGTGAGTAGGGGTGAGTGTGAGGGACAGTGAGTGGGGGTGAGTGAGAGAGACAGTGAGTGTGGGTGAGTGCGAGAGGCAGTGATTGGGCGTGAGTGTGAGAGACAGTGAGTGGGGGTGAGTGAGAGAGACAGTGAGTGGGGGTGAGTGCGTGAGACAGTGAGTGGGGGTGACTGTGAGAGACAGTGATTGGGTGTGAGTGCGAGAGACAGTGAGTGGGGGTGAGTGTGAGAGAGTGTAGGGGTGAGTGTGAGGGACAGTGAGTGGGGGTGAGTGTGAGAGACAGTGAGTGGGGTTGAGTGCGAGAGACAGTGAGTGGGGGTGAGTGCGAGAGACAGTGAGTGGGAGTGAGTGTGAGAGACAGTGAGTGGGGGTGAGTGTGAGTGACAGTGAGTGAGGGTGAGTGTGAGAGACAGAGAGTTAGGTTGAGTGCGAGAGACAGTGAGTGGGGGTGCGTGCGAGTGACAGAGAGTTAGGTTGAGTTCGAGAGACAGTGAGTGGGGGTGAGTGCGAGAGACAGTGAGTAGGAGTGAGTTCGAGAGACAGTGAGTGGGGTTGAGTGAGAGTAACAGTGAGTGGGGGTGAGTGTGAGAGACAGTGAGTGGGGGTGAGTGCAAGTGACAGTGAGTGGGGGTGAGTGCGAGAGGCAGTGAGTGGGGGAGAGTGCGAGAGACAGCGAGTGGGGGTGAGTGCGAGAGACAGTTATTGGGGGTGAGTGCGAGAGACAGTGAGTAGGGGTGAGTGTGAGAGGCAGTCAGTGGGGGTGCGTGCGAGAGGCAGCGAGTATGGTGAATGCGAGAGACAGTGAGTGGGGGTGAGTGTGAGAGACAGTGATTGAGGGTGAGTGTGAGAGACAGTGTGAGGGTGAGTGCGAGAGACAGCGAGTGGGGGTGAGTGTGAGAGACGGTGAGTGATGGTGAGTGCGAGAGACAGTGAGTGGGAGTGAGTGTGAGAGACAGTGAGTGGGGGAGAGTGTGAGTGACAGTGAGTGAGGGTGAGTGCGAGAGACAGAGAGTTAGGTTGAGTGCGAGAGACAGTGAGTGGGGGTGAGTGCGAGTGACAGAGAGTTAGGTTGAGTGAGAGAGACAGTGAGTGGGGGTGAGTGTGAGAGACAGTGAGTGAGGGTGAGTGTGAGAGACAGAGAGTAGGAGTGAGTGCGAGAGTCAGTGAGTAGGAGTGAGTTCGAGAGACAGAGTGGGGGTGAGTGTGAGAGACAGTGAGTGGGGGTGAGTGTGAGAGACAGTCAGTGGGGGTGAGTGCGAGAGACAGTGAGTGGGGGAGAGTGCGAGAGACAGTGAGTGAGAGTGAGTGTGAGAGATAGTGAGTGAGGGTGAGTGCGAGAGACAGTGAGTGGGGGTGAGTGCGAGAGACAGTGAGTGGGGGTGAGTGCGAGAGACAGTGAGTGGGGGTGAGTGTGAGGGACAGTGAGTAGGTGTCATTGCGAGAGACTGTGAGTAGTGGTGATTCGAGAGACTGTGAGTGGGGGTGAGTGCGAGAGACATTGAGTGGGGGTGATTGCGAGAGACAGTGAGTGGGGGTGAGTGCGAGAGACAGTGAGTGGGGGTGAGTGTGAGAGACATTGAGTGGGGGTGATTGCGAGAGACAGTGAGTGGGGGTGAGTGCGAGAGACAGTGAGTGGGGGTTAGTGTGAGAGACAGTGAGTGATGGTGAGTGCGAGAGACATTGTGTGGGGGTGAGTGCGAGAGACATTGAGTGGGTTTGAGTGCGAGAGACAGTGAGTGGGGTTGAGTGCGAGAGACAGTGAGTGGGGATGAGTGCGAGAGACAGTGAGTGGGGGTGAGTGCGAGAGACAGTGAGTGGGGGTGAGTGCGAGAGTCAATGAGTGGGAGTGAGTGCGAGAGACAGTGAGTGGGGCTGAGTGCGAGTGACAGTGTGTGGGGGTGAGTGCGAGAGACAGTGAGTGGGGGTGAGTGCGAGAGACAGTGAGTCGGGGTGTGTTCGAAGGACCGTGACTAGTGGTGAGTGCGAGAGACAATGAGTGGGTGTTAGTGCGAGAGACAGTGAGTGGGGGTGATTGTGAGAGACAGTGAGTGGCTGTGATTGCGAGAGACAGTGAGGGGGGGTGATTGCGGGAGACAGTGAGTTGGGGTGAGTGTGAGAGACAGTGAGTAGGGGTGAATGCGAGAAACAGTGAGTAGGGGTGAGTGTGAGTGACAGTGAGTAGGGGTGAGTGTGAGTGACAGTGAGAGGGGGTGAGTGCAAGAGACAGTGAGTAGGGGTGAGTTTGAGAGACAGTGAGTGAGGGTGAATGCGAGAGTCAGTGAGTGGGGGTGAGTGCGAGAGACTGTGAGTGGGGGTGAGTGCGAGTGTCAGTGAGTGGGGGTGAGTGCGAGAGACAGTGATTGGTGGTGAGTGCGAGTGTCAGTGAGTGGGGGTGAGTGCGAGAGACAGTGATTGGTGGTGAGTGCGAGAGACAGTGAGTAGGGGTCAGTGTGACAGACAGTGAGTGGGGGTGAGTGCGACTGACAGTGAGTAGCGGTGAGTGTGAGAGACAGTGAGTGGGGGTGAGTGCGAGAGACAGCGAGTGGGTGTGAGTGTGAGAGTCAGTGAGAGAGGGTGAGTGCGAGAGACACTGAGTGGGGGTAAGTGCGAGAGACAGTGAGTGGGGGTGAGTGCGAGAGACAGTGAGTAGGAGTGAGTTCGAGAGACAGTGAGTGGGGTTGAGTGAGAGTAACAGTGAGTGGGGGTGAGTGTGAGAGACAGTGAGTGGGGGTGAGTGCAAGAGACAGTGAGTGGGGGTGTGTGCGAGAGGCAGTGAGTGGGGGAGAGTGCGAGAGACAGTGAGTGGGGGTGAGTGCGAGAGACAGTGAGTGGGGGTGAGTGCGAGAGACAGTGAGTGTGGGTCAGTGTGAGGGACAGTGAGTGGGGGTGAGTGCGAGAGACAGTGAGTGGGGGTGATTGCGAGAGACAGTGAGTGGGGGTGAGTGTGAGAGACAGTGAGTGGGCGTGTGTGCGAGAGACATTGAGTGGGGGTGATTGCGAGAGACAGTGAGTGGGGGTGAGTGCGAGAGACAGTGAGTGGGGGTGAGTGTGAGAGACAGTGAGTGATGGTGAGTGCGAGAGACATTGTGTGGGGGTGAGTGCGAGATACATTGAGTGGGTTTGAGTGCGAGAGACAGTGAGTGGGGTTGAGTGCGATTGACAGTGAGTGGGGGTGAGTGCGAGAGACAGTGAGTGGGGGTGAGTGCGAGAGACAGTAAGTGGGGGTGAGTGCTCGAGACAGTGAGTGAGGGTGAGTGCGAGAGACAGTGAGTGGGGGTGAGTGCGAGAGACACTGAGTGGGGGTGAGTGTGAGAGACAGTGAGTGGGGGTGAGTGTGAGAGACAGTGAGTGGGTGTGAGTGCGAGAGACAGTGAGTGGGGGTGAGTGTGAGAGAGAGTGAGTAGGGGTGAGTGTGAGGGACAGTGAGTGGGGGTGAGTGCGAGAGACAGTGAGTGGGGGTGAGTGCGAGAGACAGTGAGTGGGGGTGAGCGTGATAGACAGTGAGTGAGGGTGAGTGCAAGAGACAGTGAGTGTGGTGAATGCGAGAGACAGTGAGTAGGTGTGAGTGCGAGAGACAGTGAGTGGGGGTGAGTGTGAGAGACAGTGAGTAGCGGTGAGTGCGAGAGACAGTGAGTGTGGTTGAGAGCGAGAGACAGCGAGTGGGGATGAGTGCGAGAGACAGTGAGTGAGGGGTGAGTGCGAGAAACAGCGAGTGGGGGTGAATGCGAGAGACAGTGAGTGGGGGTGAGTGTGAGAGACAGTGAAGGGGGGTGAGTGCGATTGACAGTGAGTGGGGTTGAGTGTGAGAGACAGTGAGTGGAGGTGAGTGTGAGAGACAGTGAGTAGGAGTGAGTGCGAGAGATAGTGAGTGGGGGTGAGAGCGAGAGACAGTGAGGGGGGGCGAGTGCGAGAGACAGTGAGTGGGGGTGAGTGCGAGAGACAGTGAGTGGGGGTGAGCGTGATAGACAGTGAGTGAGCGTGAGTGCGAGAGACAGTGAGTGTGGTGAATGTGAGAGATAGTGACTGGGGGTGAGTGTGAGAGACAGTGAGTAGGGGTGAGTGCGAGAGACAGTGAGTGGGGTTGAGTGCGAGAGACAGCGAGTGGGGATGAGTGCGAGAGACAGTGAGTGAGGGGTGAGTGCGAGAGACAGCGAGTGGGGGTGAGTGCGAGAGACAGCGAGTGGGGGTGAGTGCGAGAGACAGTTAGTGGGGTTGAGTGCGAGAGACAGTGAGTAGGGGTGAGTGTGAGAGGCAGTCAGTGGGGGTGCGTGCGAGAGGCAGCGAGTGTGGTGAATGCGAGAGACAGTGAGTGGGGGTGAGTGTGAGAGACAGTGATTGAGGGTGAGTGTGAGAGACAGTGTGAGGGTGAGTGCGAGAGACAGCGAGTGGGGGTGAGTGTGAGAGACGGTGAGTGATGGTGAGTGCGAGAGACAGCGAGTGGGCTTGAGTGTGAGAGACAATGAGTGATGGTGAGTGCGAGAGACAGTGAGTGGGGGTGAGTGTGAGAGACAGTGAGTGAGGGTGAGTGCGAGAGACAGCGAGTGGGGGTGAGTGTGAGAGACAGTGAGTGATGGAGAGTGAGAGAGACAGCGAGTGGGGGTGAGTGTGAGAGTCAGTGAGAGAGGGTGAGTGCGAGAGACACTGAGTGGGGGTGAGTGCGAGAGACAGTGAGTGGGGGTGAGTGCGAGAGACAGTGAGTAGGGGTGAGTGCGAGAGACAGTGTGAGGGGTGAGTGTGAGAGGCAGTCAGTGGGGGTGCGTGCGAGAGGCAGCGAGTGGGGGTGAGTGTGAGAGACAGTGAGTGAGGGTGAGTGCGAGAGACAGCGAGTGGGGGTGAGTTTGAGAGACAGTGAGTGATGGTGAGTGCGAGAGACAGCGAGTGGGGGTGACTGTGAGAGACAGTGAGTGATGGTGAGTGCGAGAGACAGCGAGTGGGGGTGAGTGTGAGAGACAGTGAGTGATGGAGAGTGCGAGAGACAGCGAGTGGGGGTGAGTGTGAGAGTCAGTGAGAGAGGGTGAGTGCGAGAGACACTGAGTGGGGGTAAGTGCGAGAGACAGTGAGTGGGGGTGAGTGCGAGAGACAGTGAGTAGGGGTGAGTGCGAGAGACAGTGAGTGGGGGTGAGTGCGAGAGACAGTGAGTGGGGGTGAGTGTGAGGGACAGTGAGTAGGGGTGAGAGCGAGGGACAGTGCGTGGTGGTGAGTGCGAGAGACATTGAGTAGGGGTGAGTGCGAGAGACAGTGAGCGGGGGTGAGTGCGAGAGACAGTGAGTGGGTGTGAGTGCGAGAGGCAGTGAGTGGGGGTGAGTGCGAGAGACAGTGAGTGGGTGTGAGTGTGAGAGTCAGTGTGTGGGGGTGAGTGTGAGAGACATGGAGTGGGGGTGAGTGCGAGAGACAGTGAATGGGTATGAGTGTGAGAGACAGTGAGTGGGGGTGAGTGCGAGAGACAGTGAGTGGGGGTGAGTTTGAGAGACTTTGAGTTCGGGTGAGTGCGAGAGACAGTGAGTAGGAGTGAGTGTGAGAGACAGTGAGTGGGGGTGAGTGTGAGAGACAGTGAGTGAGGGTGAGTGCGAGAGACAGTGAGTAGGGGTGAGTGTGAGAGACACTGAGTGGGGGTGAGTGCGAGAGACAGTGAGTGGGGTTGACTGTGAGAGAGAGTGAGTAGGGGTGAGTGTGAGGGACAGTGAGTGGGGGTGAGTGAGAGAGACAGTGAGTGTGGGTGAGTGCGAGAGGCAGTGATTGGGCGTGAGTGTGAGAGACAGTGAGTGGGGGTGAGTGCGAGAGACAGTGAGTGGGGGTGAGTGCGTGAGACAGTGAGTGGGGGTGAGTGAGAGAGACAGTGAGTGGGGGTGAGTGCGTGAGACAGTGAGTGGGGGTGAGTGAGAGAGACAGTGAGTGGGGGTGAGTGCGTGAGACAGTGAGTGGGGGTGACTGTGAGAGACAGTGATTGGGTGTGAGTGCGAGAGACAGTGAGTGGGGGTGAGTGTGAGAGAGTGTAGGGGTGAGTGTGAGGGACAGTGAGTGGGGGTGAGTGTGAGAGACAGTGAGTGGGGTTGAGTGCGAGAGACAGTGAGTGGGGGTGAGTGCGAGAGACAGTGAGTGGGAGTGAGTGTGAGAGACAGTGAGTGGGGGTGAGTGTGAGTGACAGTGAGTGAGGGTGAGTGTGAGAGACAGAGAGTTAGGTTGAGTGCGAGAGACAGTGAGTGGGGGTGCGTGCGAGTGACAGAGAGTTAGGTTGAGTTCGAGAGACAGTGAGTGGGGGTGAGTGCGAGAGACAGTGAGTAGGAGTGAGTTCGAGAGACAGTGAGTGGGGTTGAGTGAGAGTAACAGTGAGTGGGGGTGAGTGTGAGAGACAGTGAGTGGGGGTGAGTGCAAGAGACAGTGAGTGGGGGTGAGTGCGAGAGGCAGTGAGTGGGGGAGAGTGCGAGAGACAGCGAGTGGGGGTGAGTGCGAGAGACAGTTATTGGGGGTGAGTGCGAGAGACAGTGAGTAGGGGTGAGTGTGAGAGGCAGTCAGTGGGGGTGCGTGCGAGAGGCAGCGAGTGTGGTGAATGCGAGAGACAGTGAGTGGGGGTGAGTGTGAGAGACAGTGATTGAGGGTGAGTGTGAGAGACAGTGTGAGGGTGAGTGCGAGAGACAGCGAGTGGGGGTGAGTGTGAGAGACGGTGAGTGATGGTGAGTGCGAGAGACAGCGAGTGGGCTTGAGTGTGAGAGACAATGAGTGATGGTGAGTGCGAGAGACAGTGAGTGGGAGTGAGTGTGAGAGACAGTGAGTGGGGGAGAGTGTGAGTGACAGTGAGTGAGGGTGAGTGCGAGAGACAGAGAGTTAGGTTGAGTGCGAGAGACAGTGAGTGGGGGTGAGTGCGAGTGACAGAGAGTTAGGTTGAGTGAGAGAGACAGTGAGTGGGGGTGAGTGTGAGAGACAGTGAGTGAGGGTGAGTGTGAGAGACAGAGAGTAGGAGTGAGTGCGAGAGTCAGTGAGTAGGAGTGAGTTCGAGAGACAGAGTGGGGGTGAGTGTGAGAGACAGTGAGTGGGGGTGAGTGTGAGAGACAGTCAGTGGGGGTGAGTGCGAGAGACAGTGAGTGGGGGAGAGTGCGAGAGACAGTGAGTGAGAGTGAGTGTGAGAGATAGTGAGTGGGGGTGAGTGCGAGAGACAGTGAGTGGGGGTGAGTGCGAGAGACAGTGAGTGGGGGTGAGTGCGAGAGACAGTGAGTGGGGGTGAGTGTGAGGGACAGTGAGTAGGTGTCATTGCGAGAGACTGTGAGTAGGGGTGATTGCGAGAGACTGTGAGTGGGGGTGAGTGCGAGAGACATTGAGTGGGGGTGATTGCGAGAGACAGTGAGTGGGGGTGAGTGCGAGAGACAGTGAGTGGGGGTGAGTGTGAGAGACATTGAGTGGGGGTGATTGCGAGAGACAGTGAGTGGGGGTGAGTGCGAGAGACAGTGAGTGGGGGTTAGTGTGAGAGACAGTGAGTGATGGTGAGTGCGAGAGACATTGTGTGGGGGTGAGTGCGAGAGACATTGAGTGGGTTTGAGTGCGAGAGACAGTGAGTGGGGTTGAGTGCGAGAGACAGTGAGTGGGGATGAGTGCGAGAGACAGTGAGTGGGGGTGAGTGCGAGAGACAGTGAGTGGGGGTGAGTGCGAGAGTCAATGAGTGGGAGTGAGTGCGAGAGACAGTGAGTGGGGCTGAGTGCGAGTGACAGTGTGTGGGGGTGAGTGCGAGAGACAGTGAGTGGGGGTGAGTGCGAGAGACAGTGAGTCGGGGTGTGTTCGAAGGACCGTGACTAGTGGTGAGTGCGAGAGACAATGAGTGGGTGTTAGTGCGAGAGACAGTGAGTGGGGGTGAGTGCGAAAGACAGTGAGTGGGGGTGATTGTGAGAGACAGTGAGTGGGGGTGAGTGCGAAAGACAGTGAGTGGGGGTGAGTGCGAAAGACAGTGAGTGGGGGTGATTGTGAGAGACAGTGAGTGGCTGTGATTGCGAGAGACAGTGAGGGGGGGTGATTGCGGGAGACAGTGAGTGGGGGTGAGTGCGAGAGACAGTGAGTAGGGGTGAATGCGAGAAACAGTGAGTAGGGGTGAGTGTGAGTGAAAGTGAGTAGGGGTGAGTGTGAGTGACAGTGAGAGGGGGTGAGTGCAAGAGACAGTGAGTAGGGGTGAGTTTGAGAGACAGTGAGTGAGGGTGACTGCGAGAGTCAGTGAGTGGGGGTGAGTGCGAGAGACAGTGAGTGGGGGTGAGTGCGAGTGTCAGTGAGTGGGGGTGAGTGCGAGAGACAGTGATTGGTGGTGAGTGCGAGTGTCAGTGAGTGGGGGTGAGTGCGAGAGACAGTGATTGGTGGTGAGTGCGAGAGACAGTGAGTAGGGGTCAGTGTGACAGACAGTGAGTGGGGATGAGTGCGACTGACAGTGAGTAGCGGTGAGTGTGAGAGACAGTGAGTGGGGGTGAGTGCGAGAGACAGTGAGTGTGGGTGAGTGCGAGAGACAGTGGGTGTGGGCGAGTGCGAGAGACAGTGACTAGGGGTGAGTGCGAGAGACAGTGAGTGTGGGTGAGTGCGAGAGACAGTGAGTAGGGGTGAGTGTGAGAGACAGTGAGTGGGGGTGAGTGCGAGAGACAGTGAGTGTGGGTGAGTGCGAGAGTCAGTGAGTAGGGGTGAGTGTGAGAGACAGTGAGTGGGGGTGAGTGCGAGAGACAGTGAGTTGGGGTGAGTGTGAGAGATAATGAGTGGGGGTGAGTGCGAGAGACAGTGAGTGGGGGTCATTGCGAGTGACGGTGATTTGGGGTGAGTCGAGTGACATTGAGTAGGGGTGAATGCGAGAGATAGTGAGTGGGGGTGAGTTCGAGAGACAGTGAGTGGGGGTCAGTGCGGGTGACGGTGAGTTGGGGTGAGTCGAGTGACATTGAGTAGGGGTGAGTGCGAGAGATAGTGAGTGGGGGTGAGTTCGAAAGACAGTGAGTGGGGGTGAGTGAGAGAGACAGTGAGTGGGGGTGAGTGCGAGAGACAGTGAGTGAGGGTGAGTGCGAGAGACAGTGAGTGGGGGTGAGTGCGAGAGACAGTGAGTGGGGGTGAGTGCGAGAGACAGTGAGTGGGGGTGAGTGCGAGAGACAGTGAGTGGGGGTGAGTGCGAGAGACAGTGAGTGGGGGTGAGTGTGTGAGACAGTGAGTGGGGGTGAGTGCGAGAGGCAGTGAGTGGGGGTGAGTGCGAGAGACAGTGAGTAGGGATGAGTGCGAGAGACAGTGAGTGGGGGTGAGTGCGAGAGACAGTGAGTGGGGGTGAGTGTGAGGGACAGTGATTAGGGGTGAGTGCCAGAGACAGTGAGTAGAGGTGAGTGTGAGAGACAGTGAGTGGGGGTGAGTGCGAGAGACAGTGAGTAGGGGTGAGTGTGAGAGACAGTGAGTGAGGGTGAGTGCGAGAGACAGTGAGTAGGGATGAGTGCGAGAGACATTGAGTGGGGGTGAGTGCGAGAGACAGTGAGTGGGGGTGAGTGTGAGGGACAGTGAGTAGGGGTGAGTGCCAGAGACAGTGAGTAGGGGTGAGTGTGAGAGACAGTGAGTGGGGGTGAGTTCGAGAGACAGTGAGTGGGGGTGAGTACGAGAGACAGTGAGTGGGGGTGATTGCGAGAGGCAGTGAGTGGGGGTGAGTGCGAGAGACAATGAGTGGAGGTGAGTGCGAGACACAATGATTGGGGCTAATTTCGAGAGACAGTGAGTAGGTGTGAGTGTGAGAGACAGTGAGTAGGGCTGAGTGTGAGAGACAGTGAGTAGGGGTGAGTGCGAGAGACAGTGAGTAGGGGTGATTGCGAGAGACAGTGAGTGTGGGTGAGTGAGAGAGACAGTGAGTGGGGGTGAGTGCGAGAGACAGTGAGTGGGGGTGAGTGCGAGATACAGTGAGTAGGGGTGAGTGCGAGAGACAGTGAGTGGGGGTGAGTGCGAGAGACAGTGAGTGGGGGTGAGTGTGAGTGACAGTGAGTAGGGGTGATTGTGAGAGACAGTGAGTAGGCCTGACTGCGAGAGACAGCGAGTGGGGTGAGTGCGAGAGACAGCGAGTGGGGTGAGTGCGAGAGACAGTGAGTGGTGGTGAGTGCGAGAGACAGTGAGTAGGGGTGAGTGCGAGAGACAGTGAGTAGGGGTGAGTGCAAGAGACAGTGAGTGAGGGTGAGTGCGAGAGACAGTGTGTGGGGGTGAGTGCGAGAGACAGTGAGTGGGGGTGAGTGCGAGAGACAGTGAGTAGGGCTGAGTGCGAGAGACAGTGAGTGGGGGTGAGTGCGAGGGACAGTGAGTAGTGGTGAGTGCGATAGTCAGTGAGTGGGGGTGAGTGTGAGAGACATTGAGTGGGGGTGAGTGCGAGAGACAGTGAGTGGGGGTGAGTGTGAGAGACAGTGAGTGGGGGTGAGTGCGAGAGACAGTGAGTGGGGGTGACTGCGAGAAACAGTGAGTGAGGGTGAGTGCGAGAGACAGTGAGTGGGGGTGAGTGCGAGAGAATTAGTGAGTAAGGGGTGTGTGAGTGTGAGTGACTGATTGAGTGGGGAGTGTTTCTGTGATAAACTGAGTGAGTGGTGAGTTAGTGTGTGAGAGTCTGTGTGAGGGGCTTTGAGTGTGAGAGAATTACTGAGGGAATTGGAGTGAGTGAGAGATTTTGAGTGAGGGAATGGGAGTGAGTGAGAGATTTTGAGTGAACGTGTGGGGAGGGTAGGAGGAGGGGGTGAGGGAATGCGAGTTTGCTTTGTGCCCAGTCTCAGTTTCCTCCCTCAGTCCCACCCTCACACCGAACACACACACTCTTCCTTAGGAAAAATATACTTTATTCCTAAAGTATCTGGAAGAACATTACAAAACCTTTCAAAGTGACCATCACATGAAGTGCAATTTAATTAACTTCTCCACATAGATCATTAGATGCTCCAATACAATCAGTGAACATTACAGACATTTCAACATGGTCATTACAGACAGTCCGACAGTGCAATGGGATTCAAGTTATTGAAATAGGTCATGTTCCACTCTGAGGTGCTTCAGTATAATTGTGATACATTTAGTATTCACCGAATGCATTTAATGTGAGTCAAACAGCCTGAGGGGTCTATACAATTCCCAGGCCCTCGGTACACTGTGGCAGAAAGCTCTTAGACAGCGACCTTTCCCCATTGCGCCTTTGCAGCGGCTGCCCCAAGCTTTAGTGCGTCCCTCAGCACGTAGTCCTGGACCTTGGAATGCTCCAGTCTGTAACACCCGGTCGGGGACAACTCTTTGTGCTGGAAGACCAACAGGTTTCGGGCAGATCAAGGAGCGTCTTTCACCGAGTTGATGATCCTCCAGCTGCAGTTGATGTTTGTTTTGGTGTGTGTCCCTGGGAACAGCCCGTAGAGCACAGAGTCCTGTGTCACAGAACTGCTCGGGATGAACCTCGACAGCAACCACTGCATCTCCCTCCAGACCTTCTTTGCAAAGGCACAATCTACAAGGAGGTGAACAACGGTCTCTTCCCCACCACAGCCACCTCGAGGGCAACGTGCAGAGGGAGTGAGACTCCCAGGGTGTAGGAAGGATCACACACACACCCACTCACAGTTTGTGAGGGTTAGTGAGTGAGCATCCTGAGACTGGGAGTGAGACAGCCACATCCACACACATTGACCCTCTCACACTCTGGTCACTTTTCATAATTACTCCTTTTTAAATTAACAATTTACTGCTATGACATTGCTGAAGATTTGCCCGGCAATTGTTTCTTCCCTTAAAAGCTCAGCTTTTAAAATAAATTCAGTTTAATGTTGTGCCAAACCTCATCTTTCCGAAATAGGCTCCTAGAATGAGAACAAAATGCAAATGTGCCCCCACCCCCTCCCCGCAAGCGATAAGTTTGGACAGGCCTGGTCTAGAGAGGCAAAGACAAACAGGTAGACATGCAAACAGTCCAACACACACACCCCCACATTACAGACAAACGCACCAGTCCCCAGCGCCACAAGCACTCACACACACAGGCAACACGCACACCCCCACACACCCATCCTACACACACACTGCCACTGTCACAAACACACACACACACACAGAAACACACACTCACACACACGCACACTCCACCATTTACAGGGCACAAGTCAGGAGTGTGATGGAATACTCCCCACTTGCCTGGATGAGTGCAGCTCCCACAACACTCAAGAAGCTCGACACCATCCAGGACAAAGCAGCCCCGCTTGATTGGCACCCCATCCACAAACATTCACTCCCTCCACCACTGACGCACAGTAGCAGCAGTGTGTGTACCATCTACAAGATGCACTGCAGCAACTCACCAAGGCTCCTTCGACAGCACCTTCCAAACCCACAACCACTACCATCTAGAAGGACAAGGGCAGCAGACACATGGGAACACCACCACCTGGAAGTTCCCCTCCAAGCCACTCACCATCCTGACTTGGGAATATATCGGCCGTTCCTTCACTGTCGCTGGGTCAAAATCCTGGAACTCCCTCCCTAACAGCGCTGTGGGTGTACCTACACCACACGGGACTGCAGAGGTTCAAGAAGGCAGCTCACCACCACCTTCTCAAGGGGCAATTAGGGATGGGCAATAAATGCTGGGCCCAGCCAGCGACGCCCACATCCCGTGAATGAATAGAAAGAACACAGGCAGCCACACAGAACACACACTGACACAGAGACACAGGCAGTCACACACACATACAGGCATATACCCTCAGGCACACAGAGACACATAGAGAGACAAAGACACACACAGACAACTATACAGACACACACATGGAGAGAGACACATGGAGAGAGACACAAAGACATACAGAGACACATACACAAACAAAGACAGAGAAACACACACACAGACACAGACTTACACACACACATTCAGAGATACAGACTCACATGCAAATGCAGACACAGAGGCTCATACAGACACACAGAGATAGATGGACACAGGCACACACAAAGGGAAGCACACACAGAGATGTACACACCAAGGCATGCACAATGAGATACACACACACACACACACAGTCAGACACAGTCATACAGACTTACACACAGACTCACACCACACGCAGGCATACAGAGAGATGCACACAAGACATAATCATGGAAAGAAACATACAGACAGCCACACCAAAACACAGAGGGACACAAGCACACAGAGAGACAGATACTCGCAGAGATACAGGCAGGCAGAAGCACACAGATGCTCACACACACCTACACAAAGAGACGCATACCGACAGACAGATACACGCAGAGTCACAGACAGGCAAAGACACACACACACACATACACAAAGAGACACATACAGAGAGACAGATACACGCAGAGTCACAGACAGGCAAAGACACACACACACACATACAGAAAGAGACACATACAGAGAGACAGATACATGCAGAGACACAAACAGGCAGGGACACAGACAGGCAGAGACACACAGACACACACACACACCTACACAAAGAGACGCATACAGGCAGACAGATGCACGCAGGGACACAGGGAGGCAGAGACACACAGGCACACACACACACACACACATACACACAGAGTTGCATACAGAGAGACAGATACACGCAGAGACACAGAAAGGCAGAGACACACACACATACACAAAGAGACAGATACAGGGACACAGGTACAGGCAGAGACACAGACAGGCAGAGACACAGACATATACACACACACATAAACAAAGAGACACATACAGAGAGACAGACACACGCAGAGACACAGACAGGCAGAGACACACACACACACACACACATATTACAGAGATGCAGAAAGACCACAGATATACAAACACAGAGACTCTGACACAGACAGAGACACACACACACATGCACTGCACACGCACAGACACACTTTGTGGGTCGCCTCGCTCACCTGTCCAGGTGTCGTATCCCCCTCGCCCCTCACTCAATGTGTGAAACAGCTGATGCTCCAAAAATTGACTTCAAAAGGGAAATTGATAAAAACTTAAAGGGAAAGATAATTACAGTGAAATCACACGAGGAGTGGGAGGGAAAATAATATAATTTCAGGAGCTGAACTGGCAGTGTAGGTGAAAGATCTGAAGTCATTTCAGCTGCAGCAATGGGAGATATTTGGTAAATGGATGAATGAATGAATGAATTGAAACAGAGTCGAAGCGTTTCTTCCTCGACCTGTTTCTCCGCCTTGCGATTAAAGTGATACAACCCCACCCTCTGCCGGCGGACCGGCGCTACTACACAGGCGGAGGGAAAATGGTCAGAGGTTCCATCAGGCGGCAGCATCACACGGCATCAAGCAACAGTGAGTGGGGAGCATCAACACACCCACAAGTTGAAGGTGGAGTTTGAGAGGTGACCTCTGAGGGAAAACTTGTAAAAAATTTGATAAAGCGTGAAGTCATTTTGAAGAATTCTGAACACTTTTATAAACATGACAAAGTGCTTTGGGCAGTCTGCAAAAAGCTGAAGAAAGTGAAACAGCTTTTTGTTTTAAAGATATGCAAAGCAACCGTTAGGGCCACAGCAGATGTTAATCGTTGAGTGAGCCAAATCCCAGAGGGAAACTTAGTTTTCGGACCATAACCATTTTTGTTTGTATTCCAAAACGAGAAGTAACCTACTGATGACGGCAGCAAAGAATTCCAGTAACACTTTGGGGATTAAAACATAATTGAAAGATTTGTTATCAAGAAGAAAAGAAAACTTAAGCACACAAGATTACAGCTACACAGTTAAAAATAGTCATTCCACCGATAAACCCATTTGGTTAGACCCACAAGTAAACAGCTTCCAGGCAACACTCCCTTATCGATGTTTATAAAAATCCAGTAATATTACCCAAGGCTAAACTGCTGTTGCTGTAGTATAGCCATGCCACACAGCTTCTCAAACTCCAACAGCCAACCCCAATTCAGCTCAACATCTTTCCTTAAATACCTTTTATTCCCTTTCATCTTTGATTCCATTGTCATCAGCACTTTTTTGAACTCAGCTTTTCCAAAATATAAGAATCTTTCGTGTTTTCCTGCTGCCTTCACTTTCGGGTCCAACAAAATTGAATAACTTTTCTTGTTTACTTATGAGCCTTTGCAAGTTGTCAAAATCTTTTACTCCCCTTTGAAATTTAAAGGCTGAGGAGACAAGTCCCTATCTATCTCCTAATGCAATTTTCTAAACTCTACTTATTTACTTATGGATTCACTTCACCATAGCTTTGTTACAAATTCATGCATTTAGCACCTTCACTCCTTTCATTCCTCGACTCTTCAGACAAGCTGACTCCATTAACCTTTCGCAGCTTAATTAAATCATTTACAAAATCACATACAGCCACATTCACATGTACAGGTGCACACACACACAAGGAACACAGACACATGCACAGGCACACATACTCACCCACATACACACACACACACACACAAACAGATACACAGGCACACTCACAGGCACACACAGACACAGGTGCACACAGACACACGCACAGTTGCACACAGACATACACACACACTTAAATAGACACACACACACACAACCTAAGTTACAGGATAACACAATATTACCCCAACATATTAAAAACAATAACATCCATCCTCACACAATTTAAAAGCTTGTGAAATAAAAACAGTTCTCTTATGGCAAAGTTGGTGACAGCTCAATAGAGAACTGAGAAGAGAAGATGTTATAACTTTACTGATGAAGACCTCAATGCACACCCTCAATGAGATGAAGGTGATGCATCTGCAAATTAATGGCAACAAGTAGGTTAGACATCACAAACAGTCAGCGTGTTGGTCTGGGAGGAATCTGAAAAGGCTGTAAGTGCTAGCAGCACCTTGCAGTACACATTTTCTCACATGGTACTGCATCTGTCAATTTTTTGCTTACTCACATAATCTATCTATATCGCTTTGCCAACTCTTTGTAACCTCCTCACGGCTTACTCTCCTATCTATATTTGTACCATTGTCGTCTGTTGAATAGGGCCAGGGAGTTTCACAAGAAGTGGCCAAATATAAAGAAACTGAACATCAATCTACAAAGATATCCAATTGTTACACAATGAAAAAAAAAACCCATTTGTGTTCACAGTCTCCTGTGGGTCTCAACATTGAAGAAATTGAACGATCCAGGTTAGCGGATATTTCAGTGAATTTTTCAGCTCCTCTCTGAACTTTTGCTGGGTGGCTGCATAAATACACGTGTTGGTGCAACAGCTCAGGAGCAGGAGCATGTATCCAACTTCCTCAAGGATGAAGATAGGATCATCGTAACCCATGTACGAATAAGTATATGTGATTCGATAGTACAAGAAGTGCACAATGAAAGTCATCCACAGGACTATAAAGCTGCCCGATATGGTGAAAAGTAAAACGATGGATTTTTTCCGGTTCTCCAGTTCAGGGTCTTTGGAATTTTCCAGGTTTTTGTTACGGCAGAGTGCCCTCCGAGCTCGATTGGCCACGACAATGTATCTTACAGTCAGTCCATTGAGCAGCAGGATCAGAAAGAACGGGATGAATGGGGTTACAATGCAGTTGAACGATGAATATATCACCCATAAAGGTGCGCTATAGAAGATTGGCTTTGTGTGGCAAAACCAGGGCATCTCGTCAATTATATAGAGGGGCTCAAATTTAAAATACCAGGGCATATTTTGCAAAAAGCTCAGGACAAAGACCGTCCACACCACCACAGCCGCCGTTTTCTTGGTGCAATATTTCGCCTTCGCCTTCTGGCAGCAAATGGCCACAAAGCGGTCAAAGGTGAAAGCAACCGTCAGCCAGATGGAAATGTCTCTGGACGCATAGATGAAAACAATTTGGAGGCTGCATACCGGAGTGATCGACATGTAGCTGGCCGAGAAGTAAATACCGACAATGCGATTCAGTATCACGCCGGTGATGACGACCAGTAGATCCGCCGCTGCCATGCCCACGAGGTAGTAAGTGGTGCATTTGGAGAGACCACACTTGCCCCGGGACAGGATCATAATCGCCGCGATGTTAGCTGGAAGAAAATATTTTAAAAAGGTGAAATTAGCCATCTATTCCTTCGATAAAGCAACACTGTCTGGCATGTACTTGACAGATAAGATAAGTTGCAGTGCGACTGGGACTTTTTTCACCCAGAATATGTTGGGGGTCTGGGACTGCCTAGACGATGATAGAGGTAGAAACCCTTATTGCAAAATAGTACATGGTTAAAAAGTTGAAGTGCTGTAACCTACGGGGCTGTAGACTAAGAGCTGAAGCTTGGGATTAGACTGGAAGCTGTAGTTCAGCTGACATAGACCCCGATCGGATGGAATGTTGCAAATTTTCTGTGTTTGTCTGTTTCTAAAGTGACCATGGAGAGATATTTGTGAGTGTTGTCAGCAGTTGGTACGAATACCAAATCGCGACGTGTTCAGTAGCAGGGAGCAATTTGGATTGTTGCTTGTCTTTGACATGAAAAAAAAAGAAAACCTTGTATCACCATCTAAATATGGTCGGGACGTTACATGAATTTAGCACGTTTTGGGCATTGGGCTGCTTTACTGAAGCAGTGAGTCTCTCGGAAGCACAGCTCGACAAAAGCTAATGGAGTTGATCAGCAGTAAATCCATCATCATTTTGTATAATTCCTTTGTAATTATTACTACTCATAACTAATAATCAATATATAAGGATGACTTACCAGGAATACCGACAGCAGCGAGAACTGGGTAGTAAATAGCGTAAAGCAACCCAGATTCTGTTTCATGCATTTCCTATCAGGAACTCTGTTACTTCTTGCCTCCTGGAGCAAGTAGGGTGGAGAAACCAACCATCTCCAGTATATACACCAGCGACAACCCCCTAGAGCAGCTTTTGACATGTTTACCGAATGACATCAATGAGTGAGCGATGAGTCAATTCAGGCTCTGGTGTGATAGGTTGGAATCCCGTGGGGGACATATTAACCATTATTTGCTCACAGCCGAGAAAAGGCAGAGGTGTTCAACTGGCATAGAAATAATGGATTTATACCCAAAGATAACTGTGTCAGTCGAAACTGGCAACAATATGATTCCAAAGCCTCACAGAGCAAAACCCATCTCCAGCGCTCCAGGATGATCAGCCGCTTTAGTCTTCACTTGTCTCACCTTACAACAATTTTTCTGACAACATACAAGTTTCTAAGTTGCCTATCCTCCTCGCATTAGAAAAATAACATTGGCCAGGTATTGCGGTGAGTGAATGAAGCTGCCTTAGGTACCTAGGGAACCCCTTAAAAATTCTTTTGAGTTATCAACAGTCACAGACTGCAACTCTTTTGCGTACAATCACAGTTCTTGGTTTCCGGGAGTGGGACACGAACCCACAACCCTCTGATTCAAAGGCGAGGGTGCTATGAACTGAGCCACAGCCTGCATCCTACCGTTCTCGATGTTAATTAAAATGTCGCGCTAAGTCAAGGGCTCTCCAGCACTGTGATGTCATCGACCAGGGCAACCAACCACATTGAAGAATTTTCACAGACAGTGAGTGAGGAAGTTAGAAACACCGATTACACTTCACTTATTTTATGTAGATTAATAGATAGCAAAATAATAATTGGAACAGAGAGGTGGGATTAAGGTAGACGCTGTGATATTATACACACGTTTAAAAATAGATTTTAATAATATGTAAAATTTCGAATGACATTGGAGAAAATTGACATTGCACGAAGATAAAATTGAATTTTCAGCACCTGAGAGTTGTTGAGGAGTAATCATAGACCTAGGTTTTTGTTTCACTTTCTCATGGGATGTGGGTGTCACTGGCTTGGCCAGCAATTGCTGCCCCATTTCTAACTGCCCTTGAGAAGGTGGTGGTGAGCCGCCTCCTTGAACTTCTGCAGTCCCCGTGGTGTAGGTGCACCCACAGTGCTGTTAGGGAGGGAGTTCCAGGATTTTGACCCAGCGACAGTGAAGGAAAAGCCAATATGCTTCCAATTCAGGATGGTGAGTGGCTTGGAGGGGAACTTCCAGGTGATGGTGTTCCCATGTGTCTGCTGCCCTTGTCCTTCTAGATGGTAGTGGTTGTGGGTTTGGAAAATGCTGTTTAAGGAACCTTGGTGAGTTCCTGCAGTGCATCTTGTAGATGGTACACACACTGCTGCTACTGTGCGTCGGTGGTGGAGGGAGTGAATGTTTGTGGATGTGGTGCCAATCAAGCGGGGCTGTTTTGTTCTGGATGGTGTCGAGTTTCTTGAGTGTTGTGGGAGCTGCACCTATCCAGGTAAGTGGAGAGTATTCCATCACACTCCTGACTTGTGCCTTGTAGAAGGTGGACAGACTTTGGGGAGTCAGGAGGTGAGTTACTCTCTGCAGAATTCCTAGTCTTTGACCTGCTGTTGTAGCCACAGTATTTATATGACTGGTCCAGTTAAGGTTATTTTTACGATTATCATAAGCTGATTATTAACAGACTGTTAAAAGCCAAGCCACTCACATTCAACTAGAAGAAACACTTTCAAGGGCTTTAACAGCTTGCTGAACAGTGGAAGTCTTGATCAGTTCAATGATCTCTAACTGCCCGATTTGTGCAGGTGCTTAAGCAGTGCAGGCTTAGGGGAATCAGCGAGTCACTGATTGCAGCTTCTGGAAACTCTTTCGAGTTATCAACAGTCACAGATTGCAACTCTTTCGAGTACAATCACAGTTCTTGGTTTCCGGGAGTGGGACATGAACCCACAACCCTCTGATTCAAAGGCGAGGGTGGAGGGACAGAAACATTGAGCACAACTGATGACTTAGACGATTGACTTCAACTGGCCGCCCGATGAACAGCCATGGAGGGGGA
Source organism: Cetorhinus maximus (assembly GCF_964194155.1). Lineage (NCBI taxonomy): Eukaryota > Metazoa > Chordata > Chondrichthyes > Lamniformes > Cetorhinidae > Cetorhinus > Cetorhinus maximus. Next base: position 7,706,351 of record NC_135911.1, on the reverse strand, counting down.
TGGGGGAGGAGGGGGAGGAGAGGGGGGGAGGAGAGTGGGGAAGGGGGGGGTGGGTTGGTGAGGTGGGGGGAGGGGAGGCAACTTGTGCCAACTGCAAGAAACACAAAATAAAATGACTCCATTCGTGCTCTGGGAGTTCTCTGGTCCCCGTTTCAATCCAGGTCATTCTTTGGGTCTGGTTTAAATTCTGCTGGTCTTTCCTGGCCCTCTTTTAACTCTACTGGCCTAACTTTGGACTTGTTAAATTCAAGCAGCCCTCTCTTAGCTCCCTCATTTTTCACAGGTTTTATTTCACTCTTTGCGCACTCTGAACATTCCCCAGCTCCTCGCACTCCTGCCGGTTCCTGCTGGCTGCTGTTGGCCTCGTTTATTTAGCTAACACCTTACTGCCAGCCAAATCATCTCAGTTATCTCAGCTCCAGGACATCACTGCAGGAGTTCCTCAGGGTAGAGTCCTCGGCCCAACCATCTTCAGCTGCTTCATCAATTGCCTTCCTTTCATCATAAGGTCAGAAGTGGGGATGTTCGCTGATGATTACACAATGTTCAGCACCATTTGCGACTCCTCAGATACTGAAGCGGTCCATGTCCAAATGCAGCAAGACCTGGACAATATCCAGGCTTGGGCTGACATTTGGCAAGTAACATTAGCGCCACACAAGTGCCAGGCAATGACCATCCCCAACAAGAGAGAATCTAACCATTGCCCCTTGACATTCAATGGCATCACCATCGCTGAATCCCCCACTATCAACATCCTGGGGGTTACCATTGACCAGAAACTGAACTCGACTAGCCATATAAATACTGTGGCTACAAGAGCAGGTCATTGGCTAGGAATCGTGTGGTGAGTAACTCACCTCCTGACTCCCCAAAGGCTGTCCACCATCTACAAGGCACAAGTCAGGAGTGTGATGGAATACTCCCCACTTGCCTGGATGAGTGCAGCTCCACCAACACTCAAGAGCTCGACACCACCCAGGGCAAAGCAGCCAGTTTGATTTGCACCCCTTCCACAAACATTCACTCCCTCCACCATCGACGCACAGTAGCAGCAGTGTGTGTACCATCTACAAGATGCACTGTAGGTATTCACCAAGGCTCCTTAGACAGCACCTTCCAAACCCAGGACCACGACCATCTAGAAGGGCAAAAGCAGCAGGCGCATGGGAACACCACCACCTGGAAGTTCCCCTCCAAGCTACTCATCGCCCTGACTTGGAAATATATCGGCCGTTCCTTCACTGTCGCTGGGTCAAAATCCTGGAACTCCCTCCCTAACAGCACTGTGGGTGTACCTACACCACAGGGACTGCAGCGGTTCAAGAAGGCAGCTCACCCCCACCTTCTCAAGGGCAAGTAGGGATGGGCAATAAATGTTGGCCTAGCCAGGGACACCCAATTCCCGTGAATGAATAATAAATAAAAAATGCAGACTCCGAGCAGAGTCGGACAACTGCAGTTGTTATTCACTAGACTGTCTGGCGTTGACTTGTGATATTTCTGACACGATGGGAGCTCAAAACTGTGATGTTCTCAGGTTAAAAGTGACTTATCAAAGCCTGTGCCAAAATATCTGGGCTTAATTAGTGTTTCGGGCAACAGTGGGGAGGTCCGAGGTATCCATAGACTTACCGCCCCTGTGGGTTTGACCAGGAGGTGGCACAGTGGGTACAAGTCAGAGGCCGCGTGTTCGAGTCTCACGTCAGGCTGTGAGAGCCAGAGAAGGGGCGTCTATAATGTGGCCAAACTGGCTGATTATCAGCCTGTCAATCCTCCCGCCATGCCCGGTGACAAGCGGTAAAGAGTGGGAGAGTTTCCTGGTCAGCCATGCTGTTGGAGGCAATGGCAAACCACTGCATCGCTTCGCCAAGCGGAATCCATCCAATGGACGTCCCCTGGGGGCCAATGCCCTCTTGGTCTGAAAGAGGGACGAGTGCTCATGGAGAGGGACTAACAAGCAACCAAGAGGGGAAGATGACGGGAGAAAATACATTCCTTTTGTCATTTCAGACTCCGTGACAGTTAAATTTGGAAGTTCTCAAATCAGACAGGAGCACTGAACTCAATGAAATGACTTCTCTTGAGAGTTGCTGTCTGATGGTGTCAGTGTGGATTTTATGGGTTTGGGGGTGGTTGGGGGGTGGGTTAGAGATTAGCCAGAGGGGTGTGAAAGGCAGAGAGAGAGGGGGAGAGAGAGAGAGAGAGAGGGTGGGGGTGGTGGTGGTGGTGGGGGAGGGGGGGTGGGGGAGAGAAGGAATGAAAGGCAGAGAGATAAAGAGGGTGATAAGGAGCGGGAGTGAAAGTCAGAGAGAGGGAGGGAGAGAAGGAGTGAAAGGAGAGGGTGAGGGAGGGAGGAAGCAGAAGGAGAGAAGGAGGGAGGGGGAATAGAAGGCAGAGAGAGAGAGAGTGAAAGGCAGAGGGGAGATAGGGAGACAGGGAGAGAGGGAGAGAGGGAGGGAGGGATTGGACGTCAGAGAGAGGGAGGGAATGAAAGGAGTCAAGGGAGGGAGTGGAAAGCAGAGAGAGGGAGTGACAAAGAAAGAGGAAGGAAAAGGGGCCAGAGAGAGAGAGTGTGAATGAGAAGCCAGTGAGATTGTAACAGAGGGAGAAGGGCAGAGAGACGGAAAGAGGGTAGAGAGAAAATGACGCACACAGAAAGAGAGAGAGAGACTAAAGGGGTGATACAGGGTCTGCGCTCCATCGATGGATTCTCACACTCCCTCCAGGGGCAGAGGCTTTGTTGGGTTAAAGGATCAGGTGTTTTTTTTTCGAGTTATCAACAGATCGCATGTAACTCTTTTCGAGTACATTCACAGTTCTTGGTTTCCAGGAGTGGGACATGAACCCACAACCCTCTGATTCAAAGGCAAGGGTGCTATGAACTGAGCCACAGCTGACACCTCGTTAAAAGGATCAGGTGTTGGGAGTGAGATTCAGGCAAGATTCATGCACACGCTGACACAGACAGAGACACAGGAGCAATACACAGAAACTGATACTCACCTAGGTCCACATGTTACAGAAAGATGGCCCATCCAATTCTTACATACACTCCTCCCAATTCACAACTCATCCAACCAGCTCCCAATTACCTTACCTACCACCCCTACCAAACCGCTCAGGTGTGTGACAGACCAACATGAATCCACTTACAGCTCATTTCAAACAGACTAACTAGGTACAGGTTTCTGATGTGGAAATAGAGAATTGAGCGGCATTTCCCTGCCCTCAAACCAATGGAAATAAACCCTGTAAATATTTGTGTGAAGCTTCGCATGGTTGTAAAAACCGGGATCAGCCAGGAGGCAGGAGGCTTTGTCAGAAGGTGAGGGAGTTGCAGGCAAGTCTTTATTTTTCCTCACGTATATTTTATTCACTAAAATTTATAAAAGTACAGTCAACGAGCCTTCAAAAGCTGACATTACGTTAGGGGAAAATCAATGCAATTTCTTCCTGTAATGTATGTTCCCCACCATAATTACAGACAGAGTTGATATTTATAAGAGAGACCTTCGTCCACTCAATGCTCGACTAACTTTCTGTTAAAATCTCACTGATTTAACGTTCCAGATCAGTGAGCTTAGATCCCAGCTGGAAAAGGTTACCCGCTTAACGTGTTTCACACAAAGAACAGGGAGGGGAGGAGATGAACTTGGTCGAATGCAAAACAGCTGATATTAAACGTGCCTTCGTGAAGCAGGCTTGGAATGATATGCGGGGTTTTTTTGACGAGGTTTCATTCCAGGGTTCATCCTGCGACGTAGGGCTCTGTGCTGTGCAACCCAGACAGACATCAGCTACTGTCCCGCAGGACGAAAAGGGTCTGGATACTGCTCTCACGGACAGAGACACAGAAGCAATACAGAGACTCTGATACTCACCTAGGTCCACATGGTAAATTAAGCTTCAATTTTCTTCAAAAAATATGCTAGTCATTAAATGCTAAGGCACATCATACTACCGCTCCATTTTCTGATAAGGTGCAATATCGTTCATTCTCATTCAACACAGTGTGTAAATGAGCGACAGCTCTACTCAGCTTTCAGCTTTTGAAGGAAATGGGCTTTTGTGTTGTCCACCTCCCTACTACCACAGAAACCGTGATGTGTGCTTACAGCTCAGATATGTGAGAGGCATTGCAAATGTAGGGAAAAAGCTTTGCTGGACTCTTATCAAACACACAGGCACACACACGCGCACGCCTTTAGTAATATCTATGCTGGAAATTGTCAGAATCACACACACACACACATATACACACACACACACACACACACTACATACACTCACACACACATATACACTTTTCCCAATCTGCCCTCTGCTGGACACTGTGAGAATCTCTCTCTCTCTCTCACACACACACACACACACACACACACACATATATACACCTGCCAATCTGGCCACTGCTGGATACTGTCAAAATCACACACACCTTTACCAATCTACAAAGACACACACACACAAACCACACACACACAAACCACACAAAACACACACACACAAACCACACAAAACACACACACGGAGACAGCCACAGTAACACATATGCACAGATGGAGACAGACAGGTAGACACACACACAATCACATGGAGACACACAAACACAGAAAGACATGCACGTGCACACAGGCACATGTGAAATGGTACACTCACAAGAGGTACACAACAAACAGACTCCCACACAGATACACACACAGACAGCCACACATGTATACACACACACACACACACACAGACATAGAGACACACATAGTCAAAGGCGCACACATACAAACACACGCAAACACACACACACACACACAAGATACAAACACAGTCACACACATAAACAGAGAGACATGCATACAGGGGCACAGAGAGACAAAGGGATACACTGACAGGTGCAGACAGGCAGATACACACACACACATTACAAAGACACACAAATGCCACAAAAAGACACACACAGACAGAAGCACACACACAGGCAGACACACACTTCGTGGGGAGCCTCACTCTCCTGTACAGGTACATAATCTTGCACTCCCACACTTATTGTGCAAAACAGCTGCTGCCAATGTTAAATGTAAAATGGAATTGGATAACTACTTAAAGGGAAAGATAATTACAGGGAAAGAGCAAGGTGAGTGGAAGGAAAAAAGGATTATTTCAGGAACTGAAATGTATAAAGGTCTGAAGAAGAGCCACACAGACTTGAAACGTTAACTCTGTTTCTCTCTCCACAGATGCTGTCAGACCTGCTGAGTTTTTCCAGCATTTTCTGTTTTTGTTTCATTTCAGGAGCTGATTTGGCAGTGGAAATGAAAAACCTAAAGTCGTTTCAGGAGCAATGGACTGCTGCAACGGAAGATTTTTTTGTCTCTGGATGAATGACCGAAAAAAGAATTAAAGCATCTCTCCCTCAAAGCGGTTTCTCTACCCTTTGATTAAAGTGATACAACACTGCCTGCTGCTGGCGCATGGGCGCTACTACACAATCGACAGAAAACTCAAGGGGTTCAATAAAAGCATCACAGGTTCAACAAAAATGACAGCAGCATTAACACAGCCCCAAGTTCAGTGTGGAGATAGAGAGGTGAGCAGTGTTTAACTGAACACTGAGACAAACATATAAAGACTTTGAAAAAGCTTGAAACCATTTTAAAGAATCCTGAAAACTTTTACAAGTTATGAATATATGGCAAGGTGCTTTGGGTGGCCTGTGAAAAAGCTGAAGTAAGTAAGTTTTTAAAAAAACGAATTATTAGTTTATATTTTAAAAACTGCACTTACAGCAAATACAATATTAATAGATATCTGAGATGAGGACATGTTTACTGATGAAGACCTCAATGTCCACACTCAATACGATGGAGGTGAAGTGTCTGTAAACTATTTTTTTTGCAACAATATACTTTAATCATAAATATCTGAAAGAACATTACAAAACATTTCAATATGGCCATCACAAAAAGTGCTCCCAATGCGGTATCCTCTACATTGGAGAGACCAAACGCAGACTGGGTGACCGCTTTGCAGAACACCTTCGGTCTGTCCGCAAGCATGACCCAGACCTCCCAGTCGCTTGCCAATTCAACACTCCACCCTGCTCTCATTCCCACATGTCCGTCCTTGGCTTGCTGCATTGTTCCAGTGAAGCTCAACGCAAACTGGAGGAAAAGCACCTCATCTTCCGACTAGGCACTTTAGAGCCTTTTGGACTGACTATTGAGTTCAAAAATTTTAGATCATGAACTCTCTCCTCCATCCCCACCCCCTTTCCGATCCCCACCTTTTTTCCAATAATTTATATAGATTTTTTCCCCCAACTATTTCCATTATTTTTAAATGTATTTCCATCCATTCTTTTATGTCTACCTTTTAGCCTATTTCGATCCCTTCCCTTCACCCCACCCCACCCCCACTAGGGCTATCTGTACCTTGCTTGTCCTGCTTTCTACCCTTAATTAGCACATTCCTTAGATACTATCACCAACTTCAACACCTCTTTGTTCTTTTGTCTATGACATCTTTTGGCAATCTCCACCTATCACTGGCCCTTTATCCAGCTCTACCTGTCCCACCCCCCTTAAACCAGCTTATATTTCACCTCTTTTTTATTTTTACTTAGTTCTGTTGAAGAGTCATATGGACTCGAAACATTAACTCTGTTCCTCTCTGCAGATGCTGCCAGACCTGCTGAGTTTCTCCAGGTATTTTTATTTTTATATTAATAGTTATTTGGTAGCACAGAACTTGAGTATTGCTGCAAAAAGAGACATGCTGTCCAAGCTTTTTGTCTTTCACTCATCAGGACAAGAATACCAAATTGTAACCCTTTCCAGTTATCAACAGTCACAGATTGTAACTCTTTCGAGTTCATTCACAGTTCTTGTTTTTTTCCAGGAGTGGGACATGAACCCACAACCTTCTGATTCAAAGGCGAGGGTGCTATGAATTGAGCCACAGCTGACACCAATTTATACCAGATGAAAATAGAATGCTGATTGGTTAGCAAGTGGATTCTGATTGGTAGAAGCGTTGCCCTGGAGAATTTACCAGATCACTGACAGTTAATTGCCGAGCTTTATTTAAATTGTAACCAGTCAGGTTGGCTCTGATTGGTCAAGACATTGCCCTGGGGAACGGACATGAGAATGGCTGTCCTATTTTGTATAGTTGAATAAAGCACAACGTGTGTATATGTTCCTTCTGTCTGGAAAAAGGGGAGCCCTGTGTGTGAATGTAAGTATGTATGTGGGCATATTACCTTACTTAAGAAGGAATCTGCTGGTAGTTTGAAGGACAATAGATAATTAAGAGGTTAGAAATGAATTAGAATTAAAAGCCTGTACTTCGAACGATTATGCTAATAAGAATAGCAACAGTAACCTAAGAACAAATAATAAGAACGAAAACAAATAATATTTAAACCGAAAACCAACGAAGCTTAGAAACGGACACTTACTGCACCCCAAACAGTTCGAAATTATAGGCACAAACAAGGAAATAAGTCGTGTCAGTGCATCGAAAGCTATTCCAATATGAACTCCGATTCCTACACAGCGATGTAATAATAACAAGGTCACAATCACTCCAACAATAAAAGTCAACTTTAAGGTGAAAGAAAATGTGCGTTCAATTCTCTAATTTTGTAACAAACAATATAACTTGCATTTATGTCAAGCCTTTAACATAGGAAAAGTTCCTAAAGTGCTTCAGAGGAGGCAAGATTAACACTCAGGTGAGCAGAACCTTCGTCCCAGAGATTGATTTGAATCAGATGCTTAAAGCAATAGAGACAGATGGAGAGGTGGCTGGTTTAGGGATGAAATTGCAGAATGTGACCCCTGGCCGGCCGACAAGACAAGGCATAAATGCTGCGGCTAAAATGATCAGATCTGTGCAAGGTGCCAGTCAGGAATGAACAGAGAAATCTTTGAGGTTCATGAGCTAGGGGCTAGAGCTTAGATAGGGAGGGCTGAGTTTGTGCAGGGATTCATGGGCAAGGATGAAAAAAGTTCGAATCGAAGGGTTGCAAAGACCCAGAGACAGTGTAATCAATGGAGACTGGTAAACAGTGTCAGTTCAGCCCCTCTTTGGGATGGAGTAGTTTAATGAAGAGTAGGACACCTTGATCTAACCAGTGAGGGCTGGGAAGGTGCAAAGTTCCTGAGGAACGTCAGTTCCCTGAACAGACTGGGCAAGTCAGGGCTGTTATCCATTAGATATGAGAATGTTCAGCAGTGACCAGGAGCAGTGCAGGGGAGACAACGAATTCTCAGAGGCAGGAGTGGCCGAGATACGGAAGTACACCAATTTAAGGAGGATGGCAAACAGGGCAACGGTGAGAGGAGTAAAAACTTGCTTTAATGCAGCGAGTGGTAAAGATCTGGAATGCATCACATGAGAGGGCGGTGGAGGAAGAGACAATAACAGGTTTCCAAACGCAAAAGAGAGAAAAAAAATACATTGTTAATGGGAAAGGGCGGGATTGGGGGGTCCAAGTGTGTTGTACTTGCAGCCAACCAGACGGGGCGAATGGCCTTCTTTTCTGCTAGCCCCATTCGTTAATTACGCGGCATCTAATCCGGGTTCTGTAATTCTGGCGGTTTCCCACCAGCTGGGAAAGGTCTGGATGAATATTGGACCGTTCCCCCTCTGGGTAACCAGGATGACGGAGTCGCCACATTTCACAACAGGATTGTTCAGTCAGGAACACCATGGGGATTACAGATTGAGTTCATGTCACTGGAGAGGAAGAACCCTGCATTCAGATGGCCACCCCCTCTCCCCCAACAACTGCAGCAAGAAGTGATTGCAGATGAGAGCTCCCTTTTGCTCCCTTTGTTTCCGATTCGATGCTGAGAAACAGGAGGTTGAGTTTGAGAAAGTTCCATTGTTTCTCCATCTCATTTTTTTGGACGTATTTTCTCTCCCGCAGTTTCTGCTTCTGTTACATTCACATTTTATGATACAACTTCTTTACTCCATGTCATTGCCCTTACCATCCAGACCCCATCTCCACTAACTGATGACCAAAGGGCTTCAGCATCTTTACAGGGAGGCGGTGGTATAGTGGTAACATCACTCGTGGAGTAACCCAGCAGCCCAGGCTAATGCTCTGGGGGGATGGGTTCAAGCCCCAACACAGGTAGGTGGAGTTAAATTCAACTGGTAAATTCTGGATTTGGAAGTTAATGTTGCTGCCCAACAGCACCCAAGAAGCTTGACACCATCCAGGACAAAGCAGCCTGCTTGGTTGGTACTGCATTCACTCCCTCCACCACTGACGCACAGTAGCAGCAGTGTGTGTACCATCTGCAAGATGCACTGCAGCAACTCACCAAGGCTCCTTAGACAGCACCTTCCAAACCCACGACTGCTACCACCTAGAAGGACAAGGGCAGCAGACACATGGGGAACACCACCACCTGGAAGTTCCCCTTCAAGTCACTTGCCATCCTGACTTGGAAATATATCACTGTTCCTTCACTGTCGCTGGGTCAAAACCCTGGAACTTCCTCCCTAACAGGACTGTGGGTGTACCTACACCACAGGGACTGCAGCGGCTCAAGAAGGCAGCTCACCACCACCTTCTCAAGGGGAAATCAGGGATGGACAATAAATGCTGGCCTAGTCTGCGAAGCCCACATCCCATGAAAGAATTTTTAAAAAGGATAACTGTCGTCGATTGTTGGTTCACTTCAGGGGAGGAGGTCTGCGGCTCTTGCTGGATGTGGCATACATGTGACTCCAGACCCTTAACTGCCCTCTGAAACGGCCTAGAAAGCCACTCAGGTCAAGGGGATTTTAGGGATTGGCAAAAAATGCTGGCTGCAACCTATGAAAAAAAAGGCAATCTGTATTTGAGCCTGTGCCCAGAGAGGGAGATGTGTTATGCTGGGGAACGGCAGTGGCTTGGTGGGTAATGGGCTGGTTTTAATGAACAGGCCAGTCTGTGTAATTGGGGAAAAGTTCCCTGCTGCAATCTTTCACCCGCCCCACCACTCTGCCCATCAGCCTTAGCTGGCAATGACTTGATTCTAAATCTCTGTCGAGCGAAGCCTATCTCCGGTGCTTAGTGATTGGTCGGTTTGTTGTTCAGTTGCCTCACATCACAACTTAATGCTGCCAACATACAACTTTCTTGAACACCGTAGCTCCAAGTATAACTTCCTTCGCGTCCCTCTCACTAGAAAAATGAGTTTAATAATGATCGAAGCTTTTCTGATACTCAAACCTGTTTCTCTCACATGTGACTGAAGTGATACAACCCCAGCCTCTGCTGGCAAATGGAAGCTACTAGTTTCAGGGCATCAGAGAATTTCAGTAACTAGACTAGGAGCTCGTTGCCCTGTGGGCACAGATTGATGAGGTGAAAATAGTGTGGAATATTTTAGTGGATTAAAATTTGGGGCTGGAGTGTGGAGAAATAAAATACCCATCATATTCACATGACCTTGAGGTCACTGTCATACCCAGTTGTGAAGGGATGGAGAGAAAGAAAAAGATATATTCGTGGTTAATAAAGATAAAAGCAGCTTAGACAAAGAGTAAGAGAAGCAGAAAAGATGGGGAAAATATGAATCGATGAAAAAAATTAAAGGGGAAAATATAAGGTGAACAGAGAGTAGGAGAGGGAAGGATAAGAGCAAGAGACACAAATAAGAGAAAAAAAGAGAAAAAGAGGCGTCTCTAGCAGACTGAGTTCTCCCTCTCTGACTCCCTCCCCTCTGTTCTCCCAATGATCTGCTTCCCACAGCTTTGGGAAACTGTCCCCCGCAGCACATGGCCAATTCCAGGAGACACATAGACACTCACACACACACACATCCAAACATACAGACACACAGAGACACACCCACACACAGAGGCACACCCGCACACACACTCACACATACAAATCCACACACAGAGACACATACGGACACACACCCACACACAGAGACACACCCACACCACCACCCCCTCCCCCACAAACACACATATGCAGACACCCCCCCACACACACAGACACACACAAACACACAGAGACACACACACCACCCCCCCCACAAACACACACACGCAGACACCCCCCCCCACACACAGAGACACACACACACACACACAGAGGCACACACACACACACAGACACATACCCTCACCTTCAGCAATCTCCCTCTGTTGTGTACTGTCATAATCACACTCACTCACTCACTCTGTCACTCTCAAACACACACATGCTCACGCACACTTTCACACACAATCTCACATTTAACTTTCTCCCTGTGCAAGGTACTGCCAAAATCACACACTTACGCGCACACACACACACAAACCTACCCACACTTTCAACAATCCCCCTCCATTACGTACCGTCATAGTCATACTCACTCACTCAGTCTCACACTCTGACAGACACACAGTCACTTTTTCACACTGACTTAGACACAATCTCACATTCAGCACTCTCCCTGTGCTGGATCCTGCCAAAGTTACACACACACACACAGACTCACAGTCACGCTCAAACACAAACACAAACACAAACAGATGCTCACCTATAGAAATTCATTATTTATTTCGCTCTATATCTTCCTGCAATTCCAGTAGCTTTTATACTGACCAAATTACGTGTTCAATTTGCATATTTTGATAGGGGCGCTGAAACAGGTGACGCTTCCCCAGCCAACAATCAATTGGGAGGTTAAATTATACCTCAATCATTTTGGAACCCTTAACAGCCAAAGCACACAGATAGTTAAACAGATTCTGCTCCAAAGGTGAAATATTTCTCACGTTATAGTGTAAATCTCAGTATAGTCAACAGGGAGTGCATTAGAAGAATTAGACAAGCAAAGTTGAAAGTCTTTGTGAATTTTATTAAATTTTGAAATGTGTGTTTTAAAGTTACCTAATGCAAATGTATCAGACTAGCACGGGCCCCGTGTGCAATTGATGATTAACCCCTGCCTTACCCCAAAACTAATATTATACTATTATTGTAACCTTAGTAAATGTGTTATTTTAATATATAAAAGCGGAATTATATCACATCACAGTAACTGATAGAGTCCTTTGCCAACCGCAGAGGATTATGGGAAAATATGCCGCCATTGCTGCATCACCAACTATGAACAACCACAAATACGCAAATGGTGAGACTGTGACTGTTGAAATGTTGATGTATTTCTTCAGAAAACAACGTAATCTTTGCTTTACATGTTTATGAATATCTCAGTGATGGTCAACAAGAAATTACATTCAAATGGTGAAGTAGTCAATGTTGAAAGTTATTGCACACAGCAGAATTTTATCTGAAATTAGGTGTTGCCCATGACTGACAGTGTAACGAGAGTTCCAAACGAATATCACACGTGATGTGGCGAAAACTCCCGGGCTTGAGCTAAAGGGATGGATTGAACTAACACCGAAGTGCCTTCACGTCTGGTGGCGCATACACCCTGAGCTGGCTTCAGCAGAATTCACACAAAAGTTCAGATTGTAAGTAGGTTGCCTTTCAGCCTGGGTTTTCCTCCTCTCCTGGCACGGTTTCTGGGGAGGAAGGAACGGGGGGAGAAGTCTGTATGTTTGTGTGGGTGTGTGTGTGTATGTATGTATGCATCTGCATGCATGTGTGCGTGTGTGTGTCTCTGTTTGTGTGTGTGTCTGTGTGCATGTGAGTGTATGTGCGCGCGTGTGTGTCTGTGTGTGTGACTGTGTGTATGTGTTTGTATGTGTGTGTATCTGTACGTATGTGTATATGTGTGTGCATGCATGTGTGTGTGAGCTTCTCTGTCTGTGTGTATGTCTGCATGTGTGTGTGTCTGTGTTTGTGTGTGTGAGTGTCTGTGTATGTGTGTGTGTCTGTATGTGTGCGTGTGCCTGTATGTGTGCATGTGTGTGAAGGTATAGATTATTTCCTAACTTCACTTCTGAATGCAGAAAAAGACAGAGAGAGACACACAGAGAGATAGAGTGCATAGAGAGACGCATGCAGAAACAGACAGAGACACACCACACGGAGAGAGCTGATGATTTGCTTGATAGTACTAAATAAAATCTGTCAGTCACAATTTTGAAATGATCAGTTTTATGGATGAGCTATCCCTCCACCGAGCATAAAGACACATGCTGAAATTCTTTCTGAGCAGGATGTTGAGGAGCTCATAGGGCATCTGGTACAAAGAACGTCCAGTGTAAGAGCCCCTTCCACACTTGTTGCCACACCAGCATTTTCTAAGCCTTATCCCGTGATCACCCAGTGAAGGTGGAGGCTGCTGAAAGTCGATGAAGTATGAAAGCTGCTATAGTCTGAAGTTTCCATGTCTGGCAGAAAAGGAGATTTCTTTTTTCTCTCGGGAATATCTATCAGTTTAATATTAGTCAATAGGCAACTGTAGGTGACTGAGCGGGTCAGAGGCGTTGCTTGTCCAGCAATTAATTCGCCAGAGACACATATTCGTGGTTTACATGAAACAAGGGAAGAAAATACATGTTGTGTGTAAATTCCAATTCACAAAGTGGATGATATGTACAGGACAATTGAGCTCAAATTGTGAGAAAATGCTACCAGAACCAACTAATTCCCTTAGTCTCCAGCCACCACCACCCCCCCAATTCCACAACTCCCCGCCAATTCCGCCCCCCCCACCCCCCCACCCCCCAGCTCGGCTGCTCTGGTGAAAGATTGCTGAATTTCGTGGCGTTAGACATTCAATCAGCGCAGATGTGAGGTCGTCCAGTTAATGTTCAGCCTCTTTATCACAGGAATTATTCACATTATTAAGAGCAGAATAATTAATCGCTCATCCATCGCATTTCTCACAACGGGCAGGTTAAATGTCGATAGCAATGAAATGTCGAATAAAACACATCACCGGGCCACTTTTTGTTCGTCTTCCCATATTCAAGTGTGTTGAACACTTAAAATGAAATCAAGATACTGCGGATGCTGGAAATCTGAAGTAAGAACAGGAAAGGCTGGAAAACCTCAGCAGGTCGAGCAGAGAGAGCTCTGAAGAAGAGTGATAAGGACTCGAAACGTTAACTCTGATTCTCTCTCCACAGATGTTACCAGGCCTGCTGAGATTTTATTTACAGCATTTTCTATTTGCATTACTCAGGTGTGTTGAATGGGCGAAAGAATAAGCCAGCGAGTGCCACAGCCTCTCGAGAGCAAGGGTAAAAATCCAGGCAAACGCGCAATGCACACGAGTTCGATCTGTCGATTCTGGGTGAGTCATTCCCCCCTCCCATCCCATGACTGGAGAATAAGTTTCTCCTTTATAGATTAGGTTGCAAAACGGCCGGGCTGGGGAAAGGCGCTATGTAAATGTAACACTTATCTACCTTTATGATATGGAGACCGGCGCGCGATTCGACCCAAGATCCCCTCCTGTAAGTTGACTGCGTCCATCGATATCTTCATGAAGCAGCACAATTTTTCACAGCGAGCGCTCTCAACCACTTCCGGCATGAAGCTGGGCAGTGACGCGTGGCCCACCCGTTCCTGAATATATTCATTGCAAAGCGGTGCCAAAGATTCTCGAAGGGAGAATTACCTCCACACTGTGCTCAGCTATACAGTTACAGGACTGGAACAACCATTTTACATCCGAATAGCAAAAAATAGCCGGACACGCAAGCTTTAGTCTCATGTCTCTCACCTCTGTCTCTATTTTCCTGTCAGGACGCTGCTGAATGTGATGTTGTGGTTCCTTCTGTCACTGCTGCCTGCAGACAGGAGGCTTTGACACCTTCAGTAGTTCAGACCGAAATGTGCATTTCAAAATGGTAAGTAAGCGTTTTTCTCAGTAAACACTTCCGCAGAGCTAGCCTGCTATTTTTTTCGATGTGACCTCAAGTGTTTACAGCCACACTTTGGCGATACGAGGTTAGGTGAAGTTAACTCTTTGCTAACCTAACTGCGACAAAAAGCCGTTCAGCTGCACCTGCACATCGCCCCAGAAACCCTGCAAGTTCTATAGTAGCACTTTCAAAGTTTTAAAAGTGTAGTGCAATTCTTTCAGTCCGTCGCTCAGAGATACATATCTCACTTTTTAAAAGGTTATTGGTCTCTACGGGGAACACAAACCAATAAAAATATATAAGGAGTCGTTCTTTTCACCAGTTTTAAATGTATTTTTAAGCCCTTGGTTAAATCTCATCCAGTTTTCAACCTGTTCTCGACTCGCCCATTTCCAGCGAGACGCACGGGGAAATGCAGCGGGAGACAGGCTGTTGAAGGGATGTGCACAGCGAGTGCTGACCGCCGCTTTTCCGGCCATTAGTCGGTATGAGCGACTGGACGTCCTGAGAACACCGAAACAACTAGAAAACGCGATCTCTCAATTTCTTTCTCCACGTGAATATTGTCATTTGTGAATGGATCAACAACCGTCCAAGTGTTTGATCGCAAAGCCCCACTCTGCACTATTTAAAACGTGGCACCAATACATTTGCAATGAATGGGTCAAAAGCTCTCTGTTCACTTTCAAATGATGATTGGTCGGCGGTTAATGTCAACATGATGTAGAAATATATTCAGGCAAGGCTGCCTATGTCGGATTGAATCATAATGTCATAGAGCGATTCGGAAAAAGAGGAGGCCATTCGCCCCATCGAATCCATGCCAGCTCACTGTAGAGCCCATTTTGGCTGCCCATTTCTCTGCTCTATTCCAGCCGCTCTGTAGGTTTATTCACTGCAGGTTCCCCGACCGATTTCCGTTTGAAAACACTTGTGAAATGTCCTGCAAATCGACTAGGCAGCAAACAAGAGTAGAGTACATACAAGAAGTGGTAACAGCATAAAATAAAGGTCGAAATGATCAGACAAACGACAACCTTCACGGTCAATCTGTACTGGGTGACCCTTTCTTACCCAGGGGGCGCTGTGAGTGTGGGTCAGTCCCACAAGGACTAATGGAAGCGATTTGCAGAGATGTATTTAATGACAACCCAGATAAGCACATGAGGGGGGAAAGGGATATAATGTTATGCTAATAGGGTGAGTTTAATAGGGCGACTGGTCAGAGTATTAATACTGGTAAAGCCCAGTTGGGCCAAATGGCCTGTTTTCACTATTGCTAATTCTATCTATTTGTAAACGACCACTGACACAACCTTCCGACCCTAATACCGTCACCTGTCACATGCACATCCCACCTTCCGTCTGAAATCGAATTGTACGAAGCACAGTGGCGGCCAATCACATTGCTGATTTGGTAACACCCGGGTCCTATGTAACCCTGCTGGCACTGTGACATGGGACACAGGTAACTGGGTGTGTTATATTGATCACCCGCCAGATTTATAATCCGGATTGAAATGAGAATGGTGATCCCCGGTGCAATGGGGTGTGAGCTGGGATTGGAACTGATGCAGTGTGAAATGTTCCATTCTGTCAATGAATGTATAAAATACAGATTAAATACAAGTTTTCCATTGCACAGGTGGTGTCTACCCAAGTCATTATTAACTTCAAACCGAAATGCATGTTAAGGTGTATTTGAGGCTCAATCCCACATGCATTTTCAGTTTGGAATCCGACTTTTTCTCTTAATCATTTCTGCTGAATTGCATGCATTTCACACTGTCTTAGTTTCACAGCAAATAATTTCCTTATCTCACAAAGCAGAAGCCAAAGATGACCGCATCCAGTAATAATTACATTGATCGCCCACGTTAAGCACGTACTTTTAAAAAATCCTTTGCATTGTGAACTGTGAGGATAGTGTAGAAATTCCAAAGGACACTGGCAATTTGGTGGAATGGGCGGGGAGGTAGCAGATGAAATTCAATGCGGAGAAATGTGGAGTGATTCATTTTTGGAAGGAAGAGTATGGAGAGACAAAAGAAAACAAATGATACAATTTTAAAGTGGGTGCAGGAGCAGAGGGGCCTGAGCGCACATGTGCAGGAGCCACTGAAGGTGGCAAGGCAAGGCTTGAGAGGGCGGTTCATGAAACATACAGAAATCTTTATTAATAGGGGCACAGAAAGCAAGAGCAAAGAGGATATGTTGAAATTATATAAGACACTCAACTGGTATTTTGGGTCCAGCTCTGGGCGCCACACTTTAGGAAGGATGTGAATGCTTTGGAGAAAATGCAGAAAATATTCATGAAAATGGTTCCAGAGAAGAGGAACTTCAGTTTTGAAGACAGACTGGAGAATTTGTGAACTGAAGTTCTTGGAGGAGAAGGCCGAGAGGAGATTTGATAATGGTATTCCAAATAATGAGGGGCCTGGACAGCGTAGGCAGGAAGAAACTGTTTCCACTTGTGAAAGGATGGAAAACGAGAGGGCACAGATTGAAAGTAATTGGGGAAAGAAGCAATGAGGAGAAACTTTTCCACACAGCGAGTTGTTAAGGTTTGGATTGCGCTGCCTGAGAGTGTGGTGTAGGGAGATTCAATCGAGGCATTCAAGGGGATATAGACTGTTATCCGAAAAGGAGGATTGTGCAAGATTCCGGGGAGAAGGTGGGGGGAGTGGGACAAGGTGAATTGGCCATTAGGAGAGATGGCGCAGCCACCACGATGGGCCGAATGGCCTCCTGCTGCGCCGGAACAATTCTGTTTTGTTGAGACCAGGGGATTTTATGACGAAAAATGTCAGAAAATCGATTGTATCCACTAGTGAATGATGAGAGAGTCAGAAAAATCAAGCTGTAATGATGACCTAGAGGAGTGCATCAACTGGTCACCTAATGAGCGCATCTGGTGTGGTCTACAAGACACCTGGACTAAGAGTGTGAAGGGATAAATGTAGTTGTTATTCACTAGACTGCCCAATGTTCATAAAAAACTGTCATATTTCTGTCAGAATTTGAACTAAAACTCATGATACCCCCAGGGTAAAACCAGGAATAAATGTGACTATAGTCTGAGGTAAATCATCCAAAAATTATTTATTTGTCAGCAGTGTAAGATGCGGGATGCCGGATAGGCGTTCTGTTTGACCGCTTTTAACACCCCCCCTTTCCATTGCAGTCAATGGGAATTATAATAGGATGAAGCGTAACAATAATTGACGATCTGCGAGTTTTGCATTACAGTCCCACGCCAATCTGAAGCAGTGGGGGCTTTCCAGACTGTCAGCCGAGTGACAAGTGGGCGGGAGGGTCGACCGAGAATAAAACATCCCAACTGATACTCGGCATGGATTCTGGCTAATTGGATTAAAGATCCGACCTTGCTTATAGCCAATTGGAATAAAGGTTTCGGGCCTGAGCCCACCGCCCACCGTACTTAACGAGATCTTACTCTAAGTTAGAGGGGAACTATTTATGGAGAAGTGCTATTGGTCCACTAATTTATCACCCCTTCCAATTTTCTTATCTGAAGGAATTTAGGCATGCATTTTTCAGAACTGGTTTTATAAACTGCTCTCAAGTCCATTTCACACCATTCAAACCTTGACGAATGTTGACAGAAGAGAGTGATGCCGATAATAGGGTCGCACTTTGGCTTTTTCCCTGAAATTTAATACGCTCAATGATAGATGCAGAGTCAAATTAGTGAGCAAAATGCCCGCTTACCACAATGGCAAGAGTTTAATGTCAAACAGCTCCTATATCCGACGTCACAAATGGGTATTAGTGCACACACTAACCGAGATGTCGAACCCACACGTACACCCATTGTAGTAAATTAACTGTAGCCAGAAGTCTGACATATTTACATCGTATTAGCTATGATAAAACTAATATGTGTGAAATGTGGTTTAGAGGCGGCAGCAAGCGTGGACTGTTCTATCTTTGAAGCCAAATCCAATTTATTGTGGTCATAAGTGACGGCACATTTGGTCTGTGTACGTGCTTGAGATGGAGAGGTACATGTTCTTTCTGTACTGAACATTATTGTGTCAGTCTGAGATGTGCTATCATATCGCATTCACTAACAGACGGAACTAATGACCCAAGCGATTCCTTACTTTGACAGTGAAATCAACATTTGTTCCCAACATGTGGATTTGTCTCTTTCTTTCCTTCGTGTCATGGACAGAAGGTAAATTTCATATGTTTTTACTAATTTCTGCAACAAATCAATCTTGTCTTGAAGAAAATGAATAGGAAATGCACTGTGCAATTAACTTTTGATATTTTAAAGATGGCGATCTGAGATGACATGAGTGTTTAATTCCTGATTTAGCTATGGCTAAATATTGTTATAAATATAGTTGCCTATTCGAATAACATTCTAATGTTGGACACTTCGAATTATATTGAATGAGTATTGTAATGCATTTGTAGAGCATTAATTGATATTTATTGAGTAATTAAAGTGAGATACAATGAATATTTAATGCCTATTTTAATTAATACTGATTTTAATGTATGTTCATTGAGGATGTTTATTGGACATTCTCTTGCTTTTTAATGACAACGTATTCGGCTTTTGGACTCGGGTTAAATATGTAAATATGTTGCTCTTAATGCACTGATTAAATAGATATTCTAATAAACATTTGAAAAGGCGTAATTGATATTTAATTAGTATTTTACTTGAGCTGAAAATTCACTAACTGACACCAAAATAGTGATTGTGTAGGGGAGTACTTGAAAATTGACAAAAAATCTAATCGCCGCTAAAGATATTGAAATGGATTTTCGATGGAAATTTCGAAAGGGTGATAATTCCTGTTTTTATTTTTTTTCATGTCTTAGTTATTTGTAGTCGTCAGTTCCCGGTGGTGATTCCAGAACATGTATCCGCCAACTTGAGTTCAGATGTAGAGATTCCGTGCAGGATGAATAATATAGAATATATGAGCGACTTGCAGGGGAGATGGCTGAAGTGGGACCCTGTTAACTCCAGTGGCATTACTATCTGTGATAGCAGAAAGCCAGGGTGGCAGGGTTATAACTGCCGTGAAAGAATTCAGTTCAAATGCAACCTCGGGAAAGCGCAATGCTCCCTCCTGATAAAGGACATCAGGAAGAGTGATGAGGGGCATATCAATTCATCGCCGAAGTCTCCTCCAGGGGGACTGTTTGTACATTTCGCACTGAGCGTTATAAAGTCCAGTTTTCTGTTTCCGGTGTTTGTTTTGTTCCTTTATTTATTGCCATTCCAGTTCTCTGAATGCGTAAAGTGGGCAAATGTTGCCAATTCCTCGGCTGAACGCTCAGGGTAGTTGAAACACAGGTTGGAGAGGTACTGATAATAAACGCGATAGCTCCTACACTAAAGAGAGCGCCATATGTTAATTACCCCAGTAAAACTGACCACCCGTGATGTTGTGTATCCTCCTTTTGAGGAATGTTCCGAATCACATGTAGCTGCCTAGTTCCCTTATCAATATTGAGGACTCCGCGCGTTTGGTGTTTGTGATTCGAGGGGATTCCAGTGATGCTCTGAGTTTAGTCAGTATTAAGTGTATTATTGAAACGAGGACAGCGAATCAGCATCGACAGCTGCATATTGGAAACAAACGTTTGAGGACTCTGGGTCTATACTCGATGGAGTTTAGAAGGATGAGGGGGGATCTGATTGAAACTTACAGAATACTGAAAGGCCTGGATAGAGCGGACGTGGGGAAGATGTTTCCATTAGTAGGAGAGACTAGGACCCGAGGGCACAGCCTCCGAGTAAAGGGAAGACCTTTTAGAACAGAGATGAGGAGAAACTTCTTTAGCCGGAGAGTGGTGAATCTATGGAATTCATTGCCACAGAAGGCTGTGGAGGCCAGGTCATTGAGTGTATTTAAGACCGAGATAGATAGGTTCTTGCTTGGTAAGGGGATCAAAGGTTACGGGGAGAAGGCGGGAGAATGGGGTTGAGAAACTTATCAGCCATGATTGAATGGCGGAGCAGACTCGATGGGCCGATTGGCCTAATTTCTGCTCCTATGTCTTATGGTCTTCAATGAAGTCAGATCTCACCGCTGGTTGGACTTCAGAATTGGCCTGAAAGAGCGAAGGGTGCTAACGTAGAGGCACCAACAAGCAGCCAAAATGGGAAGAGGGGAAAGTGCCCGAGGAATATACATTCTTCTTCTCGTTTCAGGCTCTATGATAGTTAAATCCGGAGGTTCCCAAATCAGACAGGGCCACTCAGCCCAATATAATGATTTCTCTTGGAGCCGAATGACGATGACTCGTCATTCATGTTTTGCATTTATGTCTGCTTTAGGCGGATTGGTAAAGCCAACAGCCAATTCCTCTGTCATGGTGGTGGAAGGCAACTCCTCATTATTATACTGCACCGTCAGGGGAACATTGGCCAGCAGTTTAAGATGGGAGAAAAACGATGAAGAGATAAGCAGCTGTTCCACTGATGAATTAAAGCAGATGGTTCACAACATGACTTCTGAAGGTGACGGTGAATATTGGTGTGTGGCTGAATATAACCTGGGCACCGTAAACAGTTCCACGTCGACTCCTGTGCAACGTAAGTGTGCATAAACTTCTCAATTTGACACTTGCCTTTCATCTCACGAACTATGCATTAAATTTCAACATTCCCTTGTAACCTTGCTGGAAGGCTCCAAATTGAATGAGGCTGGGACAGAGGCAGTGCGGGACCCTGTTGTGCAGGCGGGGCTGAGCATAGCCTCGATGGTTTCAATGATAGAAATAAACCTGGCGATCTGGCTCAGGTTGGCAGGAGTGGATTATGGCTCACTGTGAATTAATCTTTATGAGCTTGGCCCACAAGAAAATTTACCGCAAATATTATTCTGCATCCAATTCTGCACAAGTAATGCTGGTAGTCTAACGGAATTAAATTTCTATTCCATAGAATTAGCATTTCGCATTTCGATAACCATATATTCTCCCGGATTAGTGATGGCAGCCCTCCTATTCGTATAACATATAGTTACAAATCACTCACGGTATAGAAGGATAACATTCAGCCAATCGAGCCCATGCCACCTTTCTGTCGAGGAATCCAAATGGACCCATCCCTTTGCTCCATCCTGGTAACAAAGCGCATTTGTTGCCGGAAAGTGTCCAGTCAGTTTCATTATGAAATCATTCATTGTCTTCACTTCGTCCACCTCGTATACATTGAGGTCCAGGTCATTAACAAATGGGTTCTTCCTCATCATCCTGCAGCATCTCCTGACAAAAATCTTAAATCATGTCCACAAATCCTTGTCCCATCATCAGCTAAGGGGAACATAGTTTCTTTGCTTCCTGCTATAATCTCGGTACATCCCTATCAAATCTTCTACAGCTTTGCCTAAGGTAGAACGACCCCAGCTTCTGCGACCTATAATTGCAACGAAAATCCCCAATCGCTGGAGACATTCTGGTAAATCTCCTCTGCACCTTCTCCAGGACACTCACATCCTTCATATAGTGTGGTGACCAGAGCTGGGCACAATCTTCTAACTGTGGCCTAACTGGAGCTGTATAGGGGTCCACAGCATAACTTCCCTGTCTTTGTAATTAGTATCTCTGTTTATGACACGGAAGATCCCATAAGCGTTGCCACCGACCCTCTCAACGAGTCACTTTCAAGGATCTGTTCACTTGCAACTCCACGTCCCTGTGTTCTCTTCCGAATGGTGCCACTTGATTTATATTACCTCGCGCCATTTGTTCCACCAAAATCCATCATCTTCTTATTCAATTCAGTCACTTAACTCAGTCACTTAACACAGTCACTTAACTCAGTCACTTAACTCAGTCACTTATTCAATTCCATTTGACGCTTGTCTGCCCACCCTTGTTAGCGTATCCTTGT
This sequence comes from Cetorhinus maximus, assembly GCF_964194155.1. Classification (NCBI taxonomy): domain Eukaryota; kingdom Metazoa; phylum Chordata; class Chondrichthyes; order Lamniformes; family Cetorhinidae; genus Cetorhinus; species Cetorhinus maximus. Next base: position 7,683,676 of record NC_135911.1, on the reverse strand, counting down.
CCAGTTATCTCGTTAGCTGAACATCTGAAGAAACACGGCAGCCCTCATCAAAGGGAAATGTTTCAAAGTGGAGAACTGGGGAATAGGTTGAAATAAGTTGACGCTTTTCCAAACACTGACCGATGAAACACATTTTGGCAACATTATAGATATTTATCATTCTGCACTTGCTCCGTGTGAGGAATCTCCCAGTGCATCTCTCAAGACAAGTGTGTTTGGGATGAACGTTCATTAGATTAAACATAAACATGTTCCTAAGGGCTAACCCGCCGTATGACAAAATGTAACACGCCATTAAACGGGTAATATATACCACTGGTAATATTTCCTAATTTGGGAAAACATATACCAAATCTATTGCATTTACTTAAGAAAACAAATTAATTCTTTATAGAAACACTTAAATATAATTATTTCTGTATTTCTTTTAGTTAAGCCCAGAATAATAGTGGGCCTGATCTGCACTTTCTCTGCAAATTGGACTAATTACACCTGCAGGGTCAGAGCCAATCCACCTGCAAACATTACATGGGGCCTCAATGAGACAATCCTCTCTGCGATCTGGTCAGAAATGGAAATCATCTCCCTGGCGGTGAATAGGTGTCTGGTGCAGAGCTCGCTGAGACTGGTCCTACCAACGGGAACTGGAAACCTGGTTTCATGTGAAGCAGCAAATAAACAAGGTAATTCTATCAGCAAATACCAGCTCCACACGCAGGGTACATGTTTAACCTGTTGAATATTATAATGGAGTCACAGCTCATTCACTAACTCAATTATAATAGTGTCAGCAAATCCAGCCCCATTCAGCAGCTCAATCCTGAATCTACCTCTAGTTAGTACTCGGTGCGCTTTCCATCATGGCTGATACCAATGAACAAAGTCATTAGTACTTTCTGAAACTTGCTGCATATATGAAAGGCAAAGTTATAGGAACAGAAGAAATATCTATTGACATTGAAAATGTTTGTTTTCTGAATTAAAATAAACACTTAAAAATGTCAGATTCCCTTTCACAATCTGATAGCATCTGCAGTCAGCCCCGGTTTGTGTAACTTCTATCTTGTTCAACCCATCTGAGTAGATTATCCTCGTATTTATCGACACTAAATTGAATTATCTGTCTAGATTATAGTTTAGAGTCTATATGACCTCTCCCTATCCCTTCTGCCAAATGGGGCACCTCACACTTCCCTGGAATCAATGCCCAGAAAGATGTCTGCCCATGATGGTAACCTTTGCCATCATTGCCGCTGTCCACCACTTTCTCAAGTTGGCTATCACAGAATCACAGAATCGCACAATGCAGAAGAGGCCCTTCGGCCCATCGTGTCTGCACGGACACGTGAGAAACACCTGACCTACCTACCTAATCCCATTTAGCAGCACTTCGCCCATAGCCTTGAATGTTATGACGTGCCAAGTGCTCATCGAGGTACTTTTTAAAGGATGTGAGGCAACCCGCCTCCATCACCCTCCCAGGCAGCGCATTCCAGACCGTCACTACCCTCTGGGTAAAAAAGATTTTCCTCACATCCTCCCTAAACCTCCTGCCCCTCACCTTGAACTTGTGTCCCCTTGTGACTGACCCTTCAGCTAAGTGGAACAGCTGCTCCCTATCCGCCCTGTCCATGCCTCTCATAATCTTGTACACCTCGATCAGGTTGCCCCTTAGTCTTCTCTGCTCCAACGAAAGCAACACATGTCTATCCAACCTCTCTTCAAAACCTAAACGTTTCATCCCAGAGAACATCCTGGTGAATCTCCTCTCCAATCCCTCCAGTGCAATCACATCCTTCCTATAATGTGGCGACCAGAACTGCACACAGTACTCCAGCTGTGGCCTCACCAAGGTTCTATACAACTCCAAAATGACCTCCCTACTTTTATAATCTATGCCTCGATTGTTAAAGGCAAGTGTCCCATATGCCTTTTTCACCACCCCACTAATATGCCCCTCTGCCTTCAGAGATCTATGGACACACACGCCAAGGTCCCTTTGTTCCTCAGAACTTCCTAGTGTCATGCCACGCATTGAATACTTCGTTGTCAAATTACTCTTTCCAAAGCGTATCACTTTTCAGTGTTAAATTCCATATGCCACTTATCTGCCCATTTGACCATTCTGTGCATATCTTCCTGTAGCCCAAGACAGTCAACTTCACTATTAACCACCCGGCCAATCTTTGTGTCATCCGCAAACTTACTAATCCTACCCTCCACATAGTCGTTTATATAAACGATGAATAACAGGGGACCCAGCACAGATCCCTGTGGTACGCCACTGGACACGGGCTTCCAGTCACTAAAGCATCCTTCTGTCATTACCCTCTGTCTCCTACAATTAAGCCAATTTTGAATCCACCTTATCAAATTACCCTGTATCCCATGTGAGAAACTTTGTAATTTTATTCTGTATTGCAACATACAAGTAAGTTATAAATATCAGAACATCAGTGGTCCTAGAAAGAACAATGGGGAGCACCAATGTCAACCACCCGGTAGTCTGAAAAACAACCATTCACCAAGACTGGATGTTTTCTTTTTTTAAGCCAATATTTTTAACCAAGCTGATAGACCTCCCTATTCCATGAGCCGTAATTTAGGTAACCAGACTTTTATGTGGTGCTTTGTTAAACTCTTTCTTAGAAGCAGTACAGGCAAAACCTATTGCTTCCCCGCCCGCCCTCCACCAATCAACCTCCTCTGTTACTTCATTAAAAAAATAAATTCGCTTACTCAAGCACTATTTGTTTCTTACAAATCATAGCTGGGTGCCTTCAGTTAAGTCAAGACTCTCCAAGATACCTGTCAACAATGGAATGAATTAGCCATTTAACATTATGAGGTTTCATCATTTGAATTTTCACCTTCTTAGCCGAACCTATGAAGAAATAAGTCAGTCCAGCCCAAAGGACGATGTTAAAAGGAGCAAAATTAGGGAGATTATTTGACTTTTTTCCCCCAACACTGGCAGTTTAAAGCATATTTTTTGGGAACATGTTACATATAAATATCAGTTGCATTTCCTCTGGTCTGAGCAATCTCCCACAACATCTCTCAAGACAAGTCTGGTTGGGATGAACATTCCTGTGATTAACTACGATTTTATTTTTGCTAAGTGTTAGCCTGATTTGTTTGAAAATATAACATGTGATTGAACTTATGTTATATTGACTGTTTGCTTTATTTATTTTTTAAAATGTATTTCGTTTTCAGAGTCGACCATGACTATCGTGGCTCTTTCAACAGCTAAATTAATGGATTTTAGAAACTGCAACTGTTAATTATAATTGTTGCGTATATATTTTTCCTCTTTTTAAATAAACCCAGAATAATAGTGGGCCCAACCTGCAGTACCTCGGAATATTGGACTAATTGTACCTGCAGAATTAGAGCCAATCCACCTGCAAACATCACATGGGGCCTCAATGGGAGAATCCTCCCTGGGATTATGTCAGATGTGGAAATCATCACCCGGGCGGCGAATAAGTCCCTTGTGCAAAGCTCGCTGAGGCTGGTCCTACCAACGGGAACTGGTAACATGATTTCATGTAAAGCAGCAAATAAACACGGTGATTCTATCAGCAAATACCAGCTCCACACTGAGGGCCCTTGTTTAATCTATTGAACACTATAATGGAGTCACAGCTCAGTCACAAATTCAATTATAATAGTGACAGCAAATTCCAGCTCCATTTATCAGTTCAATACTAAATCTATCTCTAAGTGCACTTTCCATCAATGACCAATCAGCAGTTAGAGGGATCAGGATCATCGATTTTAAAATTCAGACAGCTGGCACTTGCCAAATTAACCTGAAAATGACATTTTCTTTTCGAATTAAAATAAACAGTGAAGGAAGTCCAATTTTTTTTCAGAATATGATAGTAAACCACAGTCTATACTACCAGCAGCCCCCACCAAAACCCCTACACCAGATGTCTATTTCTATCTCGTTCAGGCCCAAAGAGGGAGGGACGGTGTATTTTAGAGACACAGGGTAATGCTCTGGGGACCCGGGTTCAATTTACAATGAAACCATTGCCAATTGTTGTAAAAACCTCATCTGGTTCACTAACGTCCTTTAGGAAAGGGAATCTGCCGTCCTTATCTGGTCTGGCCTACAGGTGATTCCAGGCCCACAACAGAGGTTGTGGTTGACTCTTAAATGTCCTCTGAACAAGGGTAATTAGGGATGGGCCAATACATGGCCTAGTCAGTGATGCCCACACACAATGAATGAATGAAAAAAAAGCATTTATAATGCTGGCTTTCATTAATCCAAGCTCAATTAATGCAGTCAAGCTGATGGAGTCATACAAGCATAGAATGGAGATTGGAAAAATAACTGCTTCAGATCACTGCACACAACCTGATGAAGCATGTGGAATATTCAGAGTCAACAATTCATTTTAGGGCAGATTAAGGGGGTGGAATGTCCCAATGTCGCTGGACCAGTAATCAAGAGACCCAGCCTTATGCGCAGGGGACATGCGTTCAAATCCCATCATGGCAGCTGGTGGAATTGAAATTCCATTAATAAAATCTGGAATTCGAAACTAGTTTCAGTGATGGTGACCGTGGAATTGAACAAAAAAACATCTGGTTTAATCTCCTTTAGGGAAGGAAATCTGCCATCGTTACTTGACCTGACGTATATGTGGTTGACTCTTAAATGCCCCCTCTGGTTTTTTTGCAATGCGTTCATGGGATGTAGGTGCCGCTGGCTAGGTGGGCATTTGTTGCCCATCCTTAATTGCCCTTGTTCAGAGGGCATTTTTTTAAGAGTCAACCACATTGTTGTGTGCCTAGAATCACACGTAGAACAGCCCAGGTAAGGACAGCAGCTTTCCTTCCCTAAAGGACATTAATGAGCTGGATGGGTTTTTACAGCAATCGGCAATGGTTCCATGGTCATCATCAGACTTTTAATACCAGATTTTTATTGAATTCAAAATTCATCATCTGCCACGGTGGATTTCAAACCTGTGTCCCCAGGGCATTACCCTCGATCTCTGGAATACCAGCCCAGTGACAATACCACTATGAGGGAGGAAGAAAGCAGGAAACAATTGGCCATTTGGCTTAATGTCTATTAGATGAAAAACATTAAAATTCATTAGGAGAAAGGCAGTAACAGAACGTTTAGTAAATCATAATGCAATTGAGTAGAGTCACCATGTTTTCAAGGGAACATGAAGAGACTACAAAGGGATCTAGATAGGTCACGGGAGCGGGGGAAATGCCGATGGAGTATAAAGTGGAGAAATGTGAACTTGTTCACTTTGGCAGGAAAGAGAAAACAGTATGTTATTTAAATGGAGGAAGATTGCAGAACTTTACTGGACAGAGGGTCCTGGTTGTCCTGGTGCATGAATGACAAGACGTTTACATGCAGGTGCAGCAAGTGGTTGGACAGGCACATTGCCTTTATTGCAAGGGGGAATCGGGCATAAAAGTAGTGAAGTGTTGCTACAGCTGTACAGGGCCTTAGTGAGGCCGCATCTGGAGTATTGTGGACAGTTTTGGTCTCCTCAGCCACTGAAGGATCTAAGCACATTTGAGGCAGTATAGAAAAGGGTTCACTCGACTGATTCCTGGTTATCTCATAGGGAAAGGTTGGGTAGTTTGAGCCTATACCAGGTTTGCAGGTTTACAGAATGAAAGCTGATGTCATTGAATCATATAAGATCCTGAGGTAACTTGACAGGGTCGATGCTAAGAGGATGTTTCCACTTGTGGAGGATTCTAGCACTGGGGCCATAGCTTAAAAGTTAGGGATCTCCCATTTAAGACTGAGATGAGATTATCTTTTTCTCTCCCAGAGTCGTAAATCTGTGAGATTCACTTCCCAAAGGAGGAGCGGAGGCGGGGTCCTTGAATATATTTAAGGCCGTTAGACAGATTGTTTTGTCGGCAAGGGAGTCGAGGATTATGAGGGCAGGCAGGAAAGAGGGGTTGAGATCACAATCGGAGCAACCACGATCTCATTGAATGGTGGAGCAGGTTCGAGGGGCCGAATGGCCTATTCCTTGCTCTTAATTCTCGTGCTCTTGTGTGTCTGCCTCGAGGATACTCCTCATCCAATAAGGTCATAGATGATCGTTGACCTCAGCTCCACATGTTGCGAGTTCCTCACATCCTTTGATTCCCCTCTGGTCCGGAGCATATCTCAGCCTTGAATTGACTCAGTGGCTAAGCATTCATGGCTCTCCGGGATAGAGAATTACAAAGGTTTGTAACCCTCTGAGTTTAGAAATGTCTCCTTTCAGTCATAGCCTGAGACCATTCCAGCCCGAACCCATTTGTAGTTTCCAAAGGAAGACCATGAAATGAGATATTCTTTAAATTTGAAGCAGGAAATCAGGGATAATTGAAAGGGCTTGTTAGAGACTGAAATGATAGATTGAATAGGAAGCGATGCAATTTGAGTATAACATGGATATATGCTGGTTATCGAGGTTATACTTGGGAAATTAATCAAAGTTAGGTCATTAGCCCCATGCTGTGAAGTTTGATATTGCCTTGGTAATGCACATACTGCTATCTATGGATGGTTCTCGTTAGTTGTGTCACGGGCAGAACTTATTGGTTCCTCCCTTAATCGAGGTTTCCCACCCATGGTGGTTGACAGGGCCCTCAATGGTGTCTATTCCATCTCCCGCACCTCTGCCCTCACACCTTCCACTCCCTTCAGAACCATGATAGGGTCCCCCTTGGCCTCACTTTTCGCTCCACCAGCCTCCACATTCAAAGGATCAACCTCTGCCATTTCCGCCAACTCCAATATGATGTCACCACCAAACACATCTTCCCTTCACCCCTCCCCCACCCCTTTTTGGCATTCCGTAGGGACCATTCACTCCAGGACACCCTGGCACACTCCTCCATCACCCCCAACACCTCAAACCCCTCCCAAGGCACTTTCCACGCAATCAAAGAAGGTGCAACACCTGTCCCTTTACTTCCCTCCTCCTCAACGTGCAAGGCCCAAACACTCCTTTCAAGTGAAGCAGCGCTTCTCTTGCAATTCCCTCAATTTCGTCTACTGCATTCGCTGCTCCCAATGCGGTCTCCTCTACATTGGAGAGACCAAATGCAGACTGTGTGACCGCTTTGCAGAACACCTTCGGTCTGTCCGCAAGCATTACCCAGACCTTCCTGTCACTTGCCATTTCAACACTCCACCCTGCTTTTATGCCCACATGTCCGTCCTTGGCCTGCTGCAATGTTCCAGTGAAGCTCAACGCAAACTGGAGGAACAGCACCTCATCTTCCGATTAGGCACTTTACAGCCTTCCGGAATCAAACAATGAGTTCAACAACCTCAGACCATGAACTCTCTCCTCCATCCTCACCCCTTTTTGATCCCCCTTTTCCAACCTATATTTTCCGACCTATATTTATTATTTCTTTTTACATTTATTTCCATTTTTATTCATTGTTTTATTCGCACCTCTTAGACTATTTTGATCTTTTTCCCACACCGTCCCCTCCCCCTACCCCACCCCCACTAGGGACATCTATCACTTGTTCATCCTGCTTTCTACTCTTAATGTCACCATTAGCACCTCCTTTAGCCAGTATCACCATCATCAACACCGCTTCGACCTTTTGTTTATGGCATCTTTTGCAATCTCTCCTTTGCCTCCACCTATCACTGGCCTTCTATCCAGCTTCACTGTCCTCCCCCCCTTTAACAGCATATATTTTACCATATTTTTACTCCTCTTTAGTTCTAAAGAAGTGTCATGCGGACTCGAAACGTGAACTCTGTCTTTCGCTCCACAGGGTGCTGTCAGACCTGCTGATTTTTTCTAGCACATTTTGTTACCGTTTCAGATTTCCAGCATCCACAGTATTTTGCCTTTATCCTGGAATTTTGTGGTTTCTTTTTACTGCCCGTGATCAGTAAGTTACACACCCTCACAGAGATTGCCCCCATTAAATAATTGCAGCAGCAAGCTTTTTATGAGATTTAAAATAAAGAAGGTCATTTATTATCACGCACTTAGCCCAGATGTTTGAAAACATGGTGGCTCACTCATTAGTTTTGCAAAGGCTATCACAAACGCAAATAAAGACACAGATGAAGATAAAACAACATGGCTGCAAATTATAATCATCCCAGCCTCGTTCGTGGCAGGCTTGTAGTTTATTAGATGAGTTGATGCCCTAGTTGAAGCGAAGGACGATGAAGCAGACCCTTTTGAATCAGTTTTAGAAAAGGGCATTGATTCAACATCAGCCTGGGAGGTTCCTTTTGTCCCCTCTTGAGGCAAGGAAGTGGGGTCAATCCACAAAAGTACAGTGGCCCTCAGGCAGGCATCTTTTTGAAGCCTTATGTGATCAGTTTTAAAACATGAAACAAAGTTCAGGAACTATTGGGCCATGACAATTTGCTAGGGTCAGATGTTACTGCTGTGCTAAAGCATCTCTGTTGCACTGAGAGATTCACAACCTGTTACCGAGGCTGAGGCGTGTAGATGACATTGTACCCGGGCACTCCATTAGTTTTACTTTCACATGAGCTTGCCGTAAATGAAACCAAGATTGATGTAAGCATTGCAGCTTCACACAGGACACAAAACAGGGCCATAAATATGCCTGAAATCTAGTTCCAAAGCCTATCAGGAGGAATGAGTTCAAATGCTCCCCGTTCCTTGTGAGGTGAAGAGTACACTACACAATAACAGAACCACGACCAGGATTTTTAATGAGATTAAGTCCTGAGTTTGAGGAAATTATAGAATAAATCAGATTTATATTTATTTAAGACAAAAATTGTATTTACACCCAGATAGAAGTTGCCTTGCAACTAAGTTGTAACTTCGCGCAATGCTGAACAAGATATTTTTGACTATTTCAGGAATATTCCCCTGGATAATTGTTATCCCAGTTGGAGCAGTCGCCGCATTTATCATTCTGATTTTGATCCCGGTGAAGTTACAGAGGTAGGTGTGTGCTGCTTAAATAGTTAAACACAGATTTAAAGGGTGCGAGGCGGAGCTATTGCTTAATAAGGTTCGCCCTGAAAACCCTGGCCCTGACAATGAGCTAAGAGTTGTAAAGGAGTTGCTAATGGAATTCCAGCTCTTATGTAATGAAAACAGCGGAATGACAGAGGCTCATGTCCTCTGGCCTATCTTGCACTCGGCTATTGATCGGAATGAGCTCTCACATGCATATGGGAATGAAATAGTTTGTTAGCCCCAATTCTCCAGAGCCGAATGAAGAAACAGTAAGCGAATTATATTTGATAAAAGTAATTTGTAATTGAAAACAAAACACAATCTAGGTTTCCAAAGTGAACGCGAAGAATTAAGTCCAATTTCCACCAATCTGTATTTAATCTGTGCAATATCAGTCACTAATGTTTGAATGCAATACTGGAATACACTTCCTTCTGGTGTACTGGGTGCTCGACTCTAGTATTGCCTTCAAGAGGTAATTGCATTAGTTTCTTCGAGTAGGATCACAGTGAACTTCAGTGTTGTTACAGGTAAAACCTGCTCCCGGTGGACTCCGGGACTGGTTTAGACAACCTGATGGGGTCTGCGAGGGACTGTAAAGGATACTGTTCCTCTTATTCCCAGAACCCTCTCTATCTCACCCTGGAGCCTGCGGGAGGGAGTGTGAGGAAGGGAAGGGAAGACTATAATTGGAGGAACCGTTTGCCAGAGAAGTTCAAACATGACGGTCTAACCCTGACTGGCCCTCTGATCGCTGCTTTCTTTGCTCGTCATTTTCATTTATTTCAACAGGAAGTCCGGCCTTGCTAGTTTGGAAGTTTGCTTTAGGATATTACGTTAATCTCTCCAGTCAGCTCTGTATATAACTTGTTAAATCAATATCGGGATCTCCTGCCTATTAACCATGTGTGAAGCGACTGCACGAAACACTTTTTTGCTATTTAATATATTGTTAAGACTCAGTATGAAGGACCTAATCACCTCTCCAACGTCGTGTTAACAAACAGTAACTCTCCCTGACATGTGTTAGGTGTGCACACGTTTTATTTAAAAATTAATGCATTTATCTTTTAAATAATGTTAACTTAATGTTTGGAATGACTGTGCCTGATAGTTTACCAGGTGTTACAAGTTCTCTACACAGGCAATGAAACTCTCTGCTGACTGATATAATTTCCTAGTGCTGGCGGCTCCAGCTCATTGATCAGATTTCTGAGATGGAGGGAAACCTTCACAAGATGGAAGTTTACGGGCAATAAGTAAACAGGAACCAAACTGGGTCTATGTTGATCAGGAAACGATAGACAGCCAAGTTCCTGATGGTACAGCAGGCAGCTATAATCGAACACAGCTCTGAAGAAGAGTCATGCGGACTCGAAACGTTAACCCTGCCTTTCTCTCCACAGATGCTGTTAGGCCTGCTGAGTTTTTCCAGAATTTTCTGTTATTGTTGGTATAACTGAACACACTGGCACTAGTAGGTTTATGAAGCTTCATTCTAAACAGCTGTGAGATTAATCTTACTTTTTACTTAATAATCAGGAAGATGAAAAGTGACATCGCTTGTGTCCCCACAGCCAACGACGACTGGGCGACTTACGCTGTGGCGCAACACCCCTGGACCACCCAGGTTAGTGAGGGGAAGGAAACTGACCAATGTCGAAAGGAGATATCTACCAGATTATTACTCTGTTTCTAACCACACTAAACGTGCAATTCAACCGTTTAACGAGTGTTGTGAAACCGTGTTTGACTGAGCTTTCTAATGATGGAAAGGCTACCCCAATCCACTGACTGGAGGTGATGCCTTGGACGATGTCCTGGTGAATATGGCATGGACAATTCTTGTCTAGCAGGTTTCTGTTGAAATTGAAATATAGAATTTAAAGCACTTTTTGTAATTGAGTATGGACAATAGATTAGTATCAGAGATAGAATGAAAGAGATTATTCTGTTACAGATATGACAATCCTATCCATTCCACTAGCTCCATGTCTAACACACAGCTTTCTGTTACAGGGTCATGGCCCGGACAGTAATGCTGATGTTCGAGAGACTGCATCAAATTCAGCTGCAAGTGAGGAGATTCTATACGCATCATTCAGTTTCTCGAACTTTCACAAATCTGAAAATCATTTGCAGATTCAGGAGCCCAGTGAATACGCTGTTATTAAATGTAAATAAGATGTAGGTGGATTCATCCCCATTCTCACAAATGGAGCTTATCAATAGCTGAACACAACATGTTCAATGACTTAGAACAGGAAGATCATATTGTAGAAAGTGTTTTGAGAATGGTGATCTATCAGAAATAATTGCTAACATGTTAAATTCTCACTGTGGGGAGTTTTGACCTACAGTCCAAAATCTGTTTCCCATTCCCAACATGCTGCTGAAATGGGGCAGGGACGGCTCTCTATAGGTCAATGGGACTGTCCGGCTGTTTATTCCTTATAATAATATGTCGTGCTTCCTCCGTTGGACCTTGTTTCATGCAGGATTTCAGGTTGCCTCGTGAAATAGCTTCATTTGGCAGTGCTGACTCTCTCCATCGAAGCCCTTACCAGGTCCAATGTAATGAACGATGACTTCAGTGCCAACTCGCAGCAGATATTAAGAAAGGGTCGGACTGAGAGTTCGGAGAACCCCTAGATTAAATCCTTCAAACCTGACTTCATTCTTAGATCTTTTAACCCATTGTTGTCTACGGTGGATTAAAAGGCAACTTCTACATTTAACGTCTCAGTTTTTCCTGTCCTGAGTTTGATATGATGGGATCATGGGGTCGAGGGCAGTTAAGCATCAAGGTGTTGATGTGGGACTGGAGTCACATTTTGAAAGACACGAGCGAAATAACCTCCTGTCACATCACATCAGCTTCGTGGTCACTTTTACTGAAATCAGTGTTTTCTAAAAATTTATTTCCAAATTTGTGAAAACTGTTTTCACCGTATTAAAATGCCATAGTTACATTTGAACCCTTGTTTAATGGATTACTCACCTAAAGCCATAATATCATTGATAACATGAACAGATGTTTTGCCACAGGGAACTGACAAATGTGTTCAGCAAGTTCCTTGGGTCACTTTCCTGTGCTCTGTAGTGCAACAGATCTGTTTAACCTTGAACCTCAGCTTTATGGCAGCAATAGCTAGCAGGTCGCTCTGTAGGGAAACTTTAAAAGTCTCCCCGGGCGACCACATTAGATTGGGAGCCGCCCCCAGCCCAGCGCAATAAATGTTCAGCTTGGTGCCAATTTCCATTCGGCTGGCTGCTGCAATGGGTGAGCATTCGTCTTCTGGATGAACGAATTAATAAAGCATCAGCGCCTATCACCTCCTGAAACCTGTTTATTTTGTGATCAAGGTGAAGCAACCCCACCCTCTGCTGGCGGATGGAAGCTACTACAAACGATGGTATGAGGGTCTCAGAGATTTTCAGTAACCAGATCAGGAGTTCCCTGCATCTGGATACTGATTCATGAAGTGCAAATGTTCAACGGTGCTGCAACGAATTAAAGTTTGGAGGCTGGAGAAATAAAGCACCCGTGAAATTCTCCTGAACCGGAAGTACCTGTCATACTCAGTTGTGAAGGGATGGAGTGAAGGAGAAACATAGATTCATGGATAAGAAATTAAGAGGGTCTTAGACAAAGAGGTAGGGAGGAAGCTAAAGCTGTAGAAGAAATGAACAGATAAAAACATGGTCAACATGAGGTGAGAAAAAGTAAAAGAGAGAAGTGTGAGAGAAAGAGATTAGATTCTAACATCAAAAGGAGACAAGGAGGCTCTAGGATCAGGCCGAGTTAGCCCACAAGCCCATAAAACGTAGGAGCATAAGTAGACCATTCAGCTCATCAGGTCTACCCCGCCATTGAATGAGATCATGACTGATCTGATAATCCTCAACTCCACTTTCCAGCCTTTTCCCCATAACCCTTGATTCCCTCACTGATTAAAAATCTGTTTATTTCTGATTTGAACATGCTTAAAGACCCAGTTTCTACAGCCCTCTCCAGTAAAGAATCCCACAAATTACTGCCCTCTGAGAGAGGAAATTCCTCCTCATCTCTGGTCCTAGGGGAAACAACCTCTCAGCATCTACCCTGTCAAGCCCCCTTAGAATCTTATATGTTTCAATAAGGTCGCCTCTCATTCTTCTAAACTCCAATGAGTAAAGGCCCAACTTACTCAACCTCTCCTCATAAGAAAATCCCTTCATACCCGGAATCAACCTGGTGAAAATTGTCTGGACTGCCTCCAATGCCAGTATATCTATCCTTATATAAAGGGATCAAACATGTTCACAGTATTCTAGATGTGGTCCAACTAATGCCTTGTATAGTTTTAGCTATTTTTATACCGCATTCTCTTTGAAATAGGGCCCAAATTTCTATTTATTTTCCCTATTACCGCTTCTCCTTCTCAGATTCCATCCAATTCCTCTATCCTCCTATTGATTAACATGTTGGAGCTTTAGTATTTACCCCCTCACAGCACAAGCCAAATCTGGGAGACGCAAGTCTACAAGGGCCAGATATCGGCAAGAGGCTGGGGCTGAACAAGCTCGAGGTTCAGAGAGAGTATAGGCCCTCACACATACACAGGCTGACCAGATAATGCTTCATAGTCTCAAAGCACACGATACAAACACAAAAAATCACACAGCCTCAGCACAAAGCCTCACACAATCGCAGCACAGAAACTCACACATGCCCTGCACAGGTGCTCACACAGTCCGAGCACAGAAACTCGCACAATCCCTGCACAGCAGTTTACACAATCCCTGCACAGAAACTCACACTATCCCTGTACAGAAACTCACACTATCCCTGCACAGAAACTCACACTATCCCTCCACAGAAACTCACACAATCCCTGCACAGAAACTCACACTATCCCTGCACAGAAACTCACACTATCCCTGCACAGAAACTCACATTATCCCTCCACAGAAACTCACACAATCCCTGCACAGAAACTCACACTATCCCTGCACAGAAACTCACACTATCCCTGCACAGAAACTCACACTATCCCTGCACAGAAACTCACACTATCCTTGCACAAAAACTCACACAATCCCTGCACAGAAACTCGCACAATCCCTGCACAGCAGTTTACACAATCCCTGCACAGAAACTCACACTATCCCTGCACAGAAACTCACACAGTCCCAGCACAGAAACTCGCACAATCCCTGCACAGCAGCTTAGACAATCCCTGCACAGAAACTCACACTATCCCTGCAAAGAAACTCATACAGTCCCAGCACAGAAACTCATCAATCCCTGCACAGAAGCTCACATAACCCCGGCACAGAAACTCACACACTCCCTACACAACAACTTACACAATCCCTGCACAGAAACTCACACAATCCCGACACAACTATTTACACTATCCCTGCACAGAAACTCACACTAAACCCTGCACAGAAACTCACACTATCCCTGCACAGAAACTCACACTAAACCCTGCACAGAAACTCACACAATCCCTGCATAGAAACTCACACAATCCCTGCACAGAAGCTCACACAGCCGCAGCACAGAAACTCACACAATCCCTACAAATCAACTTAAACAATCGCTGCACAGAAACTCACACTATCCCCGCACAGAAACTCACACAATCCCTGTACAGAAACTCACCGACTTCCAGCACAGACATGCACTCAGGCTCAGCACAGAAATTCACACAGTCCGAGCACAGAAACTCACACAATCGCAGCACAGAGACTCACACAGCCCCAGCACAGAGACTCACACAGACCCAGCACAGAAAATCACACAGTCCCAGCACAGAGGCTTCCACAGACCCAGCATAGAGGCTCATACAGTCCCAGCACAGAAACTCACACAGTCCCAGCACAAAAAAAATCACACAGTCCCAGCACAGAAAGTCACAGAATCCCAGCACAGAAATTCACACAGTCCCTGCACAGAAACCCACACAGTCCCATCACAGAAACCCACACAGTCCCAGCACAGAAGCCCACACAGTGCCAGCACAGAAGCCCACACAGTCCCAGCACAGAAACTCACACAGTCCCAACATAGAAACTCACACAGGCCCAACGCAGAAATTCACACAGTCTCAGCCCAGAAGCTCACACAGTCGCGGCACAGTGGCTTGTGCAGTCCGAGCAGAGGAGCTCACAAAGCCCCAGCACAGAATCACACACTGCCGCAGCTTAGAAACACACAGTGTTCCAGCACAGAAACTCAAACAGTCCCAGCACAGAAGCTCACACTGTCCCAGCACAGAAACACACGCAGCCCCAGCTTAGAAACCCACAGTGTTCCAGTACAGAAACTCAAACAGCGACTGCACAGAACCTTACACAGTCCCAGAACAGGAACTGATGCTGCCCGGCAGAGTCTTACAGAAAATCATGTGATCGTTTTGTGCTAATTGGGCAATTCAAAATATTTTAAGGCTTTACATTTGTGTGTCAGTTTCTGCGTGAGACGTTCAGAGAAATGAAACTGACCTAGACCACAGCAAACCTTCCTTCCGGTGCTTGCTGGCTCGTGGTTGCAAGTTTCTATGGCAACCTGCTTGACGCAAGCAGCTGGTGGCTGCAATTCTCACAAGGACAGGCACTGCTGCGCTCACCTAACTGCAGAGGCTGTGACCAGTCCACATTGACTGCATTGTCTCTGGATCAAGACGGAGGCGATGTTAATGTCGAGGAAAGCCGCCCTGCTTTGCAAGATGCTGCTGTGCCAAGAAGTTCTTAGTGGTAAGGTATATCGTGTCATCTCCCTTTCACAGGGAGATGTTGGTGCTCACAGTCAATGTGCAACAAACCATTTCGAATTGCCACACGAAGCCTACACTGCAGCTTTGTGCAGTTGCGATCACAATAGTTTGATTATTGACTCTGGCAAGAAGCTGGTCGGCGTTTCACTGAGAGGTACATACCCAAGTTGAAAGTCGCCATTTTGCAGCTGAAATTATGCAACTCGAAAGAGGGGGGTAGCATTTCTAGCCGGTGAAATGTTTCAGAGAAGGTTCACTCAGCTGAATCTGGGGCTGAGGAGGTTTCTCAAGAGGAAAGCTTGGACCTTTATCCATTGCAGATTAGAAGAGTGAGCGGTGACCTTACAGAAACATATAAGATCCCGAGGGAACTTGACAGGGTGGATGCGGAGATGATCTTTCCCCTTGTGGGAGAGACTAGAACGAAAGGACATAGTTTAATAAGGGATCTCCCATTCCTGGATATTTGGGAAGTGAGTGAGGAGAAACACTTCTTCCACTGCCAGGAATGGCGGTAAGCACAGGAAACAGGTTTAACATTGTTAGAAAATTAATGAAAATGTGAGGATTTTGGTTTGCATCCGGTGAATTATACAGAGCTGGAGTGGACAGCCGAGGGGGGGGGGATGATTGAAGGGGATTCAGTAATTAAGGTGAAAAATGTTCCTACTGGGAAAGGGACAACTTTGCAGAGCCATGGGGAAAGATTAGCAGAGTGGGAATAATTGAACTCTTAGGGGAGGCGATGTTAATGGGTATTGTTGTTAGGCTAATAACCCAGAGGCCCAGGATTATGCTCCGGGGACCCGGGTTCGAATTCTGGCCCGGGAGATGGTGGAATTCGAATTCAATAAAAAACCTAGAATTAAGAGTCTGATGATGAAACGGTTGTCGATATTTGTAAAGACCCATCTGGTACACCGTCGTCCTTACCTGGTCTGGCCTACATGTGACTCCAGACCCAGCAATGTGGTTGACTCTTAAATGCTGTCTGAAATGGCCTAGCAAGCCACTCAGTGCAAAGACAATTAGGGATCGGCATCAAATGCTGGCCTTGCCAGTGACACCCACATCCCATGACAGGGTAAAAAAAAAACACATTTAGTGCAATAAAACGCCACGAGGCATTTCATGGGAGCATTAAATGATATAATAGGACTCGAGCCACAACAGGAGACATTCATCCAGTAGTTTAATCCAGGAGGCAGGTTTTCAGGAGCGTCTTAAAGGAGGGATGCGCCATAAAGAGATTTAGCGAGGGACTTTCAGAGCTTAAGACCGAGCTATCTGAAGGCCTGGCCACGCACCGTGGAGCAACTGAAATTGGAGGTGCTCAGGAATTTTGAAGCAGTTGGGCACAAGTACCTGGGAGGGTTGGGGATCTGGAGAAGCTCACCGAGACCCAGAGAGATGCGGCCATGCAGGGATTGGCAAACAGGGACGGATAATTCAACATGAAACCATTGCTTAACCGGGGGCCACGGTAGGGCAGCGAGGACGCGGAGGTGATGGGTGAACAGGCTGTGGTGCAAGTTTCGACATGGGCGGCAGGGTTCCGGTGACGTCACGCTTACGGAGGGTAGAATGTGGGTATTTCAGGGCGTTGGACTCGTTGTATCCAGAGGTCAGAACGGTGTGAATGAGGGTTTCAGCGGTAGATGAGCTGAGCGAGGGGGAAGGTCGGGCAATGATCTGCAAGTGGAAAAAGCTGGTCTTTGTAGTGGAGCGCTTGCTCTGGAATTCCCTATTTAAATGTTCCTTCCCCTCTATTTCTGTTCTCCTTTACAAATCTGTCGAAATGTCTGTCCATCAATTTCAAAAGGCAGTTTGAACTAGGAAGTGATAATTAGAAAATTTGATTCGATACCTAGTCAGGTAGAGAATGTGAAATAAAGGAAGGTAGAGTAAGATATGATTGAGGGAGAAACAGAGGGGGGGAGAGGGAGAGAGTGAGGGAAGGACAGAGAAAGGGTGGGGGAAGACTGAGAGAGAGAGGGGTGGAGGGGAGAGAGAGGGGTGGGGGAGAGAGAGAGAAGAAGGGAAGAGAGAGCAGGGAGTGGAACGATAGAGTAAGGGAGAGGGAGACAGGAAGGGGGATAAAGCGGCAGTGGAGAAGGAGAGGGAAAGGGAGATAAAGGGAGAGAGTAAGGGGAAAGAGAGAGAAAGGGGAGAGAAAGAGGGAGAGTGAGAGCTAGAGAAAGAGAAAGAGAGAGAGAGAGAGGCTGAAAGGGAGAGGTGAAGAGAGAGAGAGAGAGAGAGAACGGGGAGAGATAGGGTGAAAGGGAAGAGACAGAGTGAAAGGGTGTATCATGTCAACATAGAAACTTCATTCCATTCTATATGTTTCAATGGGGAGCTTCTGCCGATTTCCTGGAGTGTCAGGGCAACTCGGACAGCAGAGTGTTAATTTCGGTGTTGAGTGCACAGGTACAGTCGCTGCCCAAATCATCCTTCAATGACCCCTGCGCGCAGATCGCCTCGTCATTACTGCGAATCCAGACCAATGACTGAAGATGGAGATTTTCCTGACGCTCTCCCTCCACAAAAAAAACACACTCAGTTTTCTCATTCTCTCTCCTTCTATGTAGCGGATCAATTCGACATCAGAGGTAGAGCAACGCATGTGACCGGAGTCCTGGGTAAATCGGTTCTATTATCCATTCACAAAGAAGGGCCAATACGGAGAATCACCTGGGACAAGGGCAAACAGAGATTTCTGAGCTGCCAGAAGGGTGATGGTTGCAAAATCTTCAGCAGAGATCAGAACAGAGTAACATGTTTCCCGGATTGTTCCCTCCAGCTTTCAGACCTACAGACGGAAGACAGCGGGGTCTATCTGGTAACAGCAGTAGCTGCTGATGGTCAGACCAAAAACCAACCCGTCTATTTATAACTTTCCCGTAAGTGATGTTATTTTCTGTTGGTGAGGCAGAGAGCGACACGCCCGGTAATCAATAACCATGTTGACCTTGTGCCGAATCAAATTAGAAATTCATGCATAGCCATAAATATTCCTGTTAGGAAAGTTCACTTGACTGTCCCACTGCTTTTCTGGGAGCCTCCCATCTTGGACAAACTTTCAACTTCAGTACATCCAAAGCCTGTGAGTCGAATCCTCTCGAAGGCCAGTAGAGGATTTTGCATCTCAGAAGGCAGGCGAGGTCGCAGTTGAGCCTCTCGTCTGAAATCTCAACACCTCCCACGTTGCAGTAGTCCTCCAGGACCAGTCTAGGTTTTCCACTCGAGTCTGCCGAAGCTTGATCTGACCCAGAGGCTGACACTTAGCCTCCCCTGGCATCGCCACCAGGCTCTTATCTGAGTGCTTCGGTGGGGACTTCAATTCCTCCAGTACCCCTGAACGCACAGTGACCCCCGGGCACCTCCCCCATGCGTGGCTGCATCCAGTGTCCATCCAAATGGATTCTGTCCAAAGTCTGGCGGGCGATGAGGGTTGGGGATGTGGGGAGGTGCTTGTAGGCAGGTAGTGGGGGGTAGGAGGTGTGGGGGTGGGGCGAGGTGTTGGTAGGCGTCTCGTGATTGGTTGAGGGTGTGGTGGGAGCTGGTAGTAGGCGGCTGGTAGGCGGTCGGATGAGCTCATGGTAGGCGGGTGTTTGGGGATGGGGCAGGGGTGTGGAAGTGCTGGTGGTAGGCGGGTGGGGGCTGGGTGCGAGGGAGCTTCTGGTAGGCGAGTGGTTAAGGGTGGGGTCTGAGGGTGGGTGGAGCGGGTAGTAGGCAGGCGGTGGGAGCTGGGTGTGTGGAGGGCGTGGTGGTCAGCGGGTGTAGGGATGGGTTAGGGTGGGGGTAGGGATGCGGCTGAACCATGTCCCGCTACAAATCCGCCTATTGTCTGCCCCAAACCCCCTTCTCCCCCTCCGGTTTAACCCCTCCCTGGCCGCTCAAGCTGCAGAATTGCAATGGCTTTCTGCTTCCAACGTGTACATGGATTGAACCTAGAGGGTCAAGGGCAGCAGGCGCATGGGAACACCACCACCTGGGAATTCCCCTCCAAACCACCCACCATTCTGACTTGGAAATATATCGCCTTTCCTTCACTTTCACTGGGTGAAAATCCTGGAATTCCTTCCCTAACAGCACTGTGGGTGTATCTGATGCATAACCTTGCATTACGTCTATTTTTCTAAACACTCACCTCTTGTTCGCATCACATGTCCAAAACATGTGAGGCTCCTTAATAACACTGCCTCAACGTGACACTGGTCAGAACACGGAAATCTGTATCACGGATTTGGAGGACATTTGTGAGGCGGAGCATGGGTATTATTAATGGTGAAAACCAACATTTAGGATTGTCCTTCAAAACTCAACTGGTTCCACTTGGGTTCGTTATGAAGCTGGACCTCAGTACCCGTTCTGGAGTAGATGTGACACTTTTTCCTTCATTCTTTCATGGGGTGTGGGCCTCGCTGGCAACACCAGTAATTGTTATCCATCCCTAACTGCCCTTGAACTGAATGCATTGCTGGGCCGTTTCAGAGCGCAGTTAAGAGTCAAACACTTTGCTGTGGGACTGCACCTGGACCAGACCAGGTAAGGACGGCAAATTAAGGACAGCATTAGTGAACCAGATGTTTTATTCTTTTAAAGCCCGAAAATGTTTTCATGGCCAACACGAGCTTTTAATTCCAGATGTATTAATTGAAATTAAATTGCGCCAGCTACCATGGCAGGATTTGAACCCATGCCCCCAGCGTGCAAGTCTGGGCGCCTAGGAACACTGGCCCAGTGCAGTTTCCAATACGTCACCATGTCCCAGACGTGGCCTTATTGTACCAGACAGCCACAGCTGGTCAAGACGACACACAAGCATTAGAAGCATTAGAAATTGTCCCAATTGCTCCCTTCTCTTGTTAATATCGGGGGGAAACACCTGAATTGGTTATTTCAGAAAAAGATTTTCGGCTTTTTATAGAACTACCAAACCTATCAGATCACATCAATATAATTATTGTGGTATCAATCGCCCACATCGGATAGGGCAAAATGGGCCACAGTAAATCAGAGGGAGCATTCAACAGATAAGGCCTACGTCCACTGAAGTTTCGAAGATTGAGTAGTGGTCGTATTGAAACAAGTCAGATCCTGGGGGATTAGAGAAAGTGGACACTGGGAGGCTGTTTCCACTGTGGGGGCTAAAACGAGGGGACACAGTTTAAGAAGAAGATCTCCCTTTTAAGACGGAGATGATGTGATTATATATTTTATATGTGTGTGTTTATGCATATAGTCTCTGTAAGCTGTGTTTATATATGTGCCCAGAGTTAATCAAAGTTGTGGTTGTTGGAGTCAGACTGTCTGCAGAATCTAAGGGATGAAAGACTAAAGGTGGTATCTTCCTGCATTTATGATGAAGCCTTCAGCTAGGTCTTAACTTACAAGTGAACAGTGTAGATCTGAAATTTGTATTTTGGAATTGGTTTGTTGCTGCTGCATGTCACAGGAGTCTCAAAGGTACGAAAGAACATTTGCAATTTACAGGATATTCGTGAGTAAACAGGGGCAGGCGTTTTAAATTTTATCGGCCCAAAACGGAGATGAAATAGGAACATGAAAACTTTTAATGTTTGGAAATCTGAGTCTTAAAGGGATATTTGAAAACGATGGAGGACGAAGGTGAAAGGGTTGAATAGTGTATTTATGAAAAAGGGTTTTCAGCTGTGAAGGGCGGCTGTGGACAGAGGTCCCACTCAAAGCCACCTCCTGTGAGGCGAAAAGCTGTGGAAGTCTTTTAATTAAAGAAAGCAACTGGGTTTTTGGTTAGGACAATATTTGTCCTGAGAAACAGTTTGTTTCAAACCTTCCTTTTGGAAATAAAAACGCGTCAACATGGATTCGTTCTGAGAATCGTGGCTTGTACTTCTGTTTAAATTGAAAGCAATTTCTCTTTTTGGGGGCCAGTTCCTGGATTTTATGGTTAAGGATCTGTAAGTTTCCGGTTTTATTATTTTACGTTAAGCACTTTTTCGTTTTCGGCAGATAACAGAACAATTTCACCAACTGTCACAGCATTGTGACAAGGTGGATCGCAGCAAGCACTCTCCACATCCCTATTCGGCACAGTTCATTGTTGTTGTTTGATCTGCTTCAGCTACCACTTGCTCGAAGCGAGGGACTACCACACCAGAGCAGTTAGCCCGGGAGGGGGAGAGCAAAGAGTCTACGGGCGAGGTGACAAGAGGAAAGCCGCGTTATAATGAAGGTCTAAATTCAGGACACTAAGCTATCATGGGTGACCATGATGCATTTCATGATAATCAGAGCCAAGCGATCAGGGGAAAGTGGGCGCCTCAGTGCAAACCAGAGAGACGTCCACCTGCTGGGAACATCCGCCAACTGGTCAATCATTCGTCAAGGGACACACTAGTGGCTATGTAGAATTGTGAATTGATAAGTTTTATCTTGACGATAGTGATGTGTTTGCCTATTTTGGACAGTGAGAAGTTTACATGTTCTGGATTTTAGACCTTGGTCACAATGCAAAGGGACATTCTAACCCAAGGCTTCCAGGCATGACCACTAACCCCTACCGACACCCCCCGACCATTTGCAAGGATTGCCTCGTAGCGCAACAATGGCTTGTGCCTGATGACTTGCGTGGCATGACCGTGGACTATTGTTCTGTGTTCAGACGGGAGAAGTTGCATATGGGGGTATCATTATACGGACTGATTGATGCAATAATTAGAGGAAGGAAGGGTACCCAAACCTCTTCAATCGCGGTGGCGACAGAACGATTTGGAATTGGACTCAATGCAACAACACTTTGGGAATACGCTAGCACCTATTTTACACAATCTCAGAATGCACTCACAGAGATCTATAGTACGGATGTGATGCTGAATCTTTATCATTCACTGGCTACACCTCGCCTAGAGCACTAATTCCAATTCAATTCGGCACATTACATGAATAACGCTACTCTGAGAGAGAGGGTGTGGTGCAGATTGACTGGAATGATGCTACTGGGGAGAGATTTCGATTCTGCGCAAAGACTAGGAAGTTCGGCTTGTTCCCATTGGAGGAGAGAAGGTTGAGGGAACATTACATGGAAGCAGACGAAGTTATAATAATGTTTATGGAGGGAGAAAGTGGCGCCCCCATCAGAGAGTACAGGGAACTGGCGGAAGGCACGTTTAGGATCATTGCCTTGAGAAGCAGATGAAGAGATTTATTTTGCTCGACCAGTTATTATGTAGTGGAAACATTAAACGGTTACTTATTATGAGGAAAGTGGATACAATTTTCAAAAGGAGGAACCTGTGGGTGCAGGCATGTGGAAATAATTGGATCGCTCACTCAAAGAGCAGACAACGTCACCATGTGAACCCTTCCGTGCTGAAATGTACAATGTGGACACCATCATGTGGGCGGTATCACATTCACCGCTACAATAATTTGGAGTTCTATGAACTTGTTTGGACTTTTAATAAAATCTATTCATGGGATGTGGGCATTTCTGGCAAAGCCAAAATTTATTTCCCACCCGTAATTGCCCTAGTTCAGAGGGCATTTAAGAACCAACCACATTACTGTGGGCCTGGAGTTTCCCGGTAAGGACAGCAAGTTTCCTTCCATAAAACGAAATTGGTGAATCAGACGGGTTTTAACGACAATTGACAATTGTTTCATGGTCACCATTAGGCTTTTCATTCCAGGTTCTTAATTGAATTCGAATTCTGCAACCTGCTATGGTGGAGCCATAGGTCCCCAGATCGCCCCCCTGGGTCTCTGGATTACCAGTCCAATTATAATCCCACTCCGCCACCACCTTCCCATTTGAACATCTGGGGCAGTGTATAATAGGTAGTCACCCCTTCCACACTACTGCCAATGAAGACCTTCCATCCCTCTGACACTGTGTTTCTGCCCCTCTCTCGTGGACTGAAAATTTTGCAGGACCATTGGCTTAAACTATGACAGAGTTATGTTTCTTATTCTGGCACGAGATCACTATATATTCAATGTTAAAGAGAGCATTTGAGTGGAACTCAGTGTTAATATTAGCAAGTCTCTATTCTCCTGCATTATTTCAAGCACTGACGAATTAACACCAGTGGAAATGTCAGTATTTTTTTCAGCTCGCCTCTGTACCTGGCCTGGGTGACTGCATAGATACATGTGTTGGTGCAACAGCTGAAAACGAGAAGGGCATACCCAGCTTCCTGGAGAATATATACGGGATCGTCGGTACCTGTATAGTTATAAGTGTTTGTAATTCGATGGTATATGTAATGGACGGCAAAAGTCATCCAGAAGAGTATAAAACTTCCAGATATTGTGAGAAGCAAAATAATGGATCTTCTTCGATTCTCCATTTCCAGGTCATTCTCCCTTTTACTGTGTCTCTTGCCACGCAGAGCCTTGCGGGTTCTATTGGCCACTAAAATATGCTTCACTGTCAGTGCATTAAACAACGAAATCAAAATCAATGGAATGAATGGGGTTAAAATATGGTTAAGAAACGAAAATGCTCTCCATGGTGGGGCGGAATAAAAGGTAGATTCGAAGACACAATACCAGGGCACATTGTTGATAAAATGCAAAGGTTTAAATGCAAAGTACCAGGGGATGTTTCGTAAACAGCTCAGTGCAAACACCATTCCTACAACCACTGCTGCCGCATCCTTCACGCAGTATTTCGTTTTCAGCTTCGTGCAACAAATAGCCACATACCGATCAAAGGTGAAAGCCATAGTTAACCAGACTGAGCTGTCTTTGGCAGCGTAAATGAGGGCAACTTTGAGCCGACACAGCGGCGTAATGGACAGGAAGCTGGCTGGAAAATACACGTCAATTATGCGGCTCAACACCACACTCGTGAGGACGACCAGGAGATCTGCTACTGCCATGGCCACCAGATAGTGGGTGATGCATTTGGAGAGACCACACTTTCCTCGAGATATTATCACAATCGTCACTACATTAACTGTAGGAAGGGGAAAAACATACTTAAATTATTGACCAGTCGCTCAGTGAGTTCTTCTATCAGGGATAAATTCAGTTTCAATGTTAATGTTCGATTGCTCTGTGGAGCAATGCCAAGCATTGCTTAAACACATGAGCGTTTGTAAATGAAAACAAACTTTCAACAGGGGAAAAAAAAACAGAATTAATAGTCGTTTGGTAGTTCAAAGCTTGAATATTGCTAAAAACAATACATTTTGTCGAAGCTTTTCGTCTTGCACTCATCAAGACAATCGCAAGAATACCTGTGTCAGGGGAAGTAACAACGTTTTATTGTATGAGAAGAGGGTGCTGACTGGTTGGAATTGGACTCTGGTAGAGGCACTGCCAAGGGGAGTAAACCTGTTAATGGTGACTAACAGTTAACTGCCAAGCATTGTTTGAAATTCGAACCAGGCTGCTTGATTCTGACGAGTCCAAGAATGAACCAGCGGATGTCGGTCGCTTGTTTTGTTTAGCTGAAAGAGGCGTAATGTATGTACATGTCCTTCTTGTTTGCAAAGTACAGGGCCCTGTGTATTAATACATGTAGCTTCCTGTACACACAAACGTGCCACACTGCGAGTCGTTGCTTGCCCTGATTCTTGCGATTGTCCAGGTGAGTGCAAAACGAAAAGCTCCGGCAACATGTATTTTTTTCAGCAATATTTAGAATTAAGGGCGCATTATCCCACCAAGCAACTTGAATATAATGTTTAAAATTATGCAAAATACTATTCAGGGATTAATTTGAATTAATTACAGGAAAGAGGCTTGAGCGGAGCACAATTGTCTGTTTCGGTCAAATGGCTTGTTGCTGTGCTGTAGAACCCTACATCACCTGTGCCATCAATAAAACGAATACCTTCAAATCGCTGTGACAGCAAGGGGGCCGAAAGTAAATTTAGGCAAGCAGCAGCGAAAATCTGCAAAAAAACATCACTGTGAGGCAGTAAACAGGACGAATCAGATGCTCAAATTCATTATTGAGAATAACTTGGTTGATATGGGATGCACACATCGAATAAAGAACACGTTTAACATTAAACCTGCCGACGAATAATACAAATACGCTGCGACTTAGAAGGATTAGCACAGGATAACAGTGGGTGGGGATGCACTTGAAACAGAAATGGCAGATTTGTGATGGTGCCCCCAGGAAGGATGCTAATTTGGCTCAGCGGCTCTGGAGGGAAGGCCCAGTTGATTGGCCATCTCCTTTCCTTCGGGGCCACGTGAGAAGTGCTGCTGAAACTCTTTCGAGTTATCAACAGTCACAGATTGCAACTCTTTCGAGTACAATCACAGTTCTTGGTTTTTCCGGGAGTGGGACATGAACCCACAACCCTCTGATTCAAAGGCGAAGGTGCTATGAACTGAGCCACAGCTGACATGCGCAGGGGTTTTGCGTCATTGCAAATTGCTTGTGCAATTTCCGAAGGAAAGAATTGGTAAAGTTGCCAATGGCTCAGTGACGTGTTGGGAGCGCAGATCTTCCAGGCAATTGGAAGAAGCGATGGATTTCCGGGGGATGAGGGCAGGCGTGAAACAAAGGATCGACGCAGTGATTGGGCAACAGAAAAGCGCGAGGTGTTAGCGGGATGGTGATCTATATATTTCCCCACCTTTGCCAGCAGCTCATCTCCGATTGAGCTTTGGGCTCTCCGCCCTCATTCGTCCTTATGCGGCATGGCCTCAAATCCTGCTTATCCCGTAAAGCGCCTTAGGACATGTCACTAATTTAAAGTCGCAACATATACACAAGCCCTTGTTGTTATTGTGTTTGCAGCCTGGTTCAGCTGTCATCTTGACATAATTTGAGAAGATATGCATTGTGCTTGTTTATCCCAGATCAGCGGAATTTCAATTTAAGGATTGGACTCCCACCATGCGGAAATTGCAATGGGTACCGTCCCTGCCTGTGCACCAGAAACTCCGGGTTCGACTCCTACTCCAGGATTTGACAGCCTCCGAAAGTGCCTTCATAAGATGGCCAACTTGCAAATCCTCACGGCGCTCGCCAATGGCAGGCGGTAAGAGTGGTAGAGACCCCTGTTTAGCCATGTGATGGAAAGAATCATTGAAACTTCCACTATCACTATCCATAGCTCCAGGCTACGACTGGGCATGTGAAAGTGCGTGTAACCCTGGCCTGAGCACATTGCAACATACCATCACCACAGGACGCTACACGAGCGAAGAAAATAAAACATTAGTAATGCTGAAGCGGTAAATGCATCATCAAATCAATTTAGATGTAATTGAAAACAAGCCCGTTGATTAATATTAAAATAACAAATCAACACTTACTAGAAAGGAGATGATCATTCAGGTTGCTGTTGTTGGGGATAATGCAATATATGCGACAGATGAAAGTGACAATAACATGACTTACATGAGATACCGACAACGGCAAGAACAGGATAGAAAACCAGATACATCCGATCCGTTACTGGTTCATGCATTGTTTTGAGGAGAGGGTTCTGCCGGCGCTAGAGACAGAAATTTCACTTGCTCTGCCTGACAGCTCAGGGAACCTTCACATATACTTGAGAGAGGTCTCCGGTGAGGCAATTAGGTGGCATCACTACTGAGGTTAGTTCGGCACTCGAGGGAGCAAGTCAACATGATATTAGGGTTTCTCACAGCGATGTCCATGAGCCAAGCAGAGCGACAAGGTATTCATTTTCCCTGGCTTGTGGTCATCCCATGTCAGCCTCTTGAGTATATTAAGCACGGACCTCGCTAGATGAAAGCGGGGGGCTTTCTGCAGACGTCAGTCACCACTCCTCTGTCATAAGTACCGCCAAACAAGCGCATGGTTAAAACGACGACTCACTCAATTTTGCATTCTGGCCCCTACGCTCTGGAATTCCCTCCTTACACCTCCCGGTTTCTCCAGCTCAGTTTCCTCCTTTGAGTCATTCCTTCCAAACTACGCCTTAGGCCAGGGTTCTGTCCATTTGCCTAATAACCCTTAATGTCGTTCGGTGTCATGATTTGTTTTATAATGCGATGTTTTAACGGCAAAAGAAGATAAGAAATAAGAACAGGAGTAGGCCATTCGGCCCATTGAACCTGCTGCCCATTCTGTAAACTCATGACTGATTTGATCTTGGCTATAACTTCACATCCGTGCCTGTCCCCAATGTCTCTTGGCACCCCCATATTTAAGAATTCTAACTAACTTAAACGTAACTAATCTCAATGACTCAATTGAGCTCTCCGGGGTATAGATTTCCAAAGATTGACGCCTCTGAGGGAAGGAAATCCTCCTCATCGGCATCTTACATAGAGCGACACCTTAATCTGAAATCTTGCTCGCCAGTCCTGGATTCCCCACGAGGGGAAGCATCCCCTCATCCTCTACCCTGTCAACACCCCTTCAGTAAGATCACCTCTCATCCTCCTAATCTCCAATAAGTATTTCGCTAACCTGCTAAACGTTAAATAAGACACCCCCTTTAGCCCAAGAACCAACCGAGTAAGCCCTCTGTGAACAGTTTGCAATACAAGAATGTTCCTCCGTAAATAAGACCGACACTGTTCACTAATACTCTAGCGGTAGTCTCACCAACGCCCAGTGCAATTGTTCGGGTGAGATCCGTGTGTGTGAATGAACCATCAATGTTACTGGACTAGTAATCCGAAATCCCAGGCTAATGCCTTGGGAACATGGATTTAAGTCCCACCACAGAAGTAGGTGGAACTTAAATTCAATCAATAAATCAGGGATATAAAGCCAGCCTCAGTAATGGTGACCACAAGAACTATCATCGATTGCCATAAAAACCCATCTGACTCACTCATGCCATTTATGGAAGGGAATCTTCCTCCCTTGCCCGGACTAGCCTGTATCTGAATCCAGACGCATAACAATGCGGTTGACACTTAACTGCCCTCTGACATGGGCTAACAAGCCTCTCAGTTCAAGGGCAATTAGGGATGGGAGACATTGCTGGCCCTGTCAACGGCGAACACAATCCTCCATTTACAACCCATCCCTCTTGCAACCAAGACCTTCCTAATTATTGTACTTCCAGACTAACCTCTTCGGTTTCATCCAGGAGGACACCCAGATCCCTCTGCACCACAAATTTCTGCTGTCATCCCAATTTCGCTTTTCTATTCTTGCTACAAAGTTGGGCAAGTCCATAATTTTGCTTTTCGTCATATCCGGTGGTTTGATACTTTTGTGGATAACTGAGTACATTTTTGTACGAGCGAACCACGAATGCCTATCCTTACAGAAGTTACTATGATCCTGTGTTTATCGCGTAGTGAGTTTTTTTATTTATTCACGGGATGTGGGCTTCTCCGGCTGGGCCAGCATTTATTTCCCATCCCTAATTTCCCTTGAGAAGGTTGTGGGGAGCTGCCTTCTTGAACCGCTGCATTCCCTGCGGTGCAGGTACACCCATAGCGCTGCTAGGAAGAGGTTCCAGGATTTTGACTCAGTTGGATATACGCTCCTGCAGCAAGAGGTGAATTCTGTGCAGCGGCACGATGCAAATTCAGGGACGAGTTGAAAACTTTCGTGACATGTCCGCTAATATCGATTTTTGAATATCTTAAACCATGAGAACCAGAACAGTCTTCCCAAGAGTGGAATCCAAGCACTGCATCGCTGTTTTTGAAATAAGAAATGGAAGGCATGTTCTGTGGAAGCTGTAAATCAGAACTAATGTTGCTTTCCTGCTGGTTGATCAGTGACAACTTAACTTCCCGCCCCAATAGTCTAGGCACTGACCATTTACAAATAGAGAAAACCTAATCACCTGCCCTGGACAATTGGATCGAATCAGAGCCTAGTGAGAGCACAGGAAGACAGCATACACCCTGCCCTGTCCTATACCATGCTGCTCCTGCCACTGCCCTGTCCAGTGCTTTGGCCAAATCACCTGGAAGGCCGCCTCTTGTTCTCTACCCTTCCGCCAAAGGAAACAGTTTCTTACTGCCTACCTTGTGTACACGCCTCATAATTTTGGTAGCCTCTATCGCATCTCCTTTCACCCCACACTTCTCCAAGCAGAACAATCCCAGCTTCCTTGCAAACTCACCTAAATCTTCCCTACACCCTCTCCGAGGTCGTCACATCCGCCCTGAAGTGTGGTGTCCACAACCGGACACAGTGCTCTTGCTGAGGCCGAAACCGAGTTTTGTGAGGCTTCAACATGTTCCTTCCTTTTCCACTGTATGTCTCTGTTTACAAAGCCCAGGATCCTGTCCACCCTTGTGCACATAGACCACAGCTCATTTGCATTTGATGAACTGTAACAGGTGCATTTCCACAAGGATCAGTGCTGGGGCCTCGACTATTTAAGGACTATATTAATGTCTTGGATGAGGAAATAGACTGTATTACAGCCCAATTTGCTGACGATATGTAGATGGATAAGAAAGCAATTGGGAGGAGGAGGCAAAGAGTCTGTAAAGGGATGTGGACAGTTTAAGTGAGTGGGCAAACATTTGAGGAGTGCAGTGTAGTGTGGTAAAATGTGAGATACTGTGCACTGGAAGAGGCTCTAGCACTTACTGTCTTTTCCAACTCCTCCCAGGCCAACATGCTGACTGTCGCTAGTGTCCTACCTAATTGTTGCTATTAGTATATGGACAACTCACCTCCATCTCATTGAGAGTGTGCATTGAAGAATTCAGCAGTAAAGTTATAACCTCTCCCCTTCTCAGCTATATGTGGAGCTGTCATCTTCTTTATTATAAGATAACCTTTTTTTTTAACAAACTGTTAATTACTTTGCACACCTTTGTTCAAACCTCTAGCTTTCCTTTCCTCAGCTTTTTCCACGTGGTCCAATGCACTTTGCCATATCTTCGTAAACGTTTTCAAGCTTTATAAGTCTTTCTAAGTTTTATATCAGTGTTCTGTAAAAAAAACACTGCTCACCTATCAGTCTCCACACTGAACGTGTGCCTGTGTTGGTGATCCTGTACTTTCTGATAGATGCTGCGTGATCCTTCTCCCCTATTGAATCGCTGAAGAACCACCAGTGCATGGGAACACCACCACTTGAAAGTTCCCTTCCAAGTCACTCACCATCCTGACCTGGAAATATATCGGCCGTTCCTTCAATGGCGCTAGGTTAAAATCCTGGAACTCCCTTTCTAACAGCACGGTGGGTTTACCTACACCACGTGGACTGCAGCGGTTCAAGGAGGCAGCTCACCACCTCCTCCTGAAGGGCAATTAGGGATGGGCAATACATGCTGGTCTACCCAGCAATGCTCACCTCCGGTGAACGAATATATAAAATGATTCCCCTCCGTTTGTGTAGTAGCGTCTCTCCGCCTGAAGAGGGACATTATTCACAAGATCGAGAAACAGGTTTGATGAAGAGAGGATCTGACCCTTTTTATTTCATTCATTCATTCTGAGACATAAGAAATAACATTGCAGCAGTCAGCTGCCTCTGAAATGACTTTAGGCTTTTCAATCCCACTCTCAAATCAGCTCCTGAAATGATCTTTTCCTTTTAATCTCCGACTCTCCTTGATCATCCCCTGTAATTTTCTTTCACTTTAAGTATTTATGCAATTCCCTTTTGAAAGTCAATGTTGCAGCTGTTTCACATAACGAGTGGGGGTGGAGCTGAAAGAGAATGTACCTGCACAGGTGAGTGAGGTTTCCCGAAAGCCCGGTAGCCCAGGGGTGCCTCGGGGCTCTGAGGTTGAATAGGTGGTTCTCGCGGTGAGTGAGGGGGAAAGGGGAGTGTGGGATATTGTACCTGTACAGGTGAGTGAGGCTCCCCATCAGCCCAGGCTGTACCTGCCCCATGTCACCTGGTCTATCAACCACAACAGCAACTGGTTCAGAGTGGGTGACAGGAGGAGTTTTCCGTCACCCTCCTTTGGTGTTCCTCACTGATAATGGACAGGCTTTGGGGAGTCAGGAGATGAATCACTGGCCTCATATTTCCCTGCTTCTGGCCTGTTCCTGTTACCAATGTATTTATGGGATGGTCCAGTTCAGTTTATGGCCACTGGTAACCCCCAGAATGTTGATGAGTGAGTATTCGGCGATGGTAATGCCACTGATTTTAAGGGGAGGTTAGTTTATGTGATCAAATAAGTATTTTTCTTTTGTCATTACAAAAGCTTGACTGGCCATCCAATTTGTCCACAGCGCCCATTAAGAGGACTACCTGATAGACAAATAGGCAGTGCTCCATCTTGGTTTCCGCCAGTTGAATCAGGATAATCATCTTACAGCCCAATTTCACCGTAAAACTTACCAAGTCTTACATAAGCTAATTTAAATCGGGTGTGTTGGTTTGAGGGCACCAGGAGAAGCAAGTGCAAATCAAAGTACGAGTGCATATTTATCGTCCATTGTATTTGGAATTGCTTTATCCCGCGGATCTGTTGACATATGTACCGGCATGCGAGGAGCCTCATGATGTTTGACTAAACAGAGTGAATATAGGACAGCGGGGAAAAAAAAAATGCCTTCCACGTGTGTTTTGTGCTGGGCTTTTTGGTGACGATCGAATTATTATTAACATCACGAACGTGCTGCGAAAGAGCATATCTGGAACTGTTTCATCTTCGGTTGGAAGTGTCTGAGAATCTAATAGTTAAGGCTCTCTGATTATTTTCTGAGATTGCCCTCTATAGTCCAGTCTGTTTGCATTGGCTAATTGACATATGGCAACCTACAGTTTCACACGTAGTACCGCTGGTGTGATTATTAGTTGTAGAAGATTCAACCTGGAGACTGGCGAGCTGCCTTGTGGCATTCAGCCAATCCAGCTCTTCAAACGGGTCAAAAAGGAAACAATTTGATTCACTGGGTACTTGACCATTTTCGTTAGCTCAGCTCTGAACTGAGTCTGGGTCACTGTATAAATAAACGTGTTGGTGCAGCAGCTGAGAAGCAGGAGCATGTAAGCGGTTTCTTGAAGGATGTAGACGGGGTCATTGTAACCCGTGTAAGAATAGGTATCAGTAATTCGATAGTACAAGTAGTGGATCGTGTACGGCAGCCACAGCAGTAGGAAATTTCCAGATATACTGAAGAGTAAGATGAAGGATTTTCTCCGGTTGACCATCTCAGGGTCAGGGTTGTTTTCTGAGCGGGTTGCGCCCCGCAACGCCTTGCGCACCCTGCTGGCCACTAATATATATCTCACGGTCAGAACATTGAGCAGCAAAATGATAAGAAATGGCAGAAAAGGAGTCGCAATGCAGCCGAAATAAGAATAGGCTAGCCAAAAGGGCGATATATAAAAGTTTGGTGTGATCCGGCAATACCATGGCAATTTATTAAATATATAGAGCGGGTCATATACGAAATACCAGGGAATGTTTTTTACACAGCTCAGGGTGAACACCGTGCCTACAATCGCAGCTGCCACTTTCTTGGTACAATATGTGGTTTTCAGCTGTGGCCAGCAAATGGCTGTGAAACGATCAAAGGTAAATGCGACGGTTAACCAGACAGACATGTCTCTGGTTGCATAGACTAGGGCAGTCCTGACCCGACACGCTGGAGTAAGCAACAGGTAATTACCGGGAAAGTAAATGTCAATGATCCGATTGAGTATAACGCAGGTGATGACAGCCATTAGATCCGCTGCTGCCATAGACACCAGGTAGTGAGTGATACATTTGGAGAGACCACAGTTTCTCCGGTTCAGGATGACAATCGCCAGGAGGTTCACTGTTGGGAAGAGAAACGAGCAAAACAATTCAATGCTGTCAGATTTTAAGAGGAAGTTTCAGTTTGTTACCATTGTGTGTTCACATCTGAGCTTCGTTAATGTGCTTGGCATGGAAACCAATAGCCAGAATTCCCTAGTACCCATAAATTTAAAATTAACACAATGCTAACTGATGCTCATTGAGTAACACACTCGCCTCTCGGGTCATATATTTCTCCTTCCTTGTCTCATTTCAAAGATAAGAGCACATTATCTCAGATGGCCCTTCAATGTAGCACAATTGAGTGCTCCTGCCCCTGATGTGCTGACCGCTATTTCTTCCCAAAGCAACATCATTAAACCGCTGATCTGGAATAATTTCTATTGTTAGCAGTTTCGTGTGTGCGAATTAATGCAATTTGTACACACATTACAAAAGGTGATTCCATTACCAAAGTGGCTGTAGAATGTTTTGGCTCAATCTAACTGGCACTATATCAACCTGATTTTCTTTTCAATTCAAGCATGAAACGCGTTAATGAAACATAATAGTTGGAAGTCATAAGACGCAGGATTCATTGAATGCTACAATAGTTGGGCCAGAAGTGCTTTATTTTAATTTTCAAGTTGGTTAAATTGCAAGTTTTAAGGTTTGATGGTCAACGAGTATGGAACATGGGAGACCGAAAACCACGAACGATATATATTTTTGAATGTTTGGTCAGAAGCAACAGTTTAGAGATGATGCCAAAGTTAAATACTTATGGGGATCATATGACCTTTGACAACTGAGAGAAGTTTTCTGATCCCAGAGGACAAATGGATAGATGGCACTTAATGAATGTTGATCACTGCAGCTTGTGGCAGCAGCCTTCTGCTCACTAGCCAAAATGTTAGGAAGATCTTCCCCTGTTCATCCTCCATCTTCTCTGGTCTTTCCACACAGAAGATGGCAGCCACCTGTCACGGATTGCCCCAGCATCCGGGCACCCGTTAGTACACTTGATTTCGCGGGCTGGTTGCGTACACTATGCAAATCACCCCTTCAGGTAGATCTGGCCAATGATCGCAGGACAGTTTCCCAATGTGTTGGGGCGGGGAGGTCACCTCCCTCTTGCCAATCACTTTAGACCGAAGTCACATTTTAATCTACCTCATGCTGGGACTCAGTTGTTAGTCCTTACCAAACACTTATATAGGTAAGTGGGTACACAAGGCGCCAGAAAGCTATCAGTTCAGGAATCCCAGTGCCGTCTAGTTCCCTCTATTGGTCCCTCGTGGGGGCGCAATCATGGTGACTTCTATCTCCGTCATACCTTACCCCCTGACTACTCAAGACAGTTTCTGTGCAGATAACAACGTTTTCTGGTGCTCCCATGGTGAGCCTACTAATTCTGTAAGAATGATACAATAGGCTGAAAAGTATTGTACGTTAAAGATTCCATTGCTTAGACGATTTCAGTGCCATAAACTAGTTTAAATAAGTAACTGACACATCCGTAATCGTATAAGCAAAAGTATTGAGCTGAAATGCATTACGCCAATGAAGTATAATTCATTTAGGTATGTTCTGGGCGCCACATTATAAGAAGGGCGGGAACGCATTGCAGAAAATGTAGAAGAGGTTTGGAAAAATGGTTCCAGGGATGAGAAACTTCATTTACGAAGATAAATGGAAGAGGTTGGGACTGTTCCCCGTGGAGAGAAGAGGGCGAAGAGGAGATTTGATAGAGCCGCTCAGAATCATGAGGAGACTGGGCAGAGTAGATGGGGAGAAGCTGTTTCCGCTCGTAAAAGGGGCAAGAACTAGAGGGAAAATATTTTCAGTGATTTGCAGAAAAAGCAAATGTGACGTGTGAGAGGAAAAAAAAACTTTTTCACACAGCGAGTGGTTGGGGTCTAGAATGCACTGCCTGGAAGTGTGGTGGAGGCAGGTTCAATCGAGGCATTCAAGAGGGTATTGGGTAATTATGTGCAGCGGCACCTGGAAAAGGCAGGACAATGGCAAAAGGTCATCATGCTCATGTGGAGGGCCGGTACAGACACGATGGACCGAATGGCCTCTTCAGCGCCGGTAAAATTCAGTGATTCTGAGTTTGGGATTAATAAGGTAACTGATGCTTAATTACACAGTAAGACCAAAATTAATTCAGAACAAAGGATACGCACAGAGATCCGCTGAAAACTCATGGTTGGATTAGGTGAGACAGGCTGGATCGAGTGAATTTGGATTGTATCTGCAGATCAGGCAGGGAGTGTAGGGGAGGATGATAGCGTCCCTGACTGGCCACTCGTGCCTTGGAGCATTTCCACATCACTGGTTATTCCAACAGAGAGACCAGTTGTCCGTTCTCATGTTAAAGCTATTTAATTAATCCGAGTGACATCAATAACTTGCATCCGCCCGAGTTTCCCTCTGCAATTAATACATTAAAATTCACACTTTGCAATAAATGTTACAGGCCTGTCACATTGGAAATGAGTTTATGCCCATGGGCGTTATCGGTGTGTCAAGTGGGAACGTGCGGGGTTGTATATTGTCCTGAGTTGGTTGTTTATGGAACATTATAGATTCTTTCTCGCCGAGTCCGCCCGTTGATCTCAGAGTTTGTGATGTTGATAGCACAGTCTCACTCTGAGATGCCAACAGAGGTCGTAAGGTCAAAACCTGATCTTGCTTTGACGAGCAGGTCTCGACAGCCACCCTCCCCCCAGCCCCCCTCCCCCGGCCCCAGTCCACGCCCCCCGAATTGGAAGACTTAAGACACAACTTAGCTGATAAGTAAAGCATAAGACCTCGATGATCACCAAGTTTTTTAAACTTCCTATCACTGTGGCGCATGGATAACAGAGAAGCAATTGCGGGCCAGTGTAGAAGAGAACATTGAAAAGAATTGTTTAATACCATTGACTGGATCTGTGAATTGGGTGCACGCAGGCGACAAGGCTACATCATTAGCGTTTGCAATTGCGCAAATCGCCCAGTGACTTTACACAATTAAACACTGTTTGGATGAAATGACTAATCCTCGTATGTCAGCCGACTTGTGTCTGGGAAATAATGATCAGATGAAGCCGGCTTTTTTCGGTGAGGTCGGTTGCAAAACGTGACCGCGGGACAAACTCCATCCTTATCCGTTTCCTGTAAGTGGTTAAATCGCGTTTGGGCTGAAATATTCTTATAATGCCAACACGTTTTTTTACAATGCGCGTTGCTATGCAATTAATGTGCAATGGCATCAATTGCAAGCAAGTGTGGAAGGGAGGGAGAAAGAAATATCAAGAGACAGAGGTAGAGAAGGATACGAAAAGTCAAAAGAGAAAGAGTAAAGTAAGGATATGCAGCTCCAGTCAAATAAATACATCCATTGTATTATTTCTAAATATTTGAAATCAATAATGGACAAATGCAACTGAATCTCTCATACATTTTGTTTCAGATATGCATCAATTGAAAGCGCACTGTTAATTTTACTTTATTTATACCGATGGATTATGACTAGCACCACACGGGTATATTTATTTAGGGATGAATTTTTCTCCCACGTGGTGACACAGTCCAAAGCACAATATTGTCCACCCCTTACGTTGGGAGTCTGAACAGTGATCGATGCCCATTAGAAGTTTAAAGCGAGACATGGCATTGTATAAAGTTAAACGCTGTTGCCATGTCACAATCTGGCCATCAAATAGCAAGTGGTGTTATTTGGAAATATGTTCTACATTGGAGCGGAAGCGATTATAATATCAAAGGAAGGCGATGTTGGGTAAATAATGCAAAATCACGATAGCTAAACAATCGAGCGCTTTACACAGACTATGTCACTATTTAGCAAGCCCAGCTATCCAAGCCGATCGAATATAAGCAAGCACATATTAACAGAGGTTTTCGGAACTGGGAGGATCACAATTTACCCGGGATGCCGATGGCGGCAAGAATTGGATAGTAAATGGCATAAACCTGACCAGTAACTGGTTCGTGCATTTTCTGTCAGAAGCGATCACCTCTCAACAGCTTCAACTCCTGGTTTGTGGCTGTTTCAATATATAGACCAGGAAATTCCCCAGTGACACAATTAGGCGACATCATAACTGATGGGAGTTTGCGCTCCCTCCCACAATGGTACTGAAAATGTGACTTTCATTACAATCCTGTGATTGAAGCGATAAGTGATTGTCCAGTCTCAGCAAACAAGGAAGTCAAAAAAGTAAAAGGCTGCCTGTTCAAAGGGGCAGAACGAATTAGATCCACATTATAAATAGAAATGAAATGGGACTTGGCAACATAAATAATTATATAAAAACAGAAAATGCTGGAAAAACTCAGCAGGTCTGACAGCATCTGCGGAGAGAGAAATAAAGTTAACGTTTCGAGTGCTAAAGACTCATCAACAATTATATTTCAAGTATATAACATAGACCAACACACCGACACCCCCCGCCCTTTTTTAAGGAGTGACACGAGGAGAAACGCTCAAACATAAAAATGACATGAGCCCCAATCAATGTAAATAATGAATGTTTTCTGCTTAACCACATTGTTCAGGTCCTCCAGTACCCACCCACCCACGGAACTTTAATGGTGACCATGAAACCATTGCTGTAACGCATCCGGTTCACTAGTGTCCTTTAGGGAAGGAAATCTGCCGCCGTTAGCAGGCATAACCTACATTTAGCTCACCGTTACCGGCCAATGATATTGAAGACGCCGCTCACCCAGTCCGGGTGAATGTTGCTCCAACATATTAACGACCCACTCTTTATCAAATTGCACTGCAGTGAATACCAATGCAGCATCTGTATTTACCGCAATTTGTATGAGTGTATTTATTTTTATTGAGTCGGATGCTGGGTCTAGTCAGTCGGGTCGGGCGGTAGTCGTGCGTGAGGGTATATCGGGGGTTCAGCTGAGCGAGACTGGGTGCGCGCCTGTTCTCCGGCTGTGTGGACCTCTGTGCTGGGACTGTGTGAGTTTCTGTGCAGGAACTGTGTGAGTTTCTGTGCTGGGACTGTGAGAGTTTCTGTGCTGGAACTGTGTGAGTTTCTGTGCTGGGACTGTGTGAGTTTCTGTGCTGGGACTGTGTGAGTTTTTGTGCTGGGACTGTGTGAGTTTCTGTGCTGGGACTGTGTGAGTTTCTGTGCTGGGACTGTGTGAGTTTCTGTGCTGGGACTGTGTGGGTTTCTGTGCTGGGACTGTGTGAGTTTCTGTGCTGGGACTGTGTGAGTTTCGGTGCTGGGACTGTGTGAGTTTCTGTGCTGGGACTGTGCGTGTTTCTGTGCTGGGACTGTGTGAGTTTCTGTGCTGGGACTGTGTGTGTTTCTGTGTTGGGGCTGTGTGAGTTTCTGTGCTGGGACTGTGTGAGTTTCTGTGCTGGGACTGTGCGTGTTTCTGTGCTGGGACTGTGTGAGTTTCTGTGCTGGGACTGTGTGAGTTTCTGTGCTGGGACTGTGTGAGTTTCTGTGCTGGGACTGTGTGAGTTTCTGTGCTGGGACTGTGTGAGTTTCTGTGCTGGGACTGTGTGAGTTTCTGTGCTGGGACTGTGTGAGTTTCTGTGCTGGGACTGTGCGTGTTTCTGTGCTGGGACTGTGTGAGTTTCTGTGCTGGGACTGTGTGAGTTTCTGTGCTGGGACTGTGTGAGTTTCTGTGCTGGGACTGTGTGAGTTTCTGTGCTGGGACTGTGTGAGTTTCTCTGCAGGGATAGTGTGAGTTTGTGTGCTGGGACTGTGTGAGTTTCTGTGCTGGGACTGTGTGGGTTTCTGTGCTGGGACTGTGTGAGTTTCTGTGCTGGGACTGTGTGAGTTTCTGTGCTGGGACTGTGTGAGTTTCTGTGCTGGGGCTGTGTGGGTTTCTGTGCTGGGACTGTGTGAGTTTCTGTGCTGGGACTGTGTGAGTTTCTGTGCTGGGACTGTGTGAGTTTCTGTGCTGGGTCTGTGTGAGCCTCTGTGCTGGGACTGTGTGCGTTTCTGTGCTGGAACTGTGTGAGTTTGTGTGCTGGGACTGTGTGAGTTTCTCTGCAGGGATAGTGTGAGTTTCTGTGCTGGGTCTGTGTGAGTTTCTGCGGTGGGGCTGTGTGAGATTCTGTGCTGAGACTGTGTGAGTTTCTGTGCTGGGAACCTGTGAATCTCTGTGCTGGTGCTGTGTGAGTTTCGGCCCTGGGACTGTGAGTCTCTGTCCTGGGACTGCGTGAGTTTCTGTGTTGGGATTGTGTGAGCTTCTGTGCTGGGGTTGTGTAAGTTATTGTCCTGGAGCTGTGTGAGTTACTGTCCTGGGGCTGTGTGAGTTTCTGTGCTGGGAGCCTGTACGTTTCTGCACTGGTACTGTGTGTGTTTCTGTACTGGGACAACACGAACTTCTGTCCTGGGGTCCCTATGTTGGGACTGTGAGTTTCTGTGCTGGGACTATGTTAGTTTCTGTGTTGGGTCCTTGTGTGCCTGTGAAATGGGACGGTGTGCGTCTCGGTGGAGGTACGGCTTGCTTCTCTGTGTCTGTGCCCTGTGTTTTGGGACTGTGAAGCAGTATCTGGTCGGCCTTTGTATGCATGAGTGTCTAAACCTTATCTGAAACTCCAGGTGGTTCACTCACTGTTTCTTGCTACATCTGGCCCTGGTTAGGTCGTGTGTCTCTTGGATCTGTGCACGTGCTGTGAGGGACAAATTCCCAAAGCTGTGGGATGTTAATCATTGGGAAAATGGAGGAGCTGGATGGAGTCTGAGACGGAGAATGCTAGAACCTCCTTGAAAGGGAATTCAACCATCCTCCAGTCACGCAGCGACCACACGAGACTCAAGCTTCTTTTAACCGGTCTGCTGCCAAAGCCTCCTTGTCTCTCTTTGTTCTTGGAACAACATCTGTTTCTCTCATGTCTCTCAATTTTACTTCTTGTTACCTCATATTTTCCTTTCCCCAATTATTTTATCTGTTCATGTTTGTGTCCCCTTTTTTGCTGAATCGCTGCCTCTTTGTCTAAGCCCCTTTGCCTTTAATACCTTTGAATCAATCGTTTCCCTTATCTCTATCCCTTCGCAACTACGTATGACAGTGACCCCAAGTTCATGTGAATTTGACAGGTGTTTTATTTCTCCAGCCTCCTCAAATTTTTGGAACATTTTTCAATATTTACACTGTATCAGTCTGTATCCAGATGCAGGCAACTCCTGATGTCGCTACTGAAATTCTGAGGCCCTCAAGCCAGCGCCTGTAGTAGCTTCTAACCACCAGCAGAGGGTGGCGTTGCATCACTTTGAAAACAGGTTTCACGATTTGATCGGATTTGACCCTTATTTCATTCATTCATCCAGAGACAAGGGATCACCCATGCGGTAGCCAGCTGAATGAAAATTGGCACCAAGCAGAACATTCATTGCACTGGGCTGGGATGGTCTCCCAATTGAACGTAGCCGTCAGGAAAGACTTTTAAAGGGCGATCTGAAAGCTGTTGCTGCCATGAAGCTGGGGATCAAGGTTAAACGGTTCTTTTCCACTACAGAGCACAGGAAAGTAACCCAAGGAAATTTCTGAATACAATTTTCTGTTCCCCATGGTAAGAATTAACCCATGCTGTCAATGACATTATGACCTTGGGCTAGTAATCCATTAAACAAGGATTCAAATCCAACCATGGCTGTTCAATGTTGTGAATACCGTTTTCACAAGTCTGGTAATAAATAAAAATCACTGATATCCGTAAAAGTGGCAACGAAGCTGATGGAGAGGTTATTTCACACGTGTCTTTCCAAATGTGACTCCAATCCCAAATCAAAACTTTGATGCTAAACTGCGCTGACTGGCTCCCAAACCGATCCCATCACATCAAACTCAGGACAGGGAAGACTAGGGCGTTAAGCGTGGAAGTTGTCTTTTAATCCTCTGTAGTCAACAATGCGTCTGAAAGTTACACTGATCTTTAGAGAGCCACCATTTCAGCAGTATGTTGGGAATGGAAAGAGATTTGGGACTGCAGGTGAAATCTCACCACAGTGAGTTTTTAAAATGTAAGCAATTAATTTCTGATAGATCACCACTTTCAAAATACTTTCTACAGTATGAACTTCCTGTTCTAAATCATTAAACAAGTTGTGTTTAGCTATTGATGAGCTCCATTTGTGTGAATGGGGTGAGCACACCAACATCACATTTGCGTTTAATTACAACGTATTCACTGGACTCCAGAATCTGGAGATGGTTTCCAGGTTTGTGAAAGTTTGAGAAACTCAGTGCCGCTTACAGAGGCTCCTCACTTGGAGCTGGTTTGGATTTAGTCTCTCAGACATAAACATTAATGTCCGGGCCATGGTTCTGTAACGGAAAGCTGTGTGTTAGACATGGAGCGAGTGGAATGGATGGGATTGTCATATCTGTAACAGAATAATCTCTTTCCTTCTATCTCTGATACCAATCTACTGTTCATACTCAATTGGAAAAGGTACTTTAAATTCTACAGTTTAGTTTGAACAGAAATCTGCTAGACAGGAAAGGCGCATGACATATTCACTAGGACAATGTCCAGCTCATCAGTGGATTGGGGCGGCCTGTCCATTATTAACAAGCTCAGTCAAACAAGTTTTCACAACACTCGTTAAACGGTTGAATTGCACTTTTGGAGTTGTTCACATTGGTTACAAACAGATTAATAATCAGATAGATATATCCTTTCGATATTGGTCAGTTTCCTTCCCCTCATTAACCTGGGTGGTTCAGGGATGTTGCACCACAGCATAAGTCACCGAATCGTTGTTGGTCATGGGGACACAAGCGATATCACTTTTCATTTTCCTGATTATTAAATAAAAGTAAGATTAATCTCACAGCTGTTTAGAATGAAGTTTCATAAACCGACTAGTGCCAGTGTGTTCAGTTATAACACCAATAACAGAAAATTCTGGAAAAACTCAGCAGGCCTAACAGCATCTGTGGAGAGAAAGGCAGGGTTAACGTTTCGAGTCCGCATGACTCTTCTTCAGAGCTGTGTTCAATTATAGCTGCCTGCTGTACCATCAGGAACTTGGCTGTCTATCGTTTCCTGATTAACATTGACACAGTTTGGTTCCTGTTTACTTATTGGCCGTAAACTTCCATCTTTCGATGTGAAGGTTTCCCTCTATCTCAGAAAGTTGATCAATGAGCTGCAGTAACCAGCACTGGGAGAATTTATCAGTCAGCAGAGAGTTTCATCGCCTGTGTAGAGAGCTTGTAACAACTGGTAAAATATCAGGCACAGTCATCCCAAACATTAAGTTAACATTATTTAAAAGTTGAATGAATTAATTTTTAAATAAAACGTGTGCACACCTAACACATGTAAGGGAGAGTTACTGTTTGTTAACAGTACGTTAGAGAGGTAATTACGGGTTTCATACGGAGTCTTAACAATATGTTAAGTAGCAAACAACTGTTTCATGCGGCTGGTTCATTGTTAATAGGCAGGAGTTCCCGATATTGGTTTAACACGTTGCGTGCAGAGCTGACGGGAGATATTAATGTTATATTAAAAGATGAACTTCTGTAAAAGCAGGCAGAACTTTCTGTTGAAAGAAGCGATAATGACGAACAAAGAAAGCAGCGATCAGGGGGCCAGTCAGAGTTAGACCGTCATGTTTGAACTTCCCTGGCAAACGGTTCCTCCAATTACAGTCTCCCCTTCCCTTCCTCACACTCCCTCCCGCAGGCTCCAGGGGTAGGCGGAAAGGGTTCTGGGTAGAAGAGAGGAACATTATCCGTTAAAGTCCCTAGCATACCCCATCAGGTTGCCTAAACCAGTCCCGGAGGCCACCGGGAGCAGGTGTTACCTGGGACAACACTGATGTTCACTGTGATCCACCTCTGCCCCAGTAAGAAACTAATGCCATTTCCTATTGAAGGCAGGACTAGACTTGATCACCCATCACACGGGAAGGATGTCTATTCCAGTATTGCACTCAAACATCAATGGCTGACGTTGCACAGATTAAAAACGGTTTGGTGGAAATTGGACTTAAGCAATCAATTTAATTCTTCGTGTTCAGGTTGGAAACCTGGATTGTGTTTTGTTTTCAATTCTAAATGACTTTTGTCAAATGTAATTCGCTTACTGTTTCTTCATTAGGCGCTGGGGAACTGGGGATGACAAAGTATTTCAATCCCACATGCATGTGGGAGTATATTCAGATGTACCTGATGTCCTGTCTGGAGTTGCTACCAGGCACGAGACTGAGGGGACAGCCAAGTCTTCCTTTGCAAATACAAACTTTCGTGAAGTAACTTTGAATGTCACCTCTTCTGAATTATCCAGTTCATTCAATTCCCTGGGCCCCAGTTGCATATTTGAAGATTTTAACAGCCCGTTATTTTTACAAATTCAGAAATTCGGACAATGCCCTTCCAGGAAGCAGATTGAAACTAAATATCTGCAACAGGAAGGCACCAGGAAAAATAACGCCTTGTTCCTATCATGTTCTTCCAGAATACATGTATTAATTACCATGCGGCTATCCGCCCACTACAATTAGTCGGATAATTACATGTTTATGACGCCATCCATACATTCTCCCCAATTTGCCACCGTCACTGCTCTTTGCCCTAAAACAATCCCAAAGTTTCTGACCCTCTCTATCTTATTTTCAGCTTCCAGTTCCCCTCTTCGCTTCATCTTCCATTGCTGGTCACAACTTCAGACATTCAGTCCCCACACTCACTGGAATTAACCCCTCTTACCCCGCCGCCTCCCCACATCCATCTTCTCCATGAAGGCCCTCCACAAACAAACGTCTTTGCCGAGGATCAGCATCGCTCCTATCTCCTACCCTGTCTCCTATCCCTTTCGTGTCCGAGTTATGCTTCATTTTAC
Source organism: Cetorhinus maximus (assembly GCF_964194155.1). Taxonomy (NCBI): domain Eukaryota; kingdom Metazoa; phylum Chordata; class Chondrichthyes; order Lamniformes; family Cetorhinidae; genus Cetorhinus; species Cetorhinus maximus. The sequence goes on along the minus strand of NC_135911.1, from coordinate 7,639,493 downwards.
CTCTGTGGAGCTCAGGGAAGAACAAGGCGCTTCAGCAATGCAACTTGTTGCATGATTATTCAAGTCGGAGGTAACAATAATGGAGCTGCAATCATATAATGCATTTACTTGAGGATGTCTCCAAATCATTTCTCAGCCAATTAATCAGATTAGAAATTGACCTAAATTGTTTCTAACAGACGAGTGGACGCCATTTAATGCAGGGCAGGTCCCATAAACAACATGGGGTGACAACTGATCACTTATTCTGTTGTTGTGGGTTAAAGGGGGTAGATATTTGGAATGGCAGTGATAGAACTTCACTCCACTTGCTCCGAGATTTCCATGTGGGTTTTCCCGCCGGTTTGTGCAGATAGATATTGTTCCACATGCCATGCCTCTAACCAAAGGTAGTGTCTCTCACAATGTCCCATTGTACAGCGGTGTTCTGGAAGACCCCGTTGACATACTTAATTCTGAATTCTGAACCTACAATTTTGAGATATAGAAGGGAAAGGCTCCAAACCACGTTCTAAATCATTCAGTTATCGTTGCTGGCAGAGGCGGTAAACGATCAGTAGCCCAGGGCGGGATTGACCAGGGGACTTGAGCCTCAGTCATTCATGTATTTTCATTGAATAACGGCCTGGCTTCCATTAACAGACCCTTCACAACTCTTAGCTCATTTTCAGGATGAGGAATTTCAGGGCAAACCCTTTAGGCAATAACTCCGCCGATACAGAAATCCTGATGCTCCACACCCTTTCAAACCTGGGTTGAACTATTTATCCAGCCCACACATAACCTGTGTACCTTCACCGCGATCAGGATCAGAGTGATATCTGCGGCGACCATTCCAACTGGGCTGACAATTATCCAGGGGAAGGTTCCTAAAATAATCAAAAATATCTTCTTGTTCATTATTGGCCTAAGTTACAAGTTAGTTGCAAGACAACTTCTACCTGAATGTAAATTCACGTTTCATATATTGAAGAAATCGATGTCTGATTAATTCTATCATTTCATCAAACTCAGCACGTAATCTCATTAAAAATGCTTGTTCTGGTTCTGTTATTGTGCTGTGGACGCTTCATCCCCCAAGGAACGGGTAGCATTTGAACCCATTCCTCCTGGTAGGATTTGGAAATTGATTTCAGGATCATTTATGGCCCTGTTTTGTGTCCTGTGTGAAGCTGCAATACTTACATCAATCTTGATTTCATTTACGCAAAGCTCACGTGAGAGTAAAACTAATGGAGTGCCCGGGTACAATGTCATCTAAACGCCTCAGCCTCGGTAACAGGTTGTGAATCTCTCAATGCAGGGGAGATGTTTTAGCACAGCAGTAACATCTGACACTAGCAAACTGCCATGGCCCAATATTTCCTGAACTTCATTTTCTTTTCACATTTTAAAACTGATCACAAAAGGCATCAAAAAGTTGCAGCCTGAGGGCCACCCTAATTTTGTGGATTTGACCCCACTTCCCTGTCTCAAGAGGGACAAAAGGAACCTTCCAGAGTAATGTTGAATCAATGTCCTTTCCTTAAGCTAATTCAAAAGCGTAATTCAAATTCACTGGGTCACTCAGATACAAGAACATTGAAACGACAACTTTGGACGTGTAAACAACATACCACCCAATTTATATACAACCGAAATTGTCCAAGTCACATGACGAGAAAGCCGCTTTGTTGTCTACTGTTTTAAAAAGGAATGCGTTTTCTTGCAGACATAGGTCCAACTGTACTCTTCAAACTACCTGCAAACCATCCCAGAAGATAAATAAATAGACAACAATACCTTGAAACTTGGGGATGGGCTCCACCCAACTCGTTCCATCTCCGAGGTCACCTGAGAACCAGGAACCTATCTCCTGAAAATATCACCACAAGAAGCCTTGCAGCTTACAAATAATCATCTGCTTCACAAGACCTTCACTTCACCTCAAGCATCAATTCATCTAAGAAACCATAAGCCTTCCACGAACGGCACTGGGAAAGTTATAAGCTGCAACCATATTGTTTTATCTTCATCGGTGTCCTTTTTTTTGTTTACAGTAGTGTGTGTAAAACAAGTTAATGGGTCGTGACGTTCTTAAACATCTGGACTAAGTGCGTGATAATAAATGGCCTCCTTTATTTTAGATCTCACAATAATCTTGATGTTGCAATTATTTATTCGGAGCAATCTCTTTGAGGGTATGTAAACACACACCATAGATAGGAACTTATTGTTCACGGTCAGTAAAAGGAATCCCATAAATTCTGTCTGTGACACAGCTAATGTGAACCACAGTTAGAAAGCAGTGTGCATCACTATGGTGATATCAAAGTTCACAGCATGGGGTTAATGATCTAACTTGGAGATTACATCCCCAGGTATGACCTCAATAACCTCTAGATATCCATATTATACTCAAACTTGGTCGTTTCCTATTCAATATATCATTTCAATCTCTACATGCCTTTTCAAAAATCCCTGATATCCTGCTTCAAATTTCAAGAATAACTCGTTTCGTGGTCTTCCCTTGGAATGTACAAATAGGTTGCGGTTTGACTAGTGTCTGGCTATGAGGCCGAGCAGTGAAGGCTGAAAGGAGAAAATTCTAAACTCAGAGGGTTGCAAACCTTTGAAGCTCTCGATCCCGGAGAGCTGTGAATGCTTAGCCACTGAGCGTATTCAAGGCTGAGATATGTTTCGGACCAGAGGGGAATCAAAGAGTGTGAGGGACTCGCGACACGATTGAATTGAGGTCAAAGATCAGCTATGACTGGATTGGATGAGGAGTAGTCTCCAGATAGACACGCAGAAACAGAATAAATAGGAGCAGGCCATTCGGCCCTCGAACCTGCTCCACCATTCAATAAGATCATGGCTGCTCTGATTGTGGCCTCAACCCCTTATAGATTACCATAAGTTTGGTAGGGAGCTGCTTTTAAGCAGTATGGCAAAGGAGGAGAGTTGCTGCAGCGATTATTTTAGGATGCCGAAGATGAAGGTCAAGGCGGCTGAAGACATGATCCCTAATCAGGGGTAAGTGTCTCTGATGAGCAACAGACTAAAGTGTTGAGGGATGCAGATTTCTCGGAAGTTAACAGAGACAGGGAAGTGAGAGCTTATGAAGGGATTTGAAATCAAAATTTTTTTCCTAAATTGCGCCATTACTGGGCCGGGCGTCCTGTGCATTTTAATTTGAATGAAACTGTGTTGCATTCGTTTGATGGTTCATCAGGTTTTCAATTTTCGAGAATTTATCAAACCAGTAACGCAATTGTTTTGCCTGTTCGTTCCCTTCCTGACGTTGACCACGGGTAAATTTCTTATCTTTTTTTAAATTAATTTCTGTATCAGACGATTTATACCCCCTGGAAAGTGAACAGGACAGCGCAAGATAGACTTGATTTTGGTGGTTTATTCGAAACCTGGCGAGCAGTGATAATATGTTCAGCTTGTGAATTACAGGTGTTTTATCGTCTTTTGTTGCCTATCCATATAATACTTACGTATTGGACCTCTCAAATTACATTTGACAAGCATTATAATGCACTTTTATGGAACCCAAATTCGTGTTTATTGAGCATTTCGAGTGATAGACAATAACTATTTAATGTTCATTTCAATTAAACGTGTTTGAATGTATATTTCATAAATCTTGTCATTGAAGATTCATTTAGGGAGCACGTGTACGCTTTTAGCTGAGGATTGAATATATTTCTGGGTAGCTCATTACCATTAATCAAATAGATGTTCCAATAATCATTTTAAAAGTTGTGATTAGTATTTGGTTAGTACTTAACTTGATCTGAAAACGCATTAAATGATATATAAATCGTGATTCTAATGGGCAAGTGTTTGTCAGTCAATACAAGTTTTAATTGGTATTAAAGCTGATGCAATGGACTTTGAATGAATAATTAAAGGGTATCTAATGTTTGTTTGATTCTCTCCCAGTCATTCGTAGCGTGATTCCTGAAAACGTGTCGGCCACGATGGGTTCAACTGCAGTGCTCCCGTGCAAGGTTGATATTACTGAGTACAGCAGCCACTTAGAGGGAAAATGGTTAAGGGGAACTCTGTTCCTGGTAACCCCGATAGTTTCACTATCTATGATTCGAAAAACCCAGACAGGCAGCGTAATAACTTTCGTGGGAGAGTTGAACTCAGTGGCAACCTTCAAACAGGGGGATGCTCCCTCCTGAAGAAGGACATTAACATGAGTGATGAGGGGACATGTCAATTCATCGCGAAAATCACCTCCAAGTGGCCTTATTCTAAGTTTCGCACTTAGAATTCTGAAGTCCGCTTTCCTGTTTTAAGTAAGTGGTTATTTTGTTCCTTTGTATACTGTCACTCCAGTGAATGAACCAAGGTTCAAGTGGGCAAATGTTGCCATTTCCTCGGCTGAGTGTTCAGGATAGTTGAAACACAGGTTGGAGAGTTACTGATAACAAACGCGATGGTTACTACACTAAAGGCAGTGCCATATGGAAATTATCCCAGTAAAACTGACCGCCAGTGATGTTGTTTATCTTCCGTTTGAGGAATGTTCCGAATCACATGTAGCTGTCCAGTTTACTTATCAATGTTGGGGACTCCACATCTTTGGTGTTTGTGATTCTAGGGGGTTCCAGTGATGCTCTGAGTTTAGTCAGTATTAAGTGTATTATTACAATGAGGACAGCGAATCAGCATCGACAGCTGCTCTCTTCAATGACGTCAGATGTCACCGCTGGTTGGACTTCAGAATTGGCCTGAAAGACCGAAGAGTGCTAATGTTGACGTACCAACAAGTAGCCAAAATGGGAAGAGGAGAAAATGCCCAAAGAAAATAGATTCTTCTTGTCCTTTCAGACTCCGTGACAAATAAATTCGGAAGCTCCCAAATCAGACAGGAGCACTCAACCCAACATAATGATTTCTCTTGGAGTCGAATGACGATGACTTATCATTCATGTTTTGCATTTTGTCTGCTTTAGATGGATTGGCAAAGCCAACAGTCAATTCCTCTGTCGTAGCGGTGGAAGGCGACTCCTCATTATTAAACTTCACCGTCAGGGGAACATCGGCCAACAGTTTAAGATGGGAGGAAAGTGGTGAAGAAATCAACAGCTCTTCCACTGGTGAATTAAAGCAGATGTTTCTCAACATGACTTCTGAAGATGACGGTGAATATTGGTGTGCGGCTGAATATAACCTGGGCACCGTAAACACTTCCACACAGATTTCTGTGCAGCGTAAGCGTGCCTAAACTTCTCAATTTGACACTTTCCTTTCATCTCATGAACTATGCGTTAAATTCTGACATTCCCTTGTACCCTTGCTGGAAGGCTCCAAATTGAATGGGGCTGGGATAGAGGCAGTGGCGGGGCCCTTTTGTGCAGGCAGGGCTGAGCATAGCCTCGATGGTTTCAATAATAGAAATAAACCTGGCGATCTGGCTCAGGTTGGCAGGAGTGGAATATGGCTCACTGTGGCATTAATTCACCGGATGGTATGTTTATGAGTTTGGCCCACAATCAAACTTAATGCAAACAATATTCTGCATCCAATTCTTCACAAGTAATGCTGGTAGTCTGACAGAATTAATTTTTCATTCCAAAGAATTAGCATTTTGCATTTTGACCAGCATATATTCTCCAAATATATCGGATTAGTGATGGCAACCCTCATAGTGGTCTGTCATATAGTTATAAATCTCTCATGGTAGAGAAGGATGAGATTCAGCCAATTGGGTCCATGCCATCTCTCTGTCGAGCAATCCAAACGGACCCATCCCTTTGTTCCTTCCTGGCAACAAGGCAAATTTATTTCTTCCAAGAGTCCAGTCAGTTTCATTTTGAAATCATTCATTGTCTTCAATTCGTTCATCTCGTCTACGTTGAGTTCCAGGTCGTTAACAAGTGAGTTTTACCTCATAATCCCGCTGCCTCTCCTGACCAAAATCTTAAATCATGTCCGCAAGTCCTTGTCCCATCATCAGCTCATGGGAACATATTTTCTTTGCTTCCTGTTATAATCTCGTACAGTAATATGAAATTTTCCACAGCTTTGTCTAACGTAGAAAGACCCCAGTTTCTGCGAACTAACATTGCAACGAAAATCCCCAATCGCTGGAACCATTCTGGCAAATCGCGTCTGCAACCCCTCCAGGACCCTCACATCCGTCATAAAGTGTGGTGACCAAAGCTGGACACAATCTTCCAACTGTGACCTAACTGGAGCTGTATAGGGGTCCAGCATAACTTCCCTGTATTTAGTGTCCCAAGATCCCACAAACTTTGGCACCTTTGTGTCCTGCCACTTTCAAGTGTCTAGGCACACGCATCCCCACATCCCCCTTGCTCCGTATCCACTTTGGAACTGTGCCATTTATTCAATGCAGCCTCTCGCTTTTTCTTCCACCAAAATACATCACCTCACAGTTCCTTGTATTCATTTCAATTTGACGCTTGTCTGCCCATCCAGGTCCAATTGTCTCCTGTTAGCTGGACATCTGAAGAAACACGGCAGCCCTCAACAAAGGAAAATGTTTTAAAGGGAAGAACGTGGGAATATGTTGAAATAAACTAACTTTTTTTCCACAAATACTGACAGATGACAGACATTGTGGGAATATTATAGATTATTAACATTCTTCATTTGCTCTGTATGAAGAATCTCCCAGAACGTCTCTCAAGACAAGTATGTTTTTGATGAACATTCATTAGACTAAATATGAAATTGTCCCTAAAGACTAACCCGACCTAAGTAAATATATAACACGCCATTAAAATCGTAATAGGTACAATTGGTGCTATTTCCTAGGTTGGAAAAAAAGATAAGATGCCAAATCTATTGCATTTATTTCAAAAAACAAATTAATTACTTTTATAAACTGCAACCGTTAAAAATAATATATTTTTTAGATCAGCCCAGAATAATAGTGGGCCCATTCTGCATCACCTCGGCAAATTGGACTAACTGTCCCCGCAGGATAACATAGAATCTACCTGCAAACATCACATGGGGCCACAATGAGGGAATCCTCCCTGGGATCTGGTCAAATGTGGAAATCATATCCCAGGTGGTGAATAAGTCCCTGGTGCAGAGCTCGCTGAGACTGAGCCTACCAACGGGAACTGGAAATCTGATTTCATGTAAAGCAGCAAATAACCACGGTGATTCTATCAGCAAATACTAGCTCCACACTGACGGCACATGTTTAACCCTTTTGATTACTATAATGGAGTCGAAGCTCGGTCACTGACTCATAGATAATAGTGTCAGCAAATACTCGCTCCGCACTGAGGGTACATGTTTTAACTGCTGAATATTATACTAGAGTCACAGCTCACTCACTAACTCAATTATAATAGCGTCAGTAAATGCCAACTCCATTCAACAGCTCAATACTGAATCTATCTCCAGTTAGTACACGGTGCACTTTCCATCAATGACCATGAGCCAATGAACAGAGCCATTAGTACTTTCTGCATATATGAAAGGCAAAGTTGGAGGAACAGAAGAAATAAACAATGATATTAAAAATGTTTGTTTTCTGAATAAGATAAACAGTTTAAAAAGTCAAATTCCCTTTCACAATCTGATTGCATTTGCAGTCTACTCCGTCTTGCCTAGATTTATATCTCGTTCAGTCCCATCTGGGTAGATTATCCTCGCATTAATCAACGCTAAATTGAATTATCTGCCTAGATTATAGCTGCAAGTCTATACCTAGTCTCTCCCTATCCCTTCAGCCAAATGTTTCACCTCACACTTCCCTGTAACCAATGCCATCAGAAACATGTCTGCCCATGATGGGAATTTATGTCCGGCTGAATAAGATTAGAATTATTGCCGCTGTCCACCACTTTCTCTAGTTTCTTATCATGAGAAAATTTTGAAATTTTATTCTGTATTGGAACAAAGAAGTCAGTTATAAATATCAGAAAATCAGTGCCCCTAGGAAGAAGATTGTGGAGCACCAATGTCAACCATCCGGCTGTCTTAAAAACAACCATTCACCAAGATTGGATGTTTTCTTTCTTTAAGCTATTTTTTTAACCAAACTGACACACCTCCCTACTCCATGAGCCTTAATTTAGGTAACCAGACTTTTATGTGGTAATTCGTCAAACTCTTTCTTAGACGCCATATAGGCAACACCTATTGCTTTCCCCTCATCAACCTCCGAGCCGGGTGTCCTCCATTAACTCAAGCCTCTCCAAGATATGTATCGAAGTTGATTCAACAATTTAATATTTACAGCCTTCACCGTTTGAATTGTCGCCTTGTTAGCCTGAGAGCTGAAGAAATAAGTCAGTCTACCACAAAGGTAGATGTAAAAAGGAGCAAAATTAGGGACATTATTTGATTTTTTTCCCCCCAAACACTGGCAGTTAAAACACATTTTTGGGAACATTATACGTTTAAATATCAGCTGCATTTCCTCTGGTCTGAGCAATCTCCCAATTCATCTCTCAGGAGAAGTCTGGTTGGGATGGACATTCCTGAGATTAACTATGATTTTTCTTCTTAATAGTCACCTGATTTGTTTGAAAATATAGCATACTGTTGAGCTGGTGCTGTTTCGACTGTTTTCATTATTTTATATTTTTTAAATGTGTTTCTTTTTCAGACTCTACCATAACTATCGTGGTTCTTTCAACAACTAAATTAATGTTTATTAGAAACTGCAACTGTTAACTATAATTGGTTATTTATTCCCCCTCTTTTTAGTTAAACCCAGAGTAATAGTGTGGCCAATCTGCACTACCTCTGCAGATTGGACTAATTGTACCTGCAGAATTAGTGCCAATCCACCTGCAAACATTACATGGGGTCTCAATGGAGAAAACTCGCTGGGATTATGTCAGATGTGGAAATGATCACCTGGGCGGCGAATAAGTCCCTGGTGCAGAGTTCGCTGAGACTGGTCTTACCAACGGGAACTGGAAACCTGATTTCATGTAAAGCTACAAATAAGCACGGTGATTCTGTCAGCAAATACCATCTCCACGCTCAGCGTACATGTTTAACCTGCTGAATACTATAATAGAGTCACTGCTCAGTCACTAACTGAAGTGTATTAGTATCAGCAAAGGCCAGCTCCATGTATCAGCTCAATGCTGAATCTATCTCGAATTGCACTTTCCATCCAAGACCAATCAGCAAATAAACAGTGCTATCAGAATCATCCATTTTAAAATTCAGTCTCCTGAAACTTGCCAATTATCTTGAAAATTATATTTTATTTCAGAATTAAAATAAACAATTAAGAAAGTCCAATTTCCTTTTCAGAATCTGATACTAAACCGCACTCTACCCTACCACTGGCCCCACTATTAACACCTCCCCCAGATGCCCATCTCTATCTCGTCCAGGCCAATAAGCGTTTATAAAGTTATTTTTAATTATTCCAAGCTCAATTAATGCAGTCAACAATGGAGTCATACAGGCATAGAATGCAGACTGGAAAATCCAGTAGTCAGATTGCAGCAAACAAACCGATGATGCGTGTGGGTTTTGCACAGTCAACAATTCATTTTCTGGCAGATTAAGGCACAGATGGTGATATCATTGGACCAGTAATCAGGAGACTTAGCCTAATGCACAGGGGGCATGGGTTGAAATCCCACCATAGCAACTGGTGGAAGTTAAATTCGATTAATAAAGCCTGGAATTGAGAACTTGTCTCAGTAATGGTGACCATGGAACTATCGTGGATTTTTGTAAAAACCCACCTGGCTCACTGATGCCCTTTAGCGAAGGAAATCTGCCGTCCTTACCTGGTCTGACCTACACGTGATTGATTCTTAAATGCGTCCATGGGATGTGGATACATTAATGGCCCTTGCTCACTTGGCATTTTTAAGAGCCAACCACAGGTAAGGCTGACAGTTTTCCATTCGGAAAGTGCAATAGTGAATCCCATGTTTTTACAACAATAGTTTTATGGTCATCAGCCGACTTGAAATTCAGAAATAGCCCACTCAGTTCAAGGGAGATTTAAGATGCTCAACAAATGCTGGGCTTCTCAGCAACATTCACGTCCCATGACAGAATAAATAGGGAAAACAGAAGACTGATCCTAGCGATGTTTGAATAGAGACGTGGATTAGTGTATTTCTACATTAAATACATAAGGCTCTTTGAGGTGTTTTGGTGACAAATAAACTGTCGGAAGGTACTTGTCAGTGATAAGTGAGGAATTTTACATTAGATATAGAGAGCAAGCAGATTGAAACTTATTGAGATGTTTATCTGAACTGATAGATGCCGTGACTTAGTCTGGGATGGTTCATAATTTGCATCTCAGGGTTAGCGCAGGAATACCCGGACTGTTGTGGTTGACCTGACTGCTTGTTGGCGCGGTTGTGAACTTGCAGCTGCGTTACTGGTTTGATATATTCTGGAAAATTGAAAGCCCGATGATCCATCAAACGAATGCAACACAGTTTCATTCATACTACAATGCACGGGGCGCCCGGCCCAGCAATGGCTCGATTTGGAGGAAAGTTCCTGATTTCAAATCCATTCATGAGCTCTCACTTCCCTGCCTCTGTTAACTTCTGCAGACCCAGAAACTTCCAAGAAATCTGCACCCCTCAACATTTGCTCTCTGGCGCATCCGGGACATTTATCCCTGGTTAGAGGCCAAGCCTTCAGCAGCCTTGACCTTCACCCTCGGCATTCCCAACCTAAAACAGTCGCTCGAGCTACTCTCCTCCCTTTGCCATCCTGCATAAAATCAGTTCCCTATCAAACTTTTGGTCATCTACAATTTCCTTCAATCCCTAGATTCTGGAAAGGTCTCGGCGGATTGGAAAATCGCAAATGTACCACATCTATTCAATAAACAAAGGGAGACAGAATGGAGGGAACAATCGGCCAGTTCGCTTAATATCTGCCATATGGAAAACGCAAAAGATCATTATGAAGGGGGCAGCAACAGGACATTTAGAAAATCATAATGCAATTAAGCAGAGTCACCATGTTTTCAAGAGAGCATAAAAAGTCTACAAAGGGACATAGATAGGCTATGTGAGTGGGTGAAAATGCAGATGGAGTATAACGTGGAGAAATGTGAACTCGTCCACTTCGGCAGGAAAGCAAAAAAAAAGTATGTTATTTTAATGGAGAAAGATTGCAGAACTTTACGGTACAGAGGGATCTGTGTGTCCTGGTACATGGGTCACAAAAAGTTAGCATGTAGGTACAGCAAGAGATTGGGAAGGCACATTGAATGCTGGCCTTACTTGCAAGGGGGAATCGGGCATAAAAAGACAGACGTGTTGCTACAGCTGTACAAAGCCATAGTGAGGCCACATCTGGAGTATTGTGTAGAGTTTTGGTCTCCTTACCTAATAAAGGATATAATTGCATTGGAGGCAGTTCAGAGAAGGGTTCACTTGACTGATTCTTTGGGCGAAGGGGTTATCTAATGGGGAAAGGTTGAGAAGTTTGGGCCTATACCCTTTGTAGTTTAAAAGAACGAATGCTGATGTCATTGAATCATATAAGATCCTGAGGTAACTTGACAGGGACGATGCTGAGAAGATGTTTCCGCTTGTTGGTCTTTCTGAACCTGGGGTCACAGTTTAAAAGTTAGGGGCCTCAGATTTTAAGACTGAGATGAGGTTTGTTTTTTTTCTCTCCCAGGGTCGTAAGTCTGTGAGATTCACTTCCCCAGGGAGGAGTGGAGGCGGGGTCTTTGAGTATATTCAAGGCTGAGTTAGACAGATTTTTGATCGACAAGGGAGTCGACGATTACGGGAAGAGACAGGAAAGAGGGGTTGAGGTCACAGTCAGAGCAGCCATGATCTTATTGAATGGTGGAACAGGCTCGTGGGCCCGAATGTCCTACTTCCTGCTCCTATTTCTTGTGTCCTTGTGACGCTGCCTCGAGGCTACTCCTCATCCAATTAGCTCATAGCTGACCTTTGACCTCAATTCCACTGTCTCGCGGGATCCTCACACTCCTTGATTCCCCTCTGTGCCGAAGCATATCTCAATCTTGAATGCACTCAGTGGCTAAGCATTCACAGCTCTCCAGGATAGAGAACTACAAAGGATTGTAACCCAATGAGTTTAGAAATTTCTCCTTTTAGTCCTAATGGTTCGGCCTCATAGCTCGAGACTATTTCAGCCCAAAATTATATGTGGATTCCAAGGGACGACCACGAAACGGGTTATTCTTGAAATTTGAAGCAGAATATCAGGGATAATTGAAAAGGCTTGTTAGAGACTGAAATGATACATTGAATAAGAATCCAACCATTTTGAGTATATTATGGATATATAGAGGTTATCGAGATTATACCTGAGGATGTAATCTAAGTCGGATCATTAACCCCATGCTGTGAACTTTGATATCACCATGGTGATGCAAACACTACTCTCTCTGTCTGCTTCACTTTAGTTGTGCCATGGGCAGAACTTATGGGTTCGAATTTACTGCCCTTGATTAATAAGTTCTCATCTAAGGGGCGCGTGTTTGTTTTCATAGCCTCAAAGAGATTTCCCCAATTTATTAATTGCAGTATTCAGGTTATTGTGAGGTTTATAATAAGGAAGGTCATTTATTATGGTGCACTTAGCCCGGGTGTTTAAACACATGACGACTCGCTCACCAGTCTCACAAAGACTATCACACACACAAAACAGACACAGAATCACAGAATCACAGAGTGTAGAAGAGGCCCTTCGGCCCATCGAGTCTGCACCGTCACGTGAGAAATACCTGAGCTACCTACCTAATCCCATTTACCAGCACTTGGCCCACAGCCTTGAATGTTATGACGTGCCAATTGCACATCCAGGTACTTTTTTTAAAGGGTGTGAGGCAACCCGCCTCCATCACTCTCCCAGGCAGCGCATTTACCCTCTGGGTCAAAAAGTTTTTCCTCACATCCCCCCTAAACCTCCTGCCCCTCACCTTGAACTTGTGTCCCCTCGTGACTGATCCTTCAACTAAGGGGAACAGCTGCTTCCTATCCACCCTGTCCATGCCCCTCATAATCTTGTACATCTCGATCAATGCAGCCCAGTGCAATGAAAGATCTGCTTGGTGCTAATTTTCACTCAGCTGGCTGCTGCAGTTGGTGATCCCTTGCCCCTGGATGAATGAGTTAAGAAGTGTCAACGTTTGCCTCCTCGTGAAACCTGTTTATCAAGTAATTAATGTAGAAAGTGATGCAATCCTACCCTCTGCTGGCAGTTGGAAGCTACTACAGGCGTTGGTTTGAGGGTCTCAGGATTTCAGTCGTTACATCAGGAGCTGCCTGCATCTGGATACAGATTGCTAATGTGTATTTAGTGAAAAGTGTTGCAGCGAATTGAAGTTTGGAGGCTGCATAAATAAAACACCTGTCAAGTTCACTGGAACGTGGGGTCACAGTCATACTCAGTTGCGATGGGAAAGCGAGAAGGAAACGTATAGATTCAAGGATAATAAATACAAAGTGACTTAGACAAAGAGGCAGAGAGGCAGCAAAAGACGGACACAAAAACGAACAGATAAATAAATTAGAAAGAGGAGAATATGAGGTGAGCAAAAAGTAAAATTGAGAAGCATGAAAGAAACAGATGAGATTCCAAGAACAAAGCGAGACAAGGAGTGAAGGGGGAGGCGAAAGGGTTATAAACCAAATACAAAGGACAAAGAGGTAACTTTGATGAATCACAAGTCATAGCCTGGACCAACCAGGAGTTAAAGCCCATGTGTACGTGTCTTGATTCTGATTGGGTAATACAACCTTGAATATGTTTGAATGGTATAATCGTGTAAATATATTTTGGAATGATTGGATACACATAGTCACATGTATACGAAGTCAATAGGGCATAGATAATAGAGCATCAATATGTCAGGCACTGATCTGATGTATTCAAATGTACTAAACTGTATTGTTATAAGAAAATAGTAAAAAAATAGAGGAATATAATTAACCGGGGAGCTGGGTCGCCATATTACTGAATGGTTGCGGTTTCCTTGCATATGCTTGAATAAAACCGGTCAAAAGAAACTTGAGTCTCGTGTTGTCGCTGCGCCATCGGAGGATGCTTGAACTCCATTTCAAGGATGCTCTGGCTGCAGACTGCATTCTCCCTCTCAGACTCCATCTAACTCCTCCATTTTCCCAATGAGTAACATCCCAAAGCTTTGGGAACTTGTCCCTCACAGCACGTGCACAAATCCAAGACATACAACTCAACCAGGGCCATATATAGCAAGGAACAGGGGATGAACCAGCTGGAGATTCAGATCAGCTTTAGACCCTCACACATACACAGGGCGACCAGATACTGCTTCACTGTCCCAAAGCACCGGGTACAGACGCACAGCGTCCCAGAATCGAGACGCAAACAGTTCCAGCACAGAGATGCACGATGTCCCATCTCAGAGACACACACAGTACCTGCACAGAGACTCAAACGATCCCAGGACACTAACGCATGCAGTCCCAGCACAGAAGCTCATACAGCCCCAGCATAGAGACACACACATCCCCAGCACAGAGACAGATACAACCCCAGCAAAGAGACACACACAGCACCAGCACAAAGACAAACACAACCCCAGTACAGAAGCTCACACCGTCCCAGCACAGAAATTCCCACAGTCCCAGCACAAAGACTCACACAGTCCCAGCACAGAGACCCACACAGTCCCAAAACATAGACTCACACAGTCCCAACACCGAAGCTCACACAGTCCCAGCACAGAAACGCACACAGTCTCAGCACCTAGACTCGCACAGTCCCAACACAGAGGCTCACACAATCCCAGCACAGAAACCCACACAGTCCCAGCACAGAAACTCACACAGTCCCAGCACAGAAACTCACACAATCCCAGCACAGAAACTCACACAGTCCCAGCACAGAAACTCACACAGTCCCAGCACAGAAACTCACACAGTCCCAGCACAGAAACTCACACAGTCCCAGCACAGAAACTCACACAGTCCCAGCACAGAAACACACACAGTCCCAGCACAGAGATTCACACAGTCCCAGAACAGAAAGTCACACAGTCCCAGCACAGAAACTCACACAATCCCAGAACAGAAAGTCACACAGCCCCAGCACAGAAACTTACACAGTCCCAGAACAGAAAGTCACACAGTCCCAGCACAGAAACTCACACAATCCCAGCACAGAAACTCACACAGTCCCAGCACAGAAACTCACACAGTCCCAGAACAGAAACTCACACAGTCCCAGCACAGAAACTCACACAGTCCCAGCACAGAAACTCACACAGTCCCAGCACAGAAACTCACACAGTCCCAGCACAGAAACTCACACAGTCCCAGCACAGAAACTCACACAGTCCCAGCACAGAAACTCACACAGTCCCAGCACAAAAACTCACACAGTCCCAGCACAGAAACTCACACAGTCCCAGCACAAAAACTCACACAGTCCCAGCACAGAAACTCACACAGTCCCAGCACAGAAACTCACACAGTCCCAGCACAGAAACTCACACAGTCCCTGCACAGAAACCCACACAGTCCCAGCACAGAAACTCACACAGTCCCAGCACAGAAACTCACACAGTCCCAGCACAGAAACTCACACAGTCCCAGCACAGAAACGTACACAGTCCCAGCACAGAAACTCACACAGTCCCAACACAAATGCTCACCCAGTGCCAGAACAGAGAGTCACACAGTCGCAGAACAGAAACTCACACTGACCCAGGACAAAGATTCATACCGTCCTAGCACTGAACCAAGGAAACCCCCTCACCCACGGTTACCGCCCGACCCGACCGACTAGAGCCAACATGCGACTCAATACAATTAAATATTCTAATGCAAATTGCGGTATAGACAGATGCCGTATTGATACTCAGTACAGTACAAATTGAAAAAAGATGGGTTGTTCAAATGTTTGCAGGAAATTCACCCGGACTGGGTGAGCGGTGTCTTCATTATCCTTGGCCGGTAACGGTGAGCTACATGTAGGTCAGGCAAAGTAATGACGAAAGACTTGCTTCTCCAAAGGGCACAAGTGAACCAGATGGGTTACAGCAATGGTTTCATGGCCACCATTAATTTCCCGTGGTGGGTGAGCACTGGAGGACCTGGACAACGTGGTTAAACAGAAAACATTGATTATTTAAATTGGTCGGGGCTTATGTCATTCTTATGGTTTGGGCGTTTATCTTCGTGTCCCTCCATAAAAAAGGAGGGGGGTGGCGGGGCCGTCGGTGGTCGATGTGCTGGTCTCTGTTCAATTTACTTCCTTGGGTTGTTAATCCAATTTGCCCTCCAAGCCTAACTGAAATAATTATAATGAAATCTGCTGATTCTTTCGGCATGACCGAGTGGACGGAGATAAGGAACTTTACTGTGTTGGTCAATGGGTTAAAATCTTCCACAATGAATGAGCAACAGAGTGTGTGGAAATGTCGTCACTTTGGGAAATTATATATATATATATAAACATAAATATATAATAAAGCATTTAATCATAATCTAATTGTAGAAGTGTCCTACGGACTCGAAACGTTAACTCTGTCTTTCTCTCCACAGATGCTGTCAGACCTGCTGACTTTTTGCAGCATTTTCTGTTTTTATATAACTATTTATGTTCCCAAGTTTCATTTCATTTTTATTTATAATTTGCATCTAATTCGTTCTGCCCCTTCGAACAGGCAGAATTTTTTTATTTGACTTCCTTGTTTGCTGAGACTCGACAAACCCTTATCGCTTCAATTACAGGGTTGCAATGAAAGTAACATTCAGAGATCCGTTGTGGGAAGGAGTGCAAACTCCCATCAGTTATGATGTCGCCTAATTGTGCCACTGGGGGCTCCCCTGGTCTATATATTGAACCAGCCTCAATCCAGGAGTTGAAGCTGTTGAGAGGTGATCGCTTCTGACGGAAAATGCACGAACCAGTTACTGGTCAGGTTTATGCCATTTACTATCCAATTCTTGCCGCCATTGGCATCCCGGGTAAGTTGTGATCCTCCCAGTTCTGCAGACCCGTGTTAATATGTGTTTGCTTATATTCGATCGGCTTGGATAGATGGGCTTGCTGAAAATAACGTAGTCTGCGCTAAACGCTTAATTGTTTAACTATCGTGATTTTGCATTAATTACCCAACACACCTTTCTTAGACATTATAATTACTTCCGCTCCAATGTAGAACATATTTCCAAATAACACCACTTGCTATTTCATAGCCAGATTGTGACATGGCAACAGCGTTTAACTTCATAGAATGCCATGTCTCGCTTTAAACTTGTAATGGGCACCGATTATTATTCAGACTCCCAACGTAAGGGGTGGCCAATATTGTGCTTTGGACTGTGTCACCACGTGGGAGAAAAATTTATCCCTAAATAACTATACCCGTGTGATGCTCGTCATAATCCATCGGTATAAATAAAGTAAAATTAAAAGTGCGCTTTCAATTGATGCATATCTGAAACAAAATGTATGAGAGATTCAGTTGCATTTGTACATTACTAGTTCAAAATATTTGGAAATAATACAATGGATGTATTTATTTGACTGGAGCTGCATATCCTTACTTTACTCTTTCTCTTTTGACTTTTCGTATCCTTCTGTACCTCTGTCTCTTGATATTTCTTTCTCCCTCTCTCCCTTCCACACTTGCTTACAATTGATGCCATTGCACATTAATTGCATAGCAACACGAATTAAAAAAAAACGTGTTGGCATTATAAGAATATTTCAGCCCAAACGCGTGTCATCCACTGTCAGAGGACGGATAAGGATCGAGTTCGTCCCGTGGTCACGTTTTGCGACCGGCATCAGCGAAAAAGCCGGCTTCATCTGATCATTATTTCCCAGACACAAGTCGGCTGACATATGAGGATTAGTCATTTCATCCAAACAGTGTTTAATTGCTTGTCCCTACAACCACCACCCCCCTCCCACCCAATTTCTCTCTCCCCCCGCCCACCTTAAACCAGCTTATATTTCACCCCTCTCCTAACTATACTCAGTTCTGTTGAAGGGTCGTGAGGACTCGAAACGTCGACTCTTTTCTTCTCCGCCGATGCTGCCAGACCTGCTGAGTTTTTCCAGGTAATTCTGTTTTTGTTTTGGATTTCCAGCATCCGCAGTAGTTTTTTTGTTTTTATCTCAGTGTTTAATTGTGTAAAGTCACTGGGCGATTTGCGCAATTGCAAACGCTAATGATGTAGCCTTGTCGCCTGCGTGCACCCAATTCACAGATCCTGTCAATGATATTAAACAATTCTTTTCAATGTTCTCTTCTCCACTGGCCCGCAATTGCTTCTCTGTTATCCATGCGCCACAGTGATAGGCAGTTTAAAACACTTAGTGATCATCGAGGTCTTATCAGCTAAGTCGTGTCTTAACTCTTCCAATTCGTGGGGCGTGGACTGGGGCTGGGGGGATGGGGGCTGGGGGGAGGGTGGCTGTTGAGACCTGCTCGTCAAAGCAAGATCAGGTTTTGACTTTACGATCTCTGTTGGCATCTCAGAGTGAGACTGTGCTGCCCACATCAACGGGCGGAGTCGGCGAGAAAGAATCTATAATGTTCCAAATACACACAATGTGCTGTGGGTAACACACAATCCTGCACGTTCCCACTTGACCCATCGATAACTCACATGGGCACCAGCTCATTTCCAATGCGACAGGCATGTAAAGTGTATTGCAATGTGTGAAATTTAATCCATTAATTGCAGAGGGAAACTCGGGCGGATGCAAGTTATTGATGTCACTCGGATTAATTAAATAGCTTTAACATGAGAAAGGACAACTGGTCTCTCTGTTGGAATAATCAGTGATGTGGAAATGCTCCAAGGCACGAGTGGCCAGTCAGCGACGCTTTCATCCTCCCCTACACTCCCTGCCTGATCTGCAGATACAATCCAAATTCACTCGATCCAGCCTGTCTCTCCTAATCCAACCATGAGTTGTCAGTGGATCCCTGTGAATGTATTTTGGTTTTATTGCGCCATTAAGCATAAGTTACCTTATTAATCCCAAACTTAGAACCACAGAATCACGGAATTTTAAGGGCGCAAAAGGAAGCCATTCGGTCCATCGTGTCTGTACCAGCCCTCCAAATCAGCATTATAACCGGGTGCCATTTCCCTCCTTTTCCACGTACCCTGGTATATTGTTTATAGTCAAATAATCATCTAATGCCCTATTCAATGCCTCGATTGAATCTGCCTTCACCACACTTCTAGGCAATGCATTCCAGACCCCAACCACTCGCAATGTGGGAAAGTTTTGTTTTTATCACGTCATATTCGCTTTTTTTGCAATTCACATAAAATCTTTTCCCTCTCGTTCTTGATCCTTTTACAAGGAAGACCAGCTTTTCCCCATCTACTCTGTCCAGTCCCCTCATGATTTTGAACGTCTCTATCAAAACTCCTCTTAGCCACCTTCTCTCCAAGGAGAACAGTCCCAACCTCTCCTATCTATCTTCGTAAATGAAGTTCCTCATCCTTGGAACCATTTTTGCAAACCTCTTCCACATTCTCTCCAATGTGTTCACATCCTTCCTATATGTGGCACCCAGAACTTTCCTAAATGAATTATACTTCATTTGCATAATGCATTTCAGCTCACTACTTTTGCTTATACGATTACTGATATGTCAGTTACTTATTTAACCTACTTTATGGCACTGAAATCGTCTAAGCAATGGAACCTTTAACCTACAATACTTATCAGACTATTTTGTCATTCTTACGGAATTAGTAGGCACACCGTGGGAGCACCAGAAAAAGAAGTTATTCTCTCTCCCCTCCAACCCCCGCCCCACAACCACCACCACCACCCCGCGGCCCCCATCTCAGAGAAGCTTTCCTGAGTAGTCAGGGGGTAAGGCAAGAAGGACATAAAAGTCACTAAGATTGTGCCCTCACGAGAGTCCAATAGAGGGAGCTAAACGGCACTGGTATTCCTGAACTTATAGCTTCCTGGCGCATGGTTTCCCCACTTACCTATATAAGTGTTTGGTAAGTACTAACAACAGACTCTCAGCATGCGGTAGATTGAAATGTGACTTCGGGCTAAAGTAATTGGCAAGAGGGAGGTGACCTCCCCGCCCCAAAACATTGGGAAACTGTCCTGCGACCATTGGCCAGATCTATCTGAACGAGTGATTGGCATAAGGTACGCAACCAACCCTCGAAATCAAGTGTACTAACGGGTGCCCAGATGCTGGGGCAATCCGCGACAGGTGGCTGCCATCTTCAGTGTGGAAAGACCAGAGAAGTGGAGAATGAACAGGGGAAGATCTTCCTAACATTTTGGCTTGAGAGCAGAAGGCTGCTGCCACAAGCTGCAGAGATCAACATTCAGTCTGTGCCATCTATCCATTTGTCCTCTGGGATCAGTAAACTTCTCTCAACTCTCACAGGTCACATGTTCCTCCCATTTATTTAACTTTTGCATCATCTCTAAACTGTTGCTTCTTACCAAACTTTAAAAAAAACTCGGTAATATCAGTCGTGGTTCTCGACCTCCCATGTTGCATACTCGTTGACCATCAAAACTCAATATTTGCAATTGGCATTCCTAAACCAACCTGAAAATTTAAAAAGAAAAGGAAAGCATTCTGGCCCAAGTATTGTAGCATTCAATGAATCCTGCGTCTTATGGCTTCCAACTACTATGTTTCATTAGCGCGCTTCATGCTTGAATTGAAAAGAAAATCAGGTTGATATAGTGCCAATGGTCACATTAGATTGAGCCAAAACATTCTACAGCCAATTTGGTAATGGAATCACCTTTTGTAATGTGTGTACAAATTGCATTAACTCGCCCACAGGAAACTCCTACCAATAGAAATGATTCCAGGTCAGCGGTTTAATGATGTTGCTTTAGGAAGAAATAGCGGCCAGCACATCAGGGGGAGCAGCACTCAATTGTGCTGCATTGATGTGCCGTCTGAGATAACGTGCTCTTATCTTTGAAATGAAACAGGAAAGGACAAATATATGACACTAGAGGCGAGTGTGTTACTCAATGAGCATCAGCTAACATTGTTTTAATTTTAAATTTATGGGTACTAGGGAATTCTGGCTATTGGTGTCCATGCCAAGCACGTTAACAAAGCTCAGATGTGAACACACAATGGTAACAAACTGAAACTTCCCCTTAAAATCTGGCAATGTTTTAATTGTTTTGCTCGTTTCTCTTCCCAACAGTGAACCTCCTGGCGATTGTGATGCTGAACCGGAGAAAGTGTGGTCTCTCCAAATGTATCACTCACTACCTGGTGTCTATGGCAGCGGCGGATCTACTGGTTGTCTTCGCCTGCGTTATACTAAATCGGATCATTGATACTTACTTTCCCGGAAATTATATGTTACTCACTCCAGCGTGTCGGGCCAGAACTGTCCTAGTCTATGCAACCAGAGACATCTCTGTCTGGTTAACCGTCGCATTTACCTTTGATCGTTTCACATCCATTTGCTGTCAGCAGTTGAAAACCACATATTGTACCAAGAAAGTGGCAGCTGCGATTGTAGGCACGGTGTTCACCCTGAGCTGTGTAAAAAACATTCCCTGGTATTTCGTATATGACCCTCTCTATATATTTAATAAATTGCCATGGTATTGCCGGATCACACCAAATTTTTATATATCGCCCTTTTGGCTAGCCTATTCTTATTTTGACTGCATTGCGACTCCTTTCCTGCCATTTTTTATCATTTTCCTGCTCAACGCACTGACCGTGAGATATATATTAGTGGCCAGCAGGGTGCGTAAGGCGTTGCGGGGCAGCGCTGGCTCTGAAAATAACCCTGATCCTGAGATGGTCAACCGGAGAAAGTCCATAATCTTACTCTTCAGCATATCAGGAAACTTTCTACTGCTGTGGCTGACATACACGATCCATTATTTGTATTATCGAATTACTGATACCTATTCTTACACGGGTTACAATGACCCGGTTTACATCCTTCAAGAAACCGCTTACATGCTCCTGCTTCTGAGCTGCTGCACCAACACGTTTATTTATACAGTGACCCAGACTCAGTTCAGAGCAGAGCTAACGAAAATGATCCTGTACCCAGTGAATCAAATTGTTGCCTTTTTGACCCCTTTGAAGAGCTGGATTGGCTGATTACCACGAGGCAGCTCGCCAGACACAAGGAAGGGTCTCCTCCAGCTAATAATATCCTTGCCTGCTTCCAGCAGTTCCACGTGTGAAACTTTTGGTTGCCATTTGTCAATTAGCCAATGTAAACAGACTGGACTATAGACTGCAATCTCAGAAAATATTCAGTCTTCATTGTTGGATTTTCAGACAGTTCCAACCAAAGATGAAACAGTTCCAGATATGCTCTTTCATAGCACGTTGTTAATGTTAATAATAATTCGATCGTCACCAAAAAGCCCAGCACAAAACACGGGTGGGGGAGGTGATTTTCTTTTCCCCGCTGACACTATATTCACTCTGTTTAGTCAAACATCATGAGGCTCCTCGGTTGCCAACACATGTGTCAACACATCTGCGGGGTAAAGCAATTCCAAATAAAATGCCTGATAAATGTGTACTCGTACTTAAATTTGCACTCGCCTCTTCTGGTGCCCTCAAACCAGCACATCCGATTTAAATTAACTTACACGAGGCTTGGTAAGTTTCAAGGTGAAATTGCCCTCTGGATTATCAGATGTTGTCCCTGATGCAGCTGTCGGAAACCAAGATGGAACACTGCCTATTTGTCGATACACGACCAAGGCATAAACGATTGTCTGTAAATGATTAATGGGCCCTATGGACAAATTGGCTGGGTAGACAAGCCAGTGATTCACCTCCTGACTCCCCAAAGCCTGCCCATCATCAGTGAGGAACACTTCAGTGGGGTGACGAACTACTCCCCCTGCCACCCACTCTGAACCAGTTGCTGTTGTCGTTGACAGACCTGGTGATATGGGGTAGGCACAGCCTGGGCTGATGGGGAGCCTCACTCACCTGCACAGGTATAATCTTTCGCACTCCCCTCTCCCCCTCACTCACTGCGAGAGCCACCTATTCAGTCTCACAGCCCCGATGCACACCCTGAGCTACTGGACTTTGGGGAAACCTCACTCACCTGTACAGGTACATTATCTTTCAGCTCCACCCCCACTCATTCTTTGACACAGCTGCTGCTGTCAACATTGACTTTCAAAAGGGAATTGAGTAAATACTTTAGGTGAAAGTTAATTACAGGAGATGATCAAGGAGAGTCGGAGAAAAAAATGGAAAAATCATTGCAGGAGCTGATTTGAGAGTGGGAATGAAAAGCCTAAAGTCATTTCAGAAGCAGCTGACTGCTGCAATGTTTTTTTTTATGTCTCGGAAAGAATGAATGAAATAAAAAGGGTCAGATCCTCTCTTCATCAAACCTGTTTCTCAATCTAGTGATTGAAGTCCCACTTCTGGCGGAGAGACCCTACTACTCAAACGGATGGGGAATTATTTTTATTCATTCCTTCACCGGAGGTGAGCATTTCTGGGTAGACCAGCATTTATTGCCCATCACTCATGGCCCTTCAGAAGGTGGTGGTGAGCTGCCTCCTTGAACCGCTGCAGTCCATGTGGTGTTCCAGGATTTTGACCCAGCGACAGTGAATGAACGGTGATATATTCCCAAGTCAGGATGGTGAGTGACTTGGAAGGGATCTTCCAGGTAGTGGTGTTCCCATGCGCTAGAGTTTCGTCAGTGATTCAATAAGGGAGAAGAATCACGCAGCATCTATTAGAAATGACAGGATCATCAACACAGGCACACGTTCAGTGTGGTGAATGAGAGGTGAGCAGTGTTTTTGCAGAGCAACGATAGGAAACTTGGAAATACTTTGCTAAAGTTTAAAGACATTTCTAAAAGTTTAGAAAACGTTTCAGTGTATAATCTAAGTATGTTTTGTCACCTTCTGACAGTTAAAATAATAACAATTATGATAATGCCTCGAGGGAAGCATGGTCTCTCCAAATGCATCACCCACTACCTGGTGGCCATGGCAGCGGCAGATCTCCTGGTCGTTTTCATCAATGTGATGTTGAGCCGCACAATTGACGTGTATTTTCCAGCCAGCTTCCTGTCCATTACACCACTGTGTCGGCTCAAAGCTGCCCTCATTTACCCTGCCAAAGACAACTCAGTCTGGTTAACTTTGGCTTTCACCTTCGATCGGTATGTGGCTATTTGTTGCAGGAAGCTGAAAACGAAATACTTCGTGAAGGGTACGGCAGCAATGGGTGTAGGAATGTTGTTTGCACTGAGCTGTTTATGAAACATCCCCTGGTGCTTGGCCTTTATACCTTTGTATTTTATCAACAATATACCTTAGTATTGTACCTTCGAATCTACCTTTTATTCCTCCCCGCTATGCAGAGCGTTTTTTTATTTCTTAACCATATTTTAACCCCATTCATTCCATTGATTTGGATTTCGTTGTTTAATGCACTGAGAGTGAAGCATATTTTAGTGGCCAATAGAACCCACAAGGCTCTGCGTGGCAAGAGACACAGGAAAAGGGAAAATTACCTAGAAATGGAGTATCGAAGAAGATCCATTATTGTACTTCTCACAATATCTGGTAGTTTTATACTCTTCTGGGTGACCTTTGCCGCGTATTACATATACCATCGAATTACAAAAACTTATAACTATACAGGTACCGACGATCCCATATATATTCTCCAGGAAGCTGGGTATGCGCTTCTCCTTTTCAGCTGTTGCACCAACACATGTATCTATGCAGTCACCCAGGCCAGGTACAGAGGAGAACTGAAAAAAATACTGACACAACCATGGGTGTTAATTAGTCAGTTCCTGGAATAATGCAGAAGGAATAGAAACTTGCTAATATTGACATTGAGTCCTACTCAAATGCTTTCTTTAATATTGAATGTATAGGGATCTCGTGCAAGAATAGGAAGCACAGCACCTCTATATTTTAAACAGTTGGTCCTGCAAAATCTTCAGTCAACGAGAGAGGGTCAAGATCAGAGTGTCAAAGGGATAGAATCTCTGCATTGGCATTAGCGCGGAAGGGGTAACCATCTGTTATACACTTCCTCAGATGCTCAAGTGGGAAGGCAGTGGCGGAGTGGTATTATAACTGGATTGTTAATCCAGAGATCCAGGGGAATGATCTAGGGACCCAGGCTCCACCACGGAAGAAGGTGGAATTTGAATTTGATAAAAAAAAACCTGGAATGAAAGACCATGAAACCATTGTCAATTGTCATTAAACTGGTTCAGTAATGTCCTTCAGGGAAGGGAATCTGCCGTCCTTACCCGGTGATTCCAGACCCACAGCAATGTGGTAGACTTTTAAATGTCCTCTGAACGAGGACAATTGAGGATGGGAAATAAATGCTGGCCCAGCCAGCGATATCCATATCCCATGAACAGATTTGTTTAAAAGTCCAAACAAGTTCATAGAACTCCAAATTATCATAGCGGTGAATGTGATACCACCCACATTATGGTGCCCATGTTGTAAATTTCAGCACGGAAGGATTCACACAGTGACGATGTCTACTCTTTGAGTGAGGATGCAATTAATTCCACACATCTGCAGCCACAGATTCTTCCTTATGAAGGCTGCATCCAATTACTTTCCTCATAATATGTAACCATAGAATTTGTTTCCACCACATTATAACTCGCCGAGCAAAATAAATCTCTTCATCTGCTTCTTCGGGCAATGACCATACACGTGCCTTCCTGTAGTTCCCAATAATCTCTGATACTGGCGCCACTTTCTCTCTCAATGAACATTGTTATTCCGTCTGCTTCCATGTAATGTGCCCTCAAACTTCTCTGCTCCAAAGGGAACAAGCTGGACTTCCTAGCCTTTTCGCAGAATCGAAATCTCTCCTCAGTAGCATCATTCCACTCAATCTGCTCCGCACCCTCTCTCTCTCTCAGAGCAGCGTTATTCATGCAATGTGCTGCATTGAATTGGAATCAGTGCTCTAGGCGAGGTGTAACCAGTGAATGATAAAGATTCAGCATCACGTCCTTGCTTTTGATCTCTAATAGTGCATTCTGAGATTGTGTAAAATAGGTGCTAGTGCATTCCCAAAGTGTTGATGCATTGAGTCCAATTCCATGTTGTTCTGTTTCCACCTCGATTGAGGAGGTTTGGGTACCCTTCCTTCCTCTAATTAATGCATCAATCAGTCCGTATACTGATACCCCCGTATGCAACTTCTCCCGTCTGAACACATAACAATAGACCACGGTCATGCCACACAAGTCATCAAGTACAAGGCATTGTTGCGCTACGAGGCAATCCTTGCAAATGGTCGGGGGGTGGCGGTAGTGGTTAGTAGCCAGGCCTGGAAGTCTTAAGTTAGAATGTCCCTTTGCATTGTGACCAGGGCCTAAATTCTAGTAAATCCAAACTTCTCAATGTCCAAAATGGCAAACACATCACTACCTCCAAAAGAAAACTTATCAATTCACAATTCTGTATATCCTGATTTACACTAGATTGCTCCTCAATGAATGACTGACCAGTTGGCGGATGTTCCCAGCAGGCGGACGTCCCTCTCGCGTGTACTAAGGCGCCCAGTTTCCCCTCATCGCTTGGCTCTGATTACTATGAAATGCATCATGGTCACCCATAATAGATTAGTGCCCTGAATTTGGACCTTTATTATCATGCCGCTTTCCTCTTGTCACCTCGCCCGTTTGGGATGTCTGCTAACCCCCTCCGGGCTAACCCCTGTGGTGTGGTGGTCCCTCACTTCGAGCAAGTACTGGCTGAAGCAGATCAACCAAAAACAACGAACTGCTCAGAATACGGGTTTGGGGAGGGTTTGCTGAATTCCACCTTGTAAAAATGCTGTGACTGTTGATAAAATTGTTCTGATATCTGCCGAAAACCAGTAAGTGCTTCAGGTAAAAGAATTATAAACAAATGAAACTTATAAAAACTGTCTTGATCCAGTAGGACATCTTGACAGGCGATGCCGCAACTTATCAAAATATTGATTTGTAAATATACAAACTGACCTGAAGACCTTATCTGACATTTAATAGTAACATGGAACAATAGAAAACACGAGGTCCTGGCTGGCAAAACGTTCACAATATTTTTGGGCTAACGCCACCTGTTTCAGAATTAAACTATGCAAATACGAATGAAGTGGTGATTGGAAATTTAAGGTTTTATTTTAAGAGAAAACAAGAAACACTGAAACGTTGTAATTGTCCAAAGTCTCTTTCATTGCTGCATTTGGACATGGACTGTTTCAGTACCTGAGGAATCGTGAATGGTGCTGAACATTGTGCAATCATCAGCGAAAATCCCCACTTCTGACCTTATGAAGGAGGGAAGGTCATTGATGGAGCAGCTGAAGGTGGTTACGACTTGGACACAACACTGAGCAGCTCGTGGAATGATGTCCAGAAGCTGAGATGACTGACCTCCAACAAACACAACCATCTTCCTTTGTGCTAGGTATGACTCCAGCCAATGGAGAGTTTCCCCCCTGATTCCCATTGACTCCAGATAATAATAATTCAAATTGAACTGGTGTAAATAATGTGAATTAGTTTGGATTTGATAAGCGTAATTTTGAATATCCGAGAAGCTCATAACATCAAATAAGGAATGACATTCAGGAAGCTATCAACATGATATGTTTCCACAAGCTTTTCTAACTGTGTTTTGCATATTCGAATAAAATATTGTGCAGTTACAGCTAAAGACATTGCTTTGTAATAAGTTAGATTCCTGTATTAATTCGACACGGTCATCTCCAGATACCTTTTATTCTTCTCTTGATTATGGAGCCAACTGAAAGCAATGTTAATGACAAGCCATTTTCACAGCAGAATCTGTTCTCAATTGTTTTTCGATACCTCGTCCAATAAAGGAAAGCATTCCGTATGCTTTCTTTATGACGTTATCCAACTGTCCTGTCACCTCCAGGGACCTGTGGGCATGCACTGCAAGGTGTCTCACTTTCTCGGTCCCTCACAATGTGTTCCCATGTATTAACGCTTTGTTTGTGCTCCCCAAATGCATTACCTCACAGTTCTCAGGATTGAATTCCATCCGGCACTTTTCCGCCTACTGGACCAATCCATTGATATCAGTCTGGGTTGAGGTCGCCACGTTACAGGAGTGACATAATCGGCCTAGAGAGAGTACAGAGGAGATTTACTAGAATGCTGCCAGGGCTTGAAAATTGCAGCTCCGAGGAAAGACTGAATAGCCTGAGGTTGATTTCCTTGGAACTGAGGAGGCTGAGTGGTGAACTGACTGAGGTGTGCAAGGTTATGAGGAGCCGAGACAGATTAGAAAAGAGACGCCCTGTGTCCTGGAGGACCACCAAATGGTTAATTAGCAGGGAGCACAGGTTTAAAGTGACTGGGAGAAGGATTAGAGGGGGCATGAGGTAAATGTCCTTCACCCAGAGGTTGTTGGAATTCGCTGCCTGGTTTGGTGGTGTAGGAAGAAGCCCTCAAAACGCTTAAAAGTTCCGTGGATTTGCATCTCAAGTCCTGCAACCTGCAAGGCTGCTGTCCAGGCGCTGAAATGTGGGATAGAATCTTTTTCGTCCGGCGCCGACACGATGGGCTGAATGACCTCTTTCTGTGTCGTAACTGTTCTATAGTCCCATGGCTCTAGAAGCGCCTCCCTTTGCACAATTAAATACCTAGCTGGATGAAACAATGAACATTGAAGTGAAATTCTCAAGCAGTAACAATAAGTTGGGGGAAAGGAACGGACAGTTCATTCTCTCCAGAATTCAGTTGTTCAGTCTGTATCTCGTCTGTAGCTCAAACCCTTTTAGCTCCAATTGCTCCAAATCCTGTGATACCTTTTGCTGGCGCAATCAAACGTCCACATTTAGCTCCTGTGCTCTGTTGGAAGAAAATTACAACTGGTGACTACTTGAACGCAAAATGCAACCGCGTTACTATGAAATGACTTCATGTTGTCAATCTTCAACCACTGAACTTAGATCCCATTCTCATGCTCTGCATCATGCCGGGACGGGTTGCTCGTAGGCAGTGAGTATGGACTGCGTTTTCCAAAACTAGAGTGATTTTTGGTTAGAACAACATTAATATTGCAATTTTGCTCAAGTACTTTGAAACATGTCACTTGCAGCGGCGTAATTATTTAATGCAGTGTGAGGGAGAATCTTAATTTCGGAATTGTTACTTCGCCTCGATATGAAGCTGCTGCACCTCCGTGCAATGCATCAGCCCTGGGTCAATCAGTTCATTTCTATGTGTGAAAATGAACAAGATCTGTGAGCAGGAGGTCAGGCCACCGAGTCCATGATGGTCAGGTCGCATGTTGTTCTCATCCAATGAGCTTGCACACTTACATTCCAAAACACAGCAGGGAATAAAGAAGCAAGCATATCCAATACAACATGCCAGAGGCTGGGAATCCTGAGGAGAGTAACTGACCTCCTGACTCCCCAAAGGCATCTACAAGGCACAAGTCAGGAGTGTGATGGAGTACCCTGCACCTGCCTGGATGATTGTGGCTCCAACAACACTCAAGAAGCTCCATAACAACCAGGGCGAAGCAACTGCATACACTACCATAAACATTTACTCCCTCCACAACCTACACATAATAGCAGCAGTGTGTACCATCTGGAAGATGGACTGCAGCAACTCACCAAGGCACCTTGGACAGCATCTTCCAAACACGCAACTTCTACCACCTGGAAGGACAAGGGCAGGAGATGCATGGGAAGACTACCAACTGCAAGCTCTCCTCCAAGCCACACACCATCCTAACTTGGGACTACATCAGTCGTACCGTCACAGTCACTGGGTCGTTCTCAGGTTGGCAGGCTGTGAATGGCAAGCTGTCACAAGGATCAGTGCTTAGGCCCCAGCTATTCACAATCTATACCAATGATTTTGATGTGGTGACCACATGTAATATTTCCAAGTTTGCAAATGACATAAAACTTGGGGGGGATGTGAGTTGTGAGGGGGATGCAAAGAGGCTTCAATGGGGTTTAGGCAGGCTTCGTGAGTGGGCAAGAAAATGAGAGATGGTAGAAAAAGTGGAAAAAGGTGAAATTTTCAACTTTGGTAGGGAAAAGGACAGAGCATGTGTTAAGTGTTTTGAGACTGGGAAGTGTTGATGCCAAAAGGGACATGGGCGTCCTTGTTCATAAGCCAGTGGAAGCAGACATGATGGTGCAGCAAAGAATTAAGAAAGCAAATGGAATGTTGGCCTTCATTGCATCAGGATTTGAGTGCAGGAGCAAATGTGTTACAACCTTGAAGAACCCACACCTGGAGTATTATGTACAGCCTTGGTCTCTCACCTAAGGAAGGATATATTTACCGTAGAGAGAATGGAACGAAGCTTCGCCAGGCTGATTCCTGGGATAGTGGGATCATCTTATGAGAAGAGATTGAGGGGAACGGCCCTGTATTCTCCAGAGTTTGGGTGGCTGAGAGGTGATGTCAACCAAACTTGCAAAGTTCTTACAGGGTTCAACAGCTTAGATGAAGGAAGGACGGGAGGTATATAAACAGGGCTCAGAAAGAGGGGTAAGGCATTTAGAGTGAGTTGGGGAGGGCTTTCTACACTTAGAGGACAGCACATCCTTGTAACTCTCTACTCTGGAGGGCTGTGGAGGTCCAGCCATCGAGTATGATCAAGGCAGAGACCGATAGGTAGCTATATATTAAATATATCAGGGCATACGGTGATAGGGGTCGGAAATGTTATTTAGGTAGGGGATCAGCCATCATCTATTTTAATGGCAGAGCGGTCTTCAGGGGCCGAATGGCCTACTCCTGCTCCTATGTTCCGAAACCTTACACATTCATGCTTCGACTATTCATCATGCAGAATATACGTTCCTTAACTTTTCCTGATGACAAGGTTTCCCTGGCCTTTTCTGGCTCGATGCCAGTTTTCTTTATATTTTCCATGTTTTGTTATTTCTTCTGCCACAATGTGGTAAGTGCATCAACATCTTGCGCTATGCTTTATTTCAAACAATTATTGATCTCAATCAGTATTTCTTATCTTCTATATGCAATTTTCTAACATGATTTAGCTGATTTAGTTTGATTCTACTGGAGAGACAGTAACATTGCTTTTTTGTTCAATCCATTAGATTGAAAGCTCTTACGGTTTTGAATTTTATGCATGTGGTTAGATTAATTTCTGTTCACTCCGGTACCACATTGTGAAACTGTCCCATTTTATCTGCATATCAGGTGTCACACACAACTGATGGTTTATGTGGTACCAACTCATTTGTGCTCTTGCCTGGCAAATTTCTTTCCATTTTAATTCACAGAAAATCCCTATAAACGATTGCACTTTGTACTCTCTGTGTGAGTCTGACTAGCTATTTATTGATCTTTTATTGTCATATCAGGTAACATAATGACGATTGCGATTCCATCCAGAGGGAAGTGCGGTCTCTCCAAATGTATCACTTCTTACCTGGTAGCAATGGCTGCAGCGGATCCAATGGTCGTTCTCACTAGCGTGTTGTTGAATCGAATAATCGGGGTCTATTTCCCTGGCAGCTTTTTGTTAATTACCTCACGTGTGCCCTGAAAACCTCATTGGTTTATACCACCAGGGCCAGTTCTGTTTAGTTAACCGTCGCTTTCACCTTTGATCGTTATGTAGCCATTTGCTGGCAGAAGCTAAAATGCAAATATTGCACGCAAACAATGGGAGTTGCCACATCTAGGAACGGTATGTGCATTGAGTTCATTATGCAACATCCCTTGGTAATTTGCATTACAACCTCTGTACATCAATAATAATGTGCCCTTCTACTGCAATGTTAAATCTAACTTTTGCACATTTTTTCCTTGGATAGCATTATCATATCTTAACCAAATGTTAACACCTCTTGTGCCATTATTTTTGATATTGCTGCTGAATGCACTCACAGTGAGGTCCATTTTCATAGCCAATAGAGTTCGCAGTGCTCTCCATGGTAAGAAATCTGGTGAAGGCAAGAATGATCCCGAGATGGAGAATCACAGGAAATCTATAATTTTACTTCTCACTGTATCAACAAGCTTCATTCTCTCGTGGATGACTTTTATAGTGCGTTATTTATATGTGCGAATTGCGAACCCAGACATTTGCACTGAGTACAGTGAGGCCCTCTATATCCTTCATGAGGCCGGCTATCTACTCCTCCTTTTGAGTTGTTGCACAAGCACGTGTATTTATGCAGTGACCCAGAGCAAGTTTAGAAAGGATATAAAGCATTTGATGAAATATCTATATGCACTCCTGTACAAAATGGTTAAACTGTAGCATTCCTGTCATGGAATTCAGCGCCTCGGGTGTTGCAGTAATTGCCTTTTGGCGCATTCGATTCTGACCAGCAGTAAATTATCTCTGTCTCCCTTGCCCACATACACACAAAACAGTTTTCACAGTTGTTGTGGAGACAGAGGTATAGGGCAACACTTGTGGGCACATGGTGGCATAGCGGTAACGTCACTAGAGTAACAGTCCAGAGACCCGGGTTAATTCTCTGTTGGTATGGGTACAACACCCATGGCGCCAACTGATTGAAATTAAATTCAATTTCTAAACCTGGAACATTTAAAAGCGAGGCCACGCAATAGTGACCATGAGAATACAATTGTTGTAAAATATCATATGGTTCACTGGTGCCCTTTAGGGAAGGAAATCAGCTGTATGCAACTGATCTACATGTGACTCCAGACCCACAGCAAAGTGGTTGAATCTTAACTGCCCTTTGAAATAGCCGAACAAGCCACTGAGCTCAAAGGCAATTGGGGGTGGACAGCAAATGCTGGCCTCGCCAAAGGCACCCATGTCTCATCAAGGAATTAATAAAAGCTCAAGAACATCTCTTTCAATCCCTCAAACTGAAATGAAAGGGGGATTGGCTGTTTGCTTTATACAGCAATGATAGGTGGGCATAAAATGGGTGGTTATTGTGACACTGCCTTATTCGTGGAATATCCGGGAAGATTTCCTATCCCCAAGGTCTGCCTTCAAGCTGAATTTTCCCTCCATTCTATAGTGTGACATTAATACTGGGAAAAGTAGGATAGGTTAGGAGCACACCTGGCTGCTCAATCCGGGCCATCCATATGGCACCTTAGGATGTTGGTAGAAGCAGAATTTAATGTACTGTAGAAATCTGCAGCACATATACAATTACATTTCTAAATGCAATTTTTCATCAACATAAATTATCTTTTCAACCACGAACATATATATCAGCATCGTTACCTTCAGGGTGAAAGTGGAGGGTGTTGCTCCAACAGTACAGATGCTGCTAAATAAGTTGCACATTTTGCTGAATTAAGTATTATACTGTTCATATCCCCATTATGAATTTGCCAAGGAAATTGGTTCGTACCTAAAGAGGCATTCCCTTCCAAGTCGTTTATTTCCCATTCAGAACGAGACATAAATGTGCTCTATCTAAAACTTCGTCTGTAGTTGGCATCTTTAATCCACCCTAGTATTTCCACTTGTTTAGTGGGGTCAGTTCCAGGTACTAACACTTTATTTGGTTGTAATTTACTGTTCTATATTTCTACGCCCACCATCCACTTAGTCACTGGTTTGATACAAGAATATTGTTTCACCATAGTTGTTATCAAATTGCAAATTCCCTTCGTTGAGGTGACAATGTTCAATTCCTTTCTATGCTGTTTGAATAAATGCCTTAAAGCTGCCCTTGAAATAGCGGATACCGGATTCGTTGGCCTCCTGTTTGTCCAATATCCAGCTGATGTGTCACCTCTATGTTAATCTGAAGCTAAAGTCAGAAAAGAATCCTATTGCTGAACTGATTAAATGCTTCTACTGCCCAAAACATTAACTTCGGAGATAGCTACGGATGACCTTCACTGAACTTTGGGCGGTCCATTATTATGGACATTGCTTGGTATAGACAGTTGTGCACTGGGCACATGGTTCAGCCTGGAACATGTGCTGGAAGCCCAGAGAGACAACGATTTTACCGTGTGACTCCGGGGAGCAGTGGGAGTCAGGTTCCATGCCTGAGAGGGCAACCGGACAACCGACTGAATCATTCCCTGTTATCGCCCATCTCCCTTCAGGGTTAATATTAACTGAGATTACTTCAAAATGTTCCAGTTCTCAGCGTCAGGGATTCAATTAATAGCCGAAGTCATCTTCTTCCTGCTCGCCTTGTACTCTATCCTGCAGGCACGCACAGCCAGAGTAATATATCTGGGCATATTGTACGCTCCCATCTCTATTAGAGTCGTATCCCGTGTGCAAAAATAGTCCAAGAGCTACTTAAATACCACAGCACGAGGTTACGTTCACCTTCCGAAAATCAATAACTTGTTATACTGTAACATCTTTAATATCAGGACCAATTCCCCACTTCCAATAGAAGTTCTGCCCAAGGCCTATCCGATCCCGTAAATCAGAAAGCCCTTGGTCAACGTGCCCTGTTCAAACATACATCTGAAAATGTTCTATAGGACAATACATGTAATTGCATTCAGCCTGTCTCACACAGCGACGATGCCTTATGGATGGCCATACAAACACTAACCATATAGCCAGGGCATTCAAACTACTGAGAGAACCACTGGGACTGGTAAAAGAATAAACAGACCAAGTAATGATAAAAATTTATAAAATTTTCCTTTCAATGATCAAAATTAACCCAGGAGACAATACTGACCCTCATTTTTACCTACTCCTGTACCATCAGTGAGTGAGCAACACTTAATGAGTTTCGCTGTTTAGTCCATTGTTGAAATTGATCAAAGTGCCATATTTCTCGCTCATGCTTGTGTTCTTTGCTTTATTCAACTCCCTCCCCTT
The DNA here is from genome assembly GCF_964194155.1 of Cetorhinus maximus. NCBI lineage: Eukaryota > Metazoa > Chordata > Chondrichthyes > Lamniformes > Cetorhinidae > Cetorhinus > Cetorhinus maximus. The sequence goes on along the minus strand of NC_135911.1, from coordinate 7,604,717 downwards.
TCCCGTGCCCTGTGTCTTTTCTCTTCCAACATTCTTTCGATCTACCCTTTGACTACTGTGTAGGGTTGGGTAGTGGGTGGAGGGCCAGGTTATTCCCAATGGGAGATGTCAAGCACTGGATGAAGTTATGATTGGGATTATGTAACTTGCATACTTAATTTCTGATCTTTGCATGTTGGCGTCAAGTGTGCCTTCTTGGCATTTACTTAGCTCTGCTTGCATGCTTTCATGAATGGAGCTGAGGTGTAACGAAGGAGTAAGGCATGCAGTTGAACTAGTTTGGTAATAATACAGACTCAAGACAGATCTCACTTCTCGAAAGGCACAATTCCCTAAACCCTACTAAATTAATTTAAACTCCTCAATACGTGTCTCTGCAAGTCCAAGACAAACTGCAATGTGCACGGTTTCACAAAGTTCTGAAACACTGAAATCTTCAATGAAAAAAAAATTGTGGAACTATAAACCATTGTGCTCATGGATTTTGATAGCATTCCTAACCAAGCATGACACCTTCGTTAACTGAAATGAAAAATGAATTGGTTTTTCAATCAATGTAATTAGGAGCTGGATTTTGAGTATTTTCGAAACCAGCAAGCAGACGCTAAAATGTTGACAAAAAGGGAGAGGATAAAATGGGTGTAAAGTACCCAAGAATATTAAGAAAACAGATTGTAAGAGCTTTTACATATATATGAGGAGACTAGCTAACGTAAACGTTGGTCCCATAGAGGCAAAGACAGGAGAAATCATCATGGAGAATTTGGAAATGGCACACCTTGAACACATACTTCGTGTCCATCAGTGGAAGACACAAAATACATACGAGAAAGAGAGGCTAACCAAGGAGATATTAGGAGTGAGAACTTTATGGTAATTAATGTCAGAAGAGATAAAGTCTTGGAGATAGTTAAGGGACCTCAAATCTGAGAATTGCACAGGTGATGGACTATATCCCTGGGTCCGAAAAGAGGAGGCTGCAGAGATAGTGATTGCTCTGGTTATCATTTTTCCCAAATTCCCTAGAGTCTAGAACGGTTTCAGTGAATTGGAAGTCTGGAAGTGTAACAACATTATTCAAAAAAGGAATAAGAGAGTAAACAGGGAGTAACGGACCAGTTAGCCTGACATCTATCATCGGTAAAATACTGCAATCTATATTCAGGAATTCCACCAAGTGCACTTAGTAAATCATAGCACAATCAGGCAATAAGAATATAGTTTCATGAAAGGAAATAGAGTTTGACAAACTTATTTGATTTTTTGAGGATGTAAATAGCAAGGTAGGTAAAGAGGAAGCAGGAGATGCGGTACACTTGGATTTCCAAAAAGCATTTGATGAGGTGCCACAGAAAAGGTTAATAGGCAACATAAGGGCTCATGGAGTCCTGGGTAATATATTCGAATGGATACAGGATTAGTTAAAGGACAGGAAGCAGAAAGTTGGGCAAATGGGGCATTTTAAAATTGCAGGTAGTGAATATGGAGCGCTGCAAGGATCAGTGCCAGGGATTCATCTATTTACAATAATGACTTAGATGAAGAGACCGAGAGTAATGCATCAAAGTTTGCTCTTGATTGAATGTGGGTGGGAATGCAAGCTGTGCGGAGGGATTAAAGAGGCAGCAAAGAGATAAACAGTTTAAGGGAGAGTGTAACAAGGTGGCAGCTGGAATATAACGTGGGGAAGTATGAGGGGGTTGGGATTGAAAAACAGATTATTTTTAAAAGGCTTGAAGCTTGTAGATATTAATGTCCGGATGGACATTAGTGCACTGGGGGGACTAGGAATACAGGAAGTCAGTTTACAGACACATCAACCAATTCGAAAGGCAAGTCGCAGGCTGTCTTTAATTGCACGGAGACTGAAGTATAAGAGAGTATTGCTACTGTTGCACAGGGATTTGGCGAGTCCACACCTGGAATTCTGTGTGAGCTTTGATCTTCATGTTAGAGAAAGAATGGATATTTGATTTGGAGGCGGCGCCGCGAAGGTTCACTAGATTGCTTCTTGGGATGAGAGGGTTGTTCTATGATGAAGGGCTGAGTAAATTGGGTTTATATTCACTGATGTTTGGAAGAATGCGAGATGACCTCATTAAAACATAATACACTGGAGGGGCTTGACGGAGCAGAAATGGGAAGTTGTTTCCCCTGATTGGGGAATCAAGGACATAGGGGAACAGCCTCAACACGAGGGGCCAATCAATATGGACAGAAATGAACAGAAGTTTCTTCACTAGAACGTTGTGAATCTTTGGAATTCTCTACCGCAGGGCCTTGTGCCTTAAAGGTATTTAAGGCTGAGGTAGGCAGAACAATGTGTTCTCTTGCCGCACGTTGCTTGTAAGTTTAAATGCTTTCAAACACAGATATATTTGATGGCAATTGAAATAAATATTGTAAGCTGCATGTTTCAATATAGACAAGGCCATCACTGAAAAGGCAAAGAAGTGCCAATGGTGAAACTCTGGACAATTAACTACTTTAACACTATAGGTATCATGTCAAGAAACTACTTACGTCCATTCTGTTTGGTACATTGAGGATTCCCTCTTCTGTTGGAAAAAAAAAATCCCAGAAGTAAGTAACTAACCTTATTGGTTCAGTGTACCGATAAATGAAATTATTATCGTGGTATGAATGAAACTGTAGTATTCATGATATGAAGTAATGTAATGAATTCATGCCTGTCAAAAATATTAATCGTAGACCTTCCAAAGTCCCTGCAATTTGCAACGGGAGTGTTAACTAAGTAGGAACAAGCTTTCTGAGTAATTGATATCGTTATGAGCCAGATAGAGAGAGAAAGAAATAAAGAGAAGACAGAACGAGAGTTGGTGAGCGAGTAAGGGATATCCATGCGTTTTCATAATTATAGGCCCACTTGCACGATCAACATTGTTTTAAAATAGGTGCTTATCGCATTTGTGCTAATAGGAGCAGAGGGGTTGATCAGCTCTTTGGCAAGTGACTACGCCTCATCAAAGTGACAATTTTACGGGTACAGTCTCTGTCATGGAGTCATACCTAGCACAAAGGAAGATGGTTCTGGCTGTCTGAGGTCAGTCACCTCAACTCCAAGACATCACTGCAGGAGTTCCTCAGTGTAGTGTCCTTGGCCCAACCATCTTTAGCTGCTTCATCAGTGACCTTCCTTCCATTAGGTCATAAGTGGTGATGTTCGCTGATGATATCACAATCTCCAGCACCATTTGTGACTCCTCACATAGTGAAGCAGGCTATGTCCAAATGCCGCAAGTCCTGGACAAGATACCGGCTTGGGCTGACAAATGGCAAGTAACATTCGTGCAACACAAGTGTCAGGAAATGACAACCTCCAACAAGAGAAAATCCAACCATCGCCCTTGGATGTTTAATGGCATTACCATCGCGGAATCCCCCACTATCAACATCCTTGGGGTTAGCATCGACCAGCAACTGAATTGTACTAGCCATACTGTGGCTACAAGAGCAGGTCAGAGGCTAGGAATCATGCGACGAGTAACTCACATTCTGACTCCCCAAAGCCTGTCCACTATCTCCAAGGCACAAATCAGGAAAGCGATGGAATACTCCCCACTTGCCTGGACGAGTGTAGCTTCCACAACACTCAGGAAGATTGACACAGCCCAGGAAAAAGCAGCCCACTTGATTGGCACCCCATCCACAATATGTCTCCAACACCGATGCACAGTAGCAGCAGTATGTACCATCTGCAAAGTGCACTGCAAGAATTCACAACGGCTCCTTTGACAGCACCTTCCAAACCCACAGGCGCTACCATCTAGAAGGACAAGGGCAGCAGACACATGGGAAAACCACCACCTGTAAGTTCCCCTCCAAGTTACTCACCACCCTGACTTGGAAAAACATCGCCGTTCCTTCACAGTCGCTGGCTCAAAATCCTGGAACTCCATCCCTAACAGCATTGCGGGTGTACCTACACCACATGGACTGCCGCGCTTCAAGAAGGCAGCTCACCACCACCTTCTGAAGGGCAACTACGGATGGGCAATAAACGCTGGCATAGCCAGTGAAGCCCACATCCCGTGAATGAAAAAAAAATATATATACAAATTGGCAGTTGGGATATTTTCTCCTCAACAACAGGTATACAGAAAGAGAGAAAAAAATAAATTGCAGGAATAATTACGAATAACTGGTTCAGTTTCTGAATTTCAAGGTTAAAAATCACCAAGAGGACAGAAATAAATAAAAGTTAAATGTTGCCTGACATCAAAGCCTAATTGCATAAGTGTTTCAGGGCTGCAGTATCAGTAGAGGTGTACAATAAACTAGAGAATGAGGTAAGATGTTACAAATGGTTTACAGTCTTGACAAAATTGATTTGCGATACCACATGGCCCCCTGAATCGTCTATCCATCACTCCAGGATGCTACGGGATGGAGATGAATATTCCTTATCCACAGGGAGGAAAAAATTAGATCGAAAACTGACTGAATTTTGTAAAATATTATCGAGTGTGAAAAGAATCAAAGTTTTGCTTCAGCACTCGTATCGACATGCTCCATGAATAGGTTAATATGTTGTAAGTCGATATTGAGGCATTTTGCTGAACACCCCCCTTCCGTTAACCTCTTTGGGAGGATGAAAAAGGATCAATAAAGGCACTGTTGGTAAGTGCACCAGATCTTGCATCTACGGTTTAATGGAAATTCAGAGTTTAAAACAGAGCAAAGGTCATTTTAATGTATCGCTGTCGTTTTGCCTCTGACTTCCCGGGCTCCGCTTCCAGCTCTGAAAATCGTATTTGCATTTCTCTACATTTTTCGCCTATAATTTGCTTTTCATAATTGTGTTTGTGTTGCCAATATCTGTTTCCCTCTGTGGGTTTGTGTGTTTCGTGGCAAACGAATTTGCAGGCATAATAGATGTTTATGTAGATAACATATGGATAGTCAGAGAGATAGACTGCAAGATGGCTAGCTAGATTATATAAAAGATAGACTGCGAGATGGCCACCCAGATTATTTAAAAATAAAAGATAGACTACGAGATGGTTCGCTAGCTGAAAAAAAAAGATAGACTGCGAGACAGATAGACTGCTAGACAGACAGACAGGCATTAGAAACAGCTTCTGCATAAATTATGCTAATCAGGATGGATTAGAATTTAATCAGTTGGATTTCGATGGGAAATTTGACAGGTTCTGGAAATCATTATGGATGATTATAATGTCTGTTTTTATTCTGTCGATCAATGCTAAAGCGGAGTCATAGGTGAAGCAGTGGAATTGGAATATGCTTTACATACCCGCTCTGCCGTTGGTTGGATCCAGAGCTGGTCACAACGTGTTTTCTAAGGGTGCAAGTTGGAAACAATCTCGCTCAGTTTTAGGTTCAAACCCAAAGAAATAAATGTATGTTTTTGCAGTCTATTTTAATTGATTTCAATTCAATGGTTCACTCTCGTCTCTGCTGTTTCTGTCCATGCACAACTGGATTTGAGTTAAGGGCGCCAAAACGCACTGTTAAAGCACGCAAGAACAATTTAACGTTACAATGCAGCAACTAGAATAATAATTAAAGCTTCAAATACGTTCAGGTAAATGGGCAGACATCATTCAGACATGAAAATCTCTCTAATTCAACGGAGCTTACTGCAGCTGTTTGACTCTGATATTGTTAAGGGCATTTTTTAAATGGTAAGTTACTATCAAAAGTCCCCGTAATGCCATTAAGTTGATTAGTGTACATACAGTATACCTATCGAAATGACCACGCAAGATATAGTACAAAGGAACTACCATTAAATACCTAATATCTATGTAAATAACTTAAATAACATTGCAATGCCTGTTCTAACCATTTTGAAACAACTGTAAAGTTTTTTTGATTGTATTGAAGCACCTCAGGGTGAAGCATGATCTAGGTAGAAAACTTGAATATTATTGCACTAACTGTGTTGTCCATTTTGAAATGTTTTGTAATGTTCTTTCAGGTATTTTACGAATAAAGTATGCTTTTGCAAAAATAATAGCACATTCCAAAATTCAAAAGGACCCATTAATCATTCCATTGCTCATGTCTCTGCATTGAGCTTCTAGCCAAGTACAGGTCCAGTTCTTGAAAAACAAATGCTGATGCTATCGGATAGACAGCCTACTCCAAACATACGATACCACGTAAGAAGGGTCGTTATATCGTATCTCTGTTCATCATCCCTCTTCTGACATTTATCCAACGCCATGTGGTTCTCATTCTGGAAGCCATGTTAAGAAGCCTCTCACAAGTTGAATTCTTGGACACCTTGAAGGACCTTGAATTGATCTGGCCTGTCATCTTCTCCTACCTCTCGTTTTATCCATTTTATTCATTTACACATAGCTATCCTGAACCAATTTCGAGAGGTATAACTCTGCACAGCCTTTCTGCACAACTTGCTGAAAGTGTACAGCATTACTCAGAGATACTGCAGGAACGGCTAATGTTAGAAACAACTGTCACAGTGGCACAACGAATATTTTTGCTCAGGTGCTTTGAGCAAGGTAAGCTAATCTTATACCTACACCCTCTGTCAATATTCTATGAACATACCATATTTTATGTTGAATTTTTAGCACAGGAATAGGCCATTCAGCTTAAATGCTGTGCACTGCTAAGTATGTTGTCCAGGAGCCTCCTGCTGCCTATTCCATCTAGCGCTATCAGCATAGTCTCCTGTTCCTATCCTGTCTCCCTCGTCTACTAATCTAGCTCTCGCTATGCTATCCGCCTCAACTACCCCGTGTGGTAGCCGGTTCCCCATTCTAACTGCTTAAAGAGGTCTCTCCTGAATTCCACCTTGGATTTCTCAGTGACTATACTGTGTTCATGAACACTTCGTTTTGGATCTGTCCAAAAAACAGAGATGTTGGCTTCACATCCATCACATCAAGCCATCTCACACTCATGGCACAGTATTCTTGCGATAGTTGATGAATAGAGGCACATGTAATTGATTTCAAACAATTGATCACCTTTGTTAAAGGAGGGCGTCGCTGACAAGGAAACTGTCCTTTCGACAATTGATCACCAAAAGGTGATTTCCCAAGTTATTGGTAATTTCTCCATTTTGGTGTGGTTGGAATCGAAATAGCTTTCCAGTTGCAATTGTTTACCCGAATCTATCACTTAAGACAGAAAGTTTTCTGATTGAAATGCAAATAATTTAGGATTTCAGTTCGCTTTACCGGGACAGATGAAAGGTGGATGACGATATTTTCCACCTCCTCCCCAATGAATTGAAGGGGGTGAGTTCAACCAGGTTCGCCCATCAGGGAACTGGTGGGATGGGATGCAACGCTTAGGAAACTGGGTGTGATAATGGGTGGGATACAAAGCCGGCCTCCTAACTGATCCTGTCAGCTCCCTGATAGGGACTAAGTCATTCACACACCTGCGATCCGAATGAACCCTACCCGTATTTAAATCTTGCAGGAAGAGAAAAGATTTATTATGGTGGCAGAATCCGTTTTAGACCGACTGTAAGATGATAATAGATGACAGAGGGACTCTCATCAAATTTTTATCATGAATTAATTTACCTGTAAAGGAAGTCACACATTTCCTGATGACAATAACGACTACTGCAAATCCTACCACACAAGTAACCGCAGCGATTATTGTAACGAAGTGATTTGAAGTCTGACATTCTAAGCTGTCTTCACCTAAACATTAAAGAAGTGATTTGATTTTCCAGCATTGTATCAATTCAAGATCATCAACTCCACTGGCCGGTCAATATTAGTACATGAACGACCATTACTTTAAATAATTTAATGTTTCGACTAGAAATACAGACAGTTTAAAGGAGTTGCCAGAGACCCATTTCTGGCGCGCTCTGATGGACCATTGCCTCAGTCTTGAGAATGACGAATGGAAGTCTGATTGGCATGGGCGGGGGAGGGGTGAGTGGTTGGTGAGTGTCCCGACCCTGTTGAACTGGCCTCACTCAGAACAGCAAGAGTGTTGAGAAGGAGACGGATGAGAGTGGCACTGTTTCGATGGAAGGGGTAAATTCTTCCCTCTCCCAGGGTGGCCTGACGCGTGTTCCAATGCTGTCATTGACAGCAAGTCAATAGAAATGCAAATAACCGGCCTGTGGAACAGGCTACTCGTTTAGAAATATAGCTGCAAAAGATTTAGGAACAACATTAGGTCATTCGGCCCTTCCAGCCTGCACCACCATTCGATGTGATCTGGCTGTGGTATCAACCCCTTTTTCTGTCTGCAACCTCGCCCCATGACCCTTGACTCCTTTGTCTATTAAAAACCTTTCTAAATCACCCTTGAATATATTTAATGACCACTGCTTCTTGGGGGGCAAAATTCCACAGATTAACGGCCCCCTGAGATTAAGAAAAAGCCCTCATCTGTTACGACCGCAGCTGATGTTAATGCTGAGCAAAACAGATCTCAAATTCAAACCATTCTTGGCTGATCGTTTTTTCTTTGCTGTAGAAACGAGGGGGGAAATGAATTGAACACCAAAGCACAGGACTCCAGTGATAGCTTTTAAAATTTGAAGAATTAAACATGTTCATTAAAAGGAACAAAAGAAAACACTCAAAAAACACAAGATAAATGAGACACAGCCAGAAAAATCTTACAAAATGACCCCCAAAATGCTTGATCAAAGGTACACAATAAAACTGTACTTTTGGCAACAGACCTTCTAGATTCTTAACCATAAAATCCAGGAACTAGCCCCCAAAACGAGAAATTGCTTTCAATTTAAACAGAAGTGCAAACCAAGATTCTCAGAATCAATCCATGTTGATGCGTTTTTTTGTTTCCAAAAGGAAGATTTAAAACAAACTGTGTCTCAGGACATAAGACATAACCGTAATGCTATCGCTAAGCTCGACTTGTCAAATATTGGTGCAGTACTCACCCACCAGCGTCCGTGCACTCTCTTTCAGGCCAAGGCCGTTTTGGACGGTGCAGGTGTAAGTCCCGCAGTCCTCCTCGGTGAAGTTGCGAATCGTGAGGCTACTGTTGGCCTTCGTTAGGGCATACTTGAGGCTTTCCGTCAACTGCTGATCCCCCTTTCGCCACGAAAACTGGGGCAAGCTTCCTTCCACAATCTGACAAGTCAGCCTCAAGCTGTGGCGGGCACTGGAATTCCCTTGGTGCATGGCGATGGTGGGACGGGAAACTGGGACTGCAAAGCAAACCATGTTTTGTTTACAATGACCCAGCGTCATCCTGGCCCCCACTAGAAGGTTTACCCGAGGTGGCCTTTCAACCTGCCCTCTCCTTTCCCTCATGCCTGTATGTAGAACTAAACTATGCAGCAATTCTTCACTCACGACCTTGCAAACCTATTGTTTGCATTGATCAGTATATGGTTAAGAACAGCTAATGCAGTTAAACTCAACATTATCTGAAATATTACGGATAGATCGCTCTGCCTGCCTCTCCCTGGTCAATCTCATATTTGTTCCTGCTGTTTATTACTTATTCCTTCATGGGATGTGGGCGTCGGTGGCTGGGCCAGCATTTACTGCCCATCCCTAATTGCCCCATGAGAAGGTGGTGGTGAGCCACCTTCCTGAATGGCTGCAGTCCATGTGGTGCAGGTAGACCCACAGTGCTGTTAGGGAGGGAGTTCCAGGATTTTCACCCAGCGACAATGAAGGAATGGCGATACAATTCCAAGTCAGGATGGTGGGTGGTTTGGAGGAGAACTTCCAGCTGGTGGTTTCCCCCTGTATCCGCTGCCCTTGACCTTCTAGGTTCAATCCATATACACGTTGGAAGCATAAAGCCATTGTAGTTCTTCAGCTGGAGCGGCCAGGAAGGGGTTAATTGCAGAGGGAGAAGGGGGTTTGGGGCGGAGAATAGGCGAATTTGGAGCGGGACATGTTTCAGCCGAATTCCTTACCCCACCCTAACCAACTACTACCACCTGCTTACCACGACCTCCCACTAACCCCAGCCCCCACTATCCGCCTACCACCAGCTCCCCCAACACCCCCAACCTCCCATCACCTGCTTACCAACACCTCGCCTCAGCCCACACCTCCCAACCCGCACTACCTGCCTAGCAGCACTTCCCCCCCACCCCCACATCTACCCCCTCACCGCCCGCCGGACAATGTACAGAATCTATTTGGTTGGACACTGGATACAGCCCCGCATGGGGGCGGTTGCTCGGGGGTCACTGTGCGTTCAGGGGTGCTGGAAGAATTGAATTCGCCACCGAAGCACTCAGATAAGAGCCTGGTGGCGATGCCAGGGGAGGCTAAGTGCCAGCCCCTGGGTCAGATCAAGCTTCTGCAGACTCGTGTGGAAAATCTAGACTGGTCCTGGAGGACTACTGCAACGTGGGAGGTGTTGCGATTTCAGATGAGGGGCTCAACTGAGAGCTCGCCTGCCTTCTGAGATGGGAAACCTCCTACTGGCCTTGGATAGGATTCGGCTCACAGGTTTTTGGATGAACTGTAGTTGAAAGTTTGCCCAAGATGGGAGGCTCCCAGAAAGGCCTTGGGATATTCGAGTGAACTTTCCTAACAGGAACATTTATGGCTATGCATGAATCTGTAATTTGATTCGGCACAAGGTCTACATGGTTATAGATTACCGGGCGTGTCGCTCTCCGCCTCACCAACAGAAAATAACATCACTTACCAGAGAGGTCCAAATAGACGGATTGGTTTTTGGTCTGACCATCAGCAGCTACTGCTGTTACCTGATAGACCCCGCGGTCTTCCGTCTGGAGGTCTGAAAGCTGGAGGGAACAATCCGGGAAACATGTTACTCTGTTTTGATCTCTGCCGAAGATTTTGCAACCATCACCCTTCTGGCAGCTCAGAAATCTCTGTTTGCCCTTGTCCCAGGTGATTCTCCGTATTGGCCCTTCTTTGTGAATGGATAATAGAACCGATTTACCCAGGACTCCGGTCACATGCGTTTCTCTTACTCTGATGTCGAATTGATCCGCTACACAGAAGGAGAGAGAATGAGAAAACTGAGTGTGTTTTTTTGTGTGGAGGGAGAGCGTCAGGAAAATCTCCATCTTCAGTCATTGGTCTGGATTTTCCATTCGCAGTAATGATGAGGCGATCTGAGTGCAGGGGGCATTGAAGGATGATTCGGGAAGTGACTGTACCCGTACACTTAACACCGAAATTAACACTCTGTTGTCCGAGTTGCCCTGACACTCCAGGAAATCGGCAGAAGCTCCCCATTGAAACACATAGAATGGAATGAAGTGGATATGCTCACATGATACACCCTTTCACTCTATCTCTCCCTCTTTTTCTCTTTGTCTCTCTCTCTCTCTCTCTCTCTCCATCTTCCTTTCTGTCTCTCGCTCTCTTTCTCTCTCTTTCCCTCATCCCCTTTCTCGCGCTCTCTCTTTGACTCTCTCTCCCTTTTCACGCTCTCTCTCACTTTCTATCTCTCCCTCCACTTCATCTCTCTCTTTCTCTCTCTCTCTCTCTCCTTTTCTCTCTCTCTCTCCTCTCTCTCATTCTCTCCCCCTTTCTCGCTCTCTCTCTCTCTCCCTTTCTCTGTCTCTCTTCCCCCATTTCTCCTCTCTCTGCCTCTCCCTCTGCCTCTCTATCTCCACTCCGCGCTCTACCCGCCTTCCTGTGTGTCTCTCTCTCTCCCTTGCTCTATCTTTCCATTCCCCGGGCTCACTTCTCCTCCCTCTCTTTCTCTCTCCCCCCCGCCCGCCTTATCTCTCTCTCTCAATCCTCCCCACCCTCTCTCTCTCTCTGTTTCTCTCTAAATCACACCTTACTTTACCTTCCTTTATTTCACATTCTCTACTTGACTAGGTATTGAATTTAATTTTCTAATCATCACTTCCTGGTTAAAACTGCCTTTTGAATTTGATGGACAGACATTTCGGCAGATTTGTAAAGGAAAACAGGGATAGAGGGGAAGTCATATTTGAGTAGGGAATTCCAGAGCAATCGCGCACCGCTGCAAAGACCAGCTTTTTCCACTTTCAGATCATTGCCCGACCTTCTCCCTCGCTCAGCTCATCTACCACTGAAACTCTCATTTACACCTTTCTGACCTCTGGACTGGACGATTCCAACCCCCTGATCTCCCACATTCTACCCTCCGTAAGCGTGACGTCATCCGAACCCTGCCGCACTACATCCTGTTCACCCATCACCCCCCGTCCTCTCTGCCCCACCGTGGCCCCTGGTTAAGCAATGGCTGCATATTGAATTGTCCGTCCCTTCATGGCCACATGTCTCTCTCTCTCTCTCTATCTCTGTGAGCTCTTCCAGATCCACAACCCTCCGAGATATTTGTGCCCCGCTGTTTCAGCTATTCCATGGTTCGTAGCCATGCCGTCAGATATCTCGGTCTTAAGCTCTGAAAGTCCCCGCTAAATCACTTCATGACGCATTTCTCCTTGAAGACACCCCTGAAAACCTCCCTCCTGGATTAAGCAACTGAACGAATGCCTCCCGCTGTGGGTCGAACCCTATTATATCATTTAATGCTCCCAAGAAATGCCTTGGGGCGTTTTATTGCACTAAATGTGTGTTTTGTTCTCAATTTATTTTGTCATGGGATGTGGGAGTCACTGGCAGGGCCAGCATTTGATGCCCATCCCTAATTGCCTTTGAACTGAGTGGCTTGCCAGGCCATTTCAGAGGGCATTTAAGAGTCAACCACATTCCTGTGGGCCTGGAGTCCCATGTAGGCCAAACCAGACAAGGATGGCAGATTTCCTTCCCTAAAGGGCATTAGCGAAATGGATAGGGTTTTCAAAATGACAATTTATGGCCGCTTCACGGTCAACATATTGAGGTGAGTTTTTCAATGTCAAGTTATGAATTTAAGTTAATCTCCAGCAGCTGCCGCAGTTGGGATTTGAATCCTTATCCCTTCTTAAACTGTAATGCAAAGACTTGGACAAGATTCTTTAGCTGCGGCCTAGCTGCTGACGTGCGAAGGGTCGGTGTGACATTTACTTTTGCTTTGGCACACACAAACATACGAATTAGGGGCAGGAGTAGGCCTCTCGACCCCTTTGTGCCTGCTCAGCTATTCAGTAAGGTCATGCCAGATCTGACTGCGGCCTCAACTCCACACTGCCGCCTAGCCCCGAAAACCTTTGACTTCCTTGTTAGTAAAGAATCCACCTAACTCTGCTTTCATAATATTCATAGACTCTGCCTCCACCGCTCTCTGGTGAAGAGAGCTCGAAAGTTTCATGACCTTCAGAGAAAGGTAAATCTCCTAATCTCTATCTTAAAAGGGAGACCCCGTATTTTCAAACTGCTTCCCCTAGTTCTCGTCTCTCCCACAAGGGGGATCATCCTTTCAGGGACGACACTGTCAAGCCCCCTCAGGATCTTATATGTTTCAATAAGATCACCTTCATTCTAAACCCCATAGAATACAGACCGAGGCTATCCAACCTTTCTTCGGGAGGTGCTGTATGGTACTCGAAGCACCAATTATAAAGTTGGGGATTGTATCTTTTGTAAACACCCTTATCACCTTGTCCGGCCACATTCGCAGATGTACAAGTGTGACAGACACAGCTTCTTTGCTGAGCTGGGCTAAATAAAGTGAAGCGTTAAATATTGCAGCAATGGAATTGTGAACGTCCATAATATGCATTCTGCTTTTCATTGTCTAAATGAAAGGGCAGCATGTTTAACCCTAGAATTCGCACTCGTCTTATATTAATATGCGGTATCTTTGTGAGCTGCAGCCAGTGACAATGTGAGCTCGCTAAGATGTTCCACTGCATAACTCTGCGGTTCAAAGGCACAGCTTCCTGTGAACAGCTCAACGCGCCTGAAAAGGCCCCTTGATTCTGCCCCATTATATTGTTGACGTCTATTGCGGTGGGATATGTCACATCTGCCACCGCCTTAGGGTCAAATACACACGCGAGAAGGTGGTTCAGGCACAATTCTGGAAAAAAAAATCGCCAGTCGCTCGCTCTCATCTTTCTCTCGCACAACCACTCACTATACCGTTAAAACCTCGATTAATATTTAAATTATATGATTCTGTGACATGTATATACGATTTAGCGAAAGCCCAAATGAAACTAACACCACGGAGATACGAATTGGGAGCAGAAGTTGGACAGGCGATGACCTACTGGTAATGTCACAAGAAAAGTAATCCAGAAACGCCGGGTTAATGCTCTGGGGGCACGTGTTCGAATCCCACCACAACAGCCGCTGGAATTTCAGGTTAGTTCATAATCTGCAGTAATGGTAACCGTGAAAGCGTCATCGATTGTCATAAAAAACCCATCCGGTTCACAAATGTCCTTTAGGGAAGGAAATCTGCCGCGCTTACCTGGACTAGCCAACATATGTGACTCCGGACCCACAGCAATGTAGTTGACTCTGAAACGCCCTCTAAAATGGACTAGCAGGCCACTCAGCTGCTGAAGAGCAATTAGGGATGGGCAACAAATGCCTGTTCATGTCACAAAAGAATACATTTAAAAAGTAGGCCATTCGGCCCCAGCGGGCTTGCCTCAACGTTTGGTGACATCATGTCTGGTCTGATTGCGTCTCAACTCTACTTTCCTGTCTATCCCCCGTGCCCTGTAACTCCCTAGTAAATCAAGGATCAGTTTTTAAAAATATTCAATGACTCAGCCTCCACGACTCCCTGGGGAAACGGATTCCACATACAAATTAAATTCTCGTTATCTCCGTCATACATGGGGGATCCGTGATGAAGCTCTGTCCCCTCGCTCTAGTCTCTCCCACAAGGATAAACATCCTCCCCGCATCCACCCTGTCAAGTCCCCTCGGGATCTTTATATGTTTCTGTAAGGTCACCTCTCACTATTCTGAACTGCAATGGATACAGGTCCAGCCTTTTCTCTTGAGAAAACCCCTCCTCCCCAGATTCAGCTCAGTGAACCTTCTCTGAAATATATCACTGCCCAGAAATGCTACCCCCGTTCTTTCGAGTTACATATATTCCGCTGCAAAATGGCGAGTTTCAACTTGGGCATGTTCCTCTCGGTAAAATGCCAAGCAGCTTCATACCAGAGTCAATAATCAAACCATTGTGGTCGCGACTGTAGGCTTCGTCTGACAATTCAAAATGGTTCGTTGGACATTGACTGTGAGCACCAACTTCTCCTTGTGAAAGGTAGATGACACGATATGTCTTACCACTAAGAACGACTTGGCACAGCAGCATCTTGCAAAGCAGGGCGGCTTTCCTCGACATTAACATCGCCTCCGTCTTGATCCAGAGACAATGCAGTCAATGTGGACTGGTCGCAGCCTCTGCAGTTAGGTGAGCGCAGCAGTGCCTGTCCTTGTGAGAATTGCAGCCACCAGCTGCTTGCGTCAAGCAGGTTGCCATAGAAACTTGCAAACACGAGCCAGCAAGCACCGGAAGGAGGTTTGCTGTGGTCATCACATCTAGGTCAGTTTCTTATCTCTGAACGTCTAACGCATAAACTGACACACAAATGTAAAGCCTTAAAATATTTTGAGTTGTCCAATTAGCACAAAATTATCACGTGATTTTCTGTGTGTCTGTGCCGGGGCAGTGTGAGTTTCTGTACTGGGACTGTGTAAGATTCTGTGCTGGGATTGTGTGAGTTTCTGTACTGGGACTGTGTAAGATTCTGTGCTGGGACTGTGTGAGTTTCTGTGCTGGGTGTGTGAGACTCTGTACTGGGGCTGCGTGCAATTCTGTACTGGGGCTGTGTGAATTTCTGTGCTGGGGTTGCATGAGTTTATGCTTGATGATTGGGAGCACTTTAGAATTCAGCAAAGGAGGGCCAGGGGATTGATTAAGAAGTGGAAAATAGAGTACGATAGTAAGCTTGAGCGGAACATAAAAACTGAC
Source organism: Cetorhinus maximus (assembly GCF_964194155.1). NCBI lineage: Eukaryota > Metazoa > Chordata > Chondrichthyes > Lamniformes > Cetorhinidae > Cetorhinus > Cetorhinus maximus. Next base: position 7,588,892 of record NC_135911.1, on the reverse strand, counting down.
TGTAAAAGTTTCTATAGACGTGTGAAGAGAGAAAGATTGGTGAAGATAAATGTACGTCCCTTACAGTCACAAACAGGGGAATTTATAATGGGGAACAAATAACAAGGGGGCAGAACCTTAAAATTGGAGCCAGGCCGTTCAGGGGGTGATGTCAGGAAGCACTTCTTCACACAAAGGGGAGTGGAAATCTGCGATTCCCTCCCACAGAAAATGCTGTCGAGGCTGGGAGGGGTGAATTGAAAATTTGAAAACCGAGATTGAGAGATTTTTGTTGGGTCGGGGGGTTAAGGGTTATGGATCAAGGTGGGTGGATGGGGTTAAGATACAGATCAGCCGTGATGTAGTCAAATAGAGAAAGAGGCTAGAGGGGCTGAATGGCCTCTTCCTGTTTCTGGGCAACAGGCTCGATAGGGATGAATGGCGTCAGTGACAGGAAAGGAATGGAGGTATAGCTCCAAGTCAGGGTGGTGTGTGGCTGTGAGGGGAACCTGCAGGTGATGGTTGCCCTGGCCCTTCAAGGTGATAGAGGTCGCGTGTTTGTGACCGCAACAAACTCTCCAGTCATGACCAACCAAATACATACTTTGGTTCTGTCCTCACAAAGGACGACACAAATAACATAATGGAAATGTTGGGGAACACTAGGTTGAGTGAGAGGGAGAAACTGAAAGAAATCAGTATTAGTAGGGAAATGGTGATGGAGAAATTGATGGGATTGAAGGCTGATAAATCCCCAGGGCCTGATAATCTACATCCCAGGGTACTTAAGGTAGTGGCTCTAGAAATAGTGGATGCCTTGGTGGTCATCTTCTGAGATCTATAGTCTCTGGAACAGCTCCTACAGATTGGAGGGCAGCTAATGTAACCTCACTATTTAAAAAGGGAGGTAGAGAGAAAGCAGGGAATGATAAACCAGTCAGCCTGACGTCGGTAGTGGGGAAAATTCTGGAGTCCATTATAAAAGATTTAACAGCTGAGCTCGTGGAAAACAGTGGCAGAGTCGGACAGAGTCATCATGGGTTTATTAAAGGGAAATCATGCTTGACAAATCTACTGGAATTTTTCGAGAATGTAACTCGTAGAGTTGATGAGGGAGAGCCAGTGGTTGTGGTTTATTTGGACTTTCAGAAGGCTTTCGACAAAGTCCCACATTAGAAATTGGCGTGTAAAATTAAAGCACATGGGATTGAGGGTAGTGTATTGAGATGGATAGAAAACTGGTTGTCAGACAGGAAACAAAGAGTAGGAATAAACAGGTATTTTTCCGAATGGCAGGCATTTGACTAGTGGGGTACCGCAGGTATCAGTGCTGGGACCCCAATATTCACAAGATATATCATTGATTTAGATGACGGAAATAAATGTAATATCTCCAAATTTGCAGATGACATAAAGCTGGGTGGGAGGGTGAGCTGTGAGGAGGATGCAGAGATGCTCCAGTGTGATTTGGACAAGCTGAATGAGTGGGCAAATGCATGGCAGATGCAGTGTAATGTGGATAAATTTGAGGTCATCCACTTTGGTAGCAAAAACAGGAAGGCAGATTATTATCTGAATGGCTATAAATTGAGAGAGGGTAATGTACAACGAGACCTGGGTGTCCTCGTACACTAGTCGCTGAAGGTGAGCATCCAGGTGCAGCATGCGGTGAAGAAGGCAAATGGTATGTTAGCCTTCATAGCCAGAGGATTTGAGTACAGGAACAGGGATGTCTTGCAGCAATTATACAGGGCCTTGGTGAGACCACACTTGGAATATTGTATGCAGTTTTGGTCTCCTTATCTGAAAAAGGATGTTCTTGCAATAGAGGGAGTGCAGCGAAGGTTTACCAGACTGATTACTTGGATGGCGGGACTGACATATGAGGAGGGATTGAGTCGGTTAGGATTATATTCGCTGGAGTTCAGAAGAATGACGAGGGATATCATAGAAACCTATAAAATTCTCACAGAATAGATGCAGGAAGGAAGTTCCCGATGGTGGGGAAGTCCAGAACCAGGGGTCACAGTCTGAGAATACAGGGTGGACCATTTAGGACTGAGATGAGGAGAAATGTCTTCACCCAGAGAGTGGTGAGCCTGTGCAATTCGCTACCACAGAGAGTAGTTGAGGTCAAAACATTGTATGTTTTCAAGAAGGAGTTAGGTATAGCTCTTGGGGCGAAAGGGATCAAAGGATATGGGGAGAAAGCGGGAGCAGGCTATTGAGTTGGATGATAAGCCATGATCATAATGAATGGCGGAGCAGGCTCGAAGGGCCGAATGTCATACTCCTGATCCTATTTTCTATGTTTATGTTTCTATGTTTCCGTGCTGGCACTGCATGAGTTTCTGTGTTGGGACTGTGTGACGTTCTTTGTTGGGACTGTGTGACTTTCTATGTTAAGACATGAGTCTCTGTGCTTGGAAGGTGTGAGTTTAATTTCTAGGCCTGTGTGAGTTTCTGTGAGGAGACTGTGTGAGTTGCATTGCTGGGGCTGTGTGAGTCTCTGTGCTGAAACCGCTTGAGCTTCTGTACTGGAACTGTGTGAGATTCTGTGTTGGGGCTGTGTGAGATTCTGCGCTGGGACTACGTGGGTTCTGCACTGGCAACGTGTGAGTTACTGTGCTGGGGCTGAGTAAGTTAATGTGTTGTGACTTTGTTAATTGCTGTGTTGTGAATGTGTGAGTCTCTGTGTTGGGAACGTGTGAGTTTCTGTATTAGGGCTGCATGGTTCTTTGTGCTTGGAACGTGTGAGTTTAACTCCGGGAACTGTGGGAGTTTATGTGAGGAGGCTGTGTGAGTTGCGCTGCTGGGGCAGTATGAGTCTTTGTGCTGGGAATGTGTGGGCTCCTGTACTGGGACAGTGTGAGTTTCTGTGCTGGGATTTGGCGGGTTTTTGTGTTGGGGCTGTGTGTGTTTCTGTGCTGGGGCTGTCTGAGTTTCTGTGCGAGGACTGCATCCTTTCTCTACTGGCAATATGTGAGTTACTGTGCTGGGACTGTGTGAGTTTCTCTTCTGGGGCTGTGTGAGTTTCTGTGCAGGGACTGTGTGAGTTTCTGTGCAGGGACTGTGTGAGTTTCTGTGCAGGGACTGTGTGAGTTTCTGTGCAGGGACTGTGTGAGTTTCTGTGCAGGGACTGTGTGAGTTTCTGTGCAGGGACTGTGTGAGTTTCTGTGCAGGGACTGTGTGAGTTTCTGTGCTGGGACCGGGTGAGTTTCTGTGCAGGGACTGTGTGAGTTTCTCTTCTGGGGCTGTGTGAGTTTCTGTGCTGGGACTGTGTGAGTTTCTGTGCAGGGACTGTGTGAGTTTCTGTGCAGGGACTGTGTGAGTTTCTGTGCAGGGACTGTGTGAGTTTCTGTGCTGGGACCGGGTGAGTTCTACGCTGGGACTGTATGAGTTTCTGTGCTGGGACTGCGTGAATTTCTGTGCTGGGGCTGAATAAGTTTCTGTCTGAGAAATTGTGAGCTTCTGGGCTGGGTATCTGTGAGTTTCTGTGCTGGGACTGCGTGAGTCTCTGTGCTGGAACTGTGTGAGTCTCTGTGCTGGGAATGTTTGGGTTTCTGTTCTGGCACTGCATATTTTCTGTACTGGCAATTTGAGAGTTACTGAGCTGGGGCTGTGTGACTTTCTCTGCTGGGACATTATGGATTCCTGTGTTGGGCCTATGTGAGTTTCTGTGCTGGGAATGTGTGAGTTTCTGTGCTGGGAGTCAGTCAAGTTCTGTTCTAGCGCTATGCGAGTTTGGCTTCTGGGGCTATGTGAATTTCTGTTTTTTAAATGTGTGAGTTTCTCTGCTGTGGTCGCATGCATTTCTGTCTGGGACAGTGTCAGTTTCTGAGCTGGGACCACGTGAGTTCTGTGCTGGGACTGTGTGAGTTCCTGTGCTGGGGCTGTTTGAGTTTCTGAGCTGGGAATTTGTGGATTTCTGTGCTGGGAATCTATGAGTTTCTGTTCTGGCGCTGTGTGAGTTTCTGTGCTGGGACTGTGTGAGTTTCTCTGCTGGTACTGCTTGGGTTTTTGTGCTGGAAATGTGTGGGTTTCTGTGCTGGGATGGTTTGAGTTTCTCTGCTTGGACTGCATAGTTTCTGTACTGGCAATTTGAGAGGTAATGTGCTGGGGCTGAGTGAGTTCCTCTGCTGGGACATTGTGGACTCCTGTGCTGGGAATATGAGTTTCTGTGCTGGGACTGTGTGAATTTCTGTGCTGGGACTCTGTGAGGTTCTGTTCTAGCACTTGCGAGTTTCTGTTCTGGGGCTGTGTGAGTTTCCGTGCTGGGATTGCATGAGTTTCTGTCTGAGACTGTGTGAGTTTCTGTGCTGGGAATGCGTGAGTTTCTGTGCTGGGACTGTGTCAGTTTCTGTGCTGGGATTTCATGAGTTTCTGTCTGAGACTGTGTGAGTTTCTGTGCTGGGACCAGGTGAGTTCTATGCTGGGACTGCGTGAGTTTCTGTGCTGGAACTGTGTGAGTTTCTGCGCTGGGACTGTGTGTGTTTCTGTGCTGGAACTGTGTGAGTTTCTGCGCTGGGACTGTGTGAGCTTCTGCACTGGGAGTCTGTCAGTTTCTGTTCTAGCACTATGCGAGTTTCTCTTCTGGGGCTGTGTGAATTTCTGTGCTGGAATTGCATGAGTTTCTATCTGAGACTGTGAGTTTCTGTGCTGGGACTGCATATGTTTCTGTCTGAGATTATGTGAGTTTCTGTGCTGGGACGGGGTGAGTTTATGTGCTGGAACTCGTTGGGTTTCTGAGCTGGGACTTTCTGGATTTCTGTGCTGGGAATCTGTGCGTTTCTGCCCTGAGACGGTGTGACTTTCTGTTCTGGGTCTGTGTGAGTTTCTGTGCTGGTACTCTGTCAGGTTCTGCTCTAGCACTATGAGAGTTTCTGTTCTGGGGCTGTGTGAGTTTCTGTGCTGGGATTGCATGAGTTTCTATCTGAGGCTGTGAGTTTCTGTGCTGGGACTGTGTGAATTTCTGTGCTGGGAATCTGTGCGTTTCTGCCCTGAGACGGTGTGACTTTCTGTTCTGGGTCTGTGTGAGTTTCTGTGCTGGTACTCTGTCAGGTTCTGCTCTAGCACTATGAGAGTTTCTGTTCTGGGGCTGTGTGAGTTTCTGTGCTGGGATTGCATGAGTTTCTATCTGAGGCTGTGAGTTTCTGTGCTGGGACTGTGTGAATTTCTGTGCTGGGACTATGTGAGTTTCTGTGCTGGAACTGTGTGTGATTCTGTGCTGGGACTGTTTGAGTTCCTGTGCTGGGACTGCATAGTTTCGGTACTGGCAATTTGAGAGTTTCTGTGCTGGGACTGTGTGAGTTTCTGTGCTGGGACTATGTCAGGTTGTGTTTTAGCACTATGCGAGTTTCTCTTCTGAGGCTGTGTGAATATTTGTGCTGGGACTGCATGAGTTTCTGTGCTGGAACTGTGTGAGCTTCTGTGCTGGGATTCTGTCAGTTTCTGTTCTAGCACTATGCGAGTTTCTGTTCTGGGGTTGTGTGAATTTCTGTGCTGGGATTGCATGAGTTTCTATCTGAGACTGTGAGTTTCTGTGCTGGGACTGTGTTGGTTTTTGTGCTGGGACTGTTTGAGTTTCTGAGCTGGGACGATGTGGATTTCTGTGCTGGGAAACTGTTAGTTACTGTGCTGGGACTGCGTGAGTTTCTTTGCAGGGACTGTATAAGTTTCAGTGCAGTGACTGCATAATTTCTGTAATGGAAATATGAGAGTTACTGAGCTGGTGCTGTGTGAGTTTCTGTGCTGGGACCTTATGGATTCCTGTGCTGGGAAACTGTGAGTTTCTGCGATGGGACTGTGTGAGTTTCTCTGCTGGGGCTGTGCGACTTATTGTGTTGTGACTTTCTGTGCTGGGACTGCCTGAGTTTCTGTTTTGGGACTGTGTGAGTTTCTGTGCTGGGGCTGTGTAAGTTTCTGTCTGAGACCGTTTGATTTTCTGAGCTGGGACTTTGTGGATTTCTGTGCTGGGAATCTGTGAGTTTCTGTGCTGGGACTGTTTGAGTTTCTGTGCTGGGACTGTGTAAATTATTGTGTTGTGACTTTGTTAATGGCTGTGCTGCGAATGTGCGAATCTCTGTATTGGGAATGTGTGAGTTTCTGTATTAGGGCTGCATGGTTCTCTGTGCTTGGAAGGTGTGAGTTTAACTCCAGGGACTGTGGGAGTTTATGTGAGGAGGCGGTGTGAGTTGCGCTGCTGGGGCAGTATGAGCCTTTGTGCTGGGAATATGTAGGTTTCTGTACTGGAACAGTGTGAGTTTCTGTGCTGGGAATAATTGAGCTTCTGTGCTGGGACTGCGTCGTTTCTGTGGCACTGTTTGAATTACTGTGCTGGGACTGTGTGAGTTTCTGTTTTGGGACTGTGTGAGTTTCTGAGCTGGAACTTTGTGGATTTCTGTGCTGGGAATCTGTGAGCCTCTGTGCTGACACTGTGTGAGTTTCTGTGCTGGAACTGTGTGAGTTGCTGTGCTGGCATTGCATGAATTTCTGTCTGAGACTGTGTGAGTTTCTGTGCTGGGGCTGCGTGAGTTTCTGTGCTGGGACTGTGTGAGTTTCTGTGCTGGGACTGTGTGAGTTTCTGTGCTGGGACTGTGTGAGTTTCTGTGCTGGGACTGTGTGAGTTTCTTTGCTGGGAATGTGTGACCTCCTGTGCTGGAAAGGTGTGAGTTCATGTGCTGGGATTGTGTGAGTTTCTTTTATGGGAATGTGAGTTTCTGTGCTGGGCTTGTGTGAGTCTCTGTGGTGGGATTGTGTGAGTTCCTGTATTGGAACTGTATGAGCTTCTGTGCTGGGACTGCACAAGTCTCTATACTGGGACTTTGTGGGTCTCTATGCTGGGACTGTGTGAGTTTCTGTGCTGGGACTTTGTGAGTTTCTGTGCAGGGATAGTGTGAGCTCCTGTGCAGGGATAGTGTTATTTTCTGTTCTGGGCATGTGTGAGTTCTGTGCTGGGACTTTGTGAGTTTCTGTGCAGGGATAGTGTGAGTTTCTGTGCAGGGATAGTGTGAGTTTCTGGGCAGAGATAGTGTTATTTTCTGTTCAGGGCATGTGTGAGTTTCTGTGCTGGGACTGTGAGAATCTTTGTGCTGCGGCTACATGGATTTTTGTGTTTGTACCGTGTGCTTTGAGACTATGAAGCAGTATCTGGTCGGTCTGTGTATACGTCAAGATCTAAACCCTCTCTGAATGTCGAACGTGTTCAATCCCTGCTTATTGCTTATATCTGACCCTTGTAGATTTGCGTCTCACGGATTTGGGCATGTGCTGTGAGGGGGAAAATACCAAAGCTCCAAGAACTTAATCAATGGGAGGATAGAGGAATTGGATGGAATCTGAGGAGGAGAACCAGTAATCGCAAAGCAAATATAAATGTGGGCCTCATTTCAAAGAGAATGAGGTATAAAAATAGGGAATTCTTGCTAAAATTATACAAGGCACTATTTAGACCATACCTAGAATGCTGTGAACATTTTTGGTCCCTTTATGTAAGGAAAGATATACTGGCATTGGAGGCAGTCCAGAGAAGGTTCACTAGGTTGATTCCGGGTATGGAGGGATTTTCTTATGCAGTGTGGTTGAGTAGGTTGGGCCTGCACTTATTGGAGTTTAGAATAATGAGAGGCGATCTTAGTGAAACACATAAGATTCTTAGGGGCTTTGACAGGGTAGATGCTGAGCGGTTGTTTCCCCTTGTGGGAGAGTCTAGATCCATAGGGCATAATCTCAGAGTAAGGAGTCACCCACTTAAAACAGAGATGAGGAGGAATTTCTTCTCTCAGAGGGCAGTTAATCTGTGGAATTCTTTAACACAGAGGGCTGTAGAAGCTGGGTCATTAAGTATATTCAAGGTAGAGATAGACTGGTTTTTAATCAGGAGGGGAATCAAGTGTTATGGAGAAAGGGCAGGAAAGTGGAGTTGCACATTATCAGATCAGCCATGATCTCATTCAATGGTGGAGCATACTCGATGGACTGAATGGCCTACTTATGCTCCTACGTCTTATGCTCTTATGGCCTAACTCAGCCTGATCCTAGAGCCTTCTTGTCTCTCTTTGTTGTTAGAATCTCATCTATTTTTCTCATGCTTCCCACTTTTACTTTTTCTCACTTCATGTTCTCCATGTTTTTATCTGTTCATTTCATCTACAGCTTTTGCTCCCTCCCTACCTTTTCTACTAAGACCCTCTTTCTTTCTTATCCATGAATCTTTTGTTTTTCCTTCTCTCGACCCCTTCACAGCTGAGTATGATAGTGACCTCCGGTTCATGTGAATTTCGCGGTTGCTTTATTTCTCCAGTCTCGAAACTTTATTTCGATGCAGCATCGTTCAACATTTACACTTCATGAGTCTGTATCCAGGTGCAGGGAACTCGTGATTTGGTTACTGAAAATCTCTGAGACCCTCAAACCATCGCTTGTAGTAGCTTCCATCCACCAGCAGAGGGTGGGGTTGCATCGCCTTGATCACAAGACAAACAGGTTTCAGGAGGTGATCGGCGCTGACATTTCATTAATTCGTTCATCCAGAAGACTAATGAACACCCATTATAGCAGCCAGCCGAATGCAAATTGGCACCAAGCGGAACATCTATTGCATTGGACTGGGAGCGGCTCCCCATCTCATGGGGAGACTTTTAAAGTTTCCCGACAGAGCGATCTGCTAGCTTTTGCTGCCATAAAGCTGGGGATCAAAGTTAAACGGTTCTGTTCCATTACAGAGCACAGGAAAGTAACCCAAGGTAGTTGCTGAACACAGTTGTCAGTTTCCGATGCAAAAACCTTGTCCAAGGTATCAATGATATTATTAGGCGAGTAATCCATTAAACAAGTGTTCAAATCTAACCATGGCATTTTAATATTGTGAAAACAGTTTTGACAAATTTGGAAATAAATTTAAAAAAAATACTGATTTGCATGAAAGCGACCACGAAGCTGATATAATGTGACAAGTTAATCTTGTCTTTCAAAATGTGACTCCAGCCCCACATCAAAACCTTGATGCTAAACTGCCCTGACTGGCTTCGAAACCCATCCCATCATATCAAACTCCGGACAGTAAAGACTGAGGAGGTAAATGTCCAAGTTGCCATTTAATCCACCGTCGACAAAACCGACTTAGAAGATCGAAGCATGAAGTCAGGCTTGAAGGATTTAATCTAGCGAACTCTCAGTCCGACACTTTGTTAATATCTGCTGCGAGTTGGCACTGAGGTCGTCGTTTATTACACTGGACCTGGTAAGGGAATCGATGGAGAGAGTCGACACTGTCCAGTGAAGCTATTTTACAAGGCAACCGGGAATCCTGCATGAAACAAGGTCCAACGAGGGAAACACGAGATATTATTAAAAAGAATAAACAGCCGGAAAGTCCCATTGATCTCCAGAGAGCTGTCCCTGCCCCATTTCAGCAGCATGTTGGGAATGGAAACAGATTTGGGACTGTAGGTCAAAACTCCCCACGGTGAGAATGTAACATGTTAGCAATTAATTTCTGACAGATCACCATTCTGAAAACACTTTCTACAATATGAACTTTCTGTTCTAAGTCATTGAACAAGTTGTGTTCAGCTATTGATGAACGCCATTTGTGAGAATAGGGTGAATCCACCTGCATCTTATTTACATTTAACAGCAGCGTATGCACTGGGCTCCTGAATCTACAAATGAATTTCAGGTTTGTGAAAGTTTGAGAAACTGAGTGCGGCGTACAGAATCTCCTCACTTGCAGCTGGTTTGGATGCAGTCTCTCGAACATCAACATTACCGTCCGGGCCTTGGCTCTGTAACAGAAAGCTGTGTGTTAGACATGGAGCAAGTGGAATGGATGGGATTGTCATATCTGTAATACAATAATCTCTTTCATTTTATCTCTGATACCAATCTACTGTTCATACTCAATTAGAAAAAGTACTTTAAATTCTGCATTTTAATTTCAACAGACATCTGCTATACAAGAAATGTCCATGACGTTTTGACCAGGATCATGTCCAGCACATCACCTCCAGACAGTAGATTGGGGTGGTCTGTCCATCATTAGAAAGCCCAGTCAAACAAGATTTCATGACACTCGTTAGGCGGTTGAATTGCACGTTTAGTGTGGTTAGAAACAGATTAATAATCAGGTATATATCTCCTTTCGAAGTTCTCCTTTCCTTCATCCCACTAACCTGCGTGGTCCAGGGGCGATGCACCACAGCATAAGTCGCTGAATCATTGTTGGTTGTGGGGACACAAGCGATGTCACTTGACATCTTCCTGATGATTAAATAAAAGTAAGACAAGTTTCACAGCTGCTTAGAATGAAGTTTCATATACCTACTAGAGTCAGTGTGTTCAATTATAGCTGCGTGCTGTACCATCAGGAACTTGGCCCCCTATCATTTCCTGATTAACATTGACCCAGTTTGGTTCCTGTTTACTTATTGCCCGTAAACTTCCATCTTTCTATGTGAAGGTTTCCCTCTATCTCAGAAAGTTTATCAATGAGTTGGACCCGCCAGCACTGGGAGAATTTACCAACTGATAGAGTATTTCATCGTCTGTGTAGAGAGCTTGTAACGGTTGGCCAAATATCGGGCACAGTCACTCGGCACATTAAGTTATCATTGTTTAAAATATATATCAATTTTTTTTAAAGTACAATGTGTGCACACCGAACACATGTAAGGGAGAGTTACTGTTTGTTAACACTACGTTAGAGAGATGATTATGGGTTTCATACAGAGTCATAACAATATATTAAGTAGCAAAGAAATGTTTCATGCAGCCGGTTCACAAGTTGTTAACAAGCAGGAGTTCTCGATATTGGCTTAACACGTTGTGTTCAGAGCTGACTGGAGAGATTAATGTAACATCCTAAAATGAACTTCCAAATTAGCAGGCCGGACTTCCTGTTGAAATAAATGAAAATGACGAGCAAAACTAGAAACGATCAGGGGGTCAATCAGGGTTAGACCATCATGCTTGAACTTCCGTGGCAAACGGTTCCTCCAATTACAGTCTCTCCCTCCCTTCCTCACACTCCCTCCCGCAGGCTCCAAGGGAGAGGCAGAAAGGGTTCGGGGAATAAGGGGAAACCTGAGCCTTCAACGTTCCTCGCAGAGCCCATCAGATTGTCTAAACCAGTCCCGGAGAGCACCGGGAGCAGGTTTTACCTGAAACAACACTGATGTTCACTGTGATCCACCTCTGCCCCAGTAAGGAACTCATGCAATTAACTCTTGAAGGCAGGACTAGAGTCGAGCACCCATCACACCAGAAGGAAGTGTATTCCAGTATTGCACTCAAACATTAGTGAGTGACATTGCACAGGTTAAATACGGATTGGTGGAAATTGGACTTTAGCGATAAATTTTATTCTTCGCGCTCAGTTTGGAAACCTGGATTGTGTTTTGTTTTCAATTCCAAATAACTTTTGTCTAATGTAATTCGCTTACAGTTTCTTCATTCGGCTCTGGAGAACTGGGGCTGACAAACAATTTCATTCCCACATGCATGTGAGAGCTCATTCCGATCAATAGCCCAGTGCGGGATTGACCAGGGGATATGAGCCTACGTCATTCCCGTATTTTCATTGTATAAGGACCTGGGCTTCCATTAACTGCCCCTTCACAATTCTTAGCTCACTTTCAGGGCCATGAATTTCAGGGCAAACCTTTTTAAGCAGTAACTCCGCCGCTGCAGAAATCCTAATGCCCCTTTCAAATCTGTGTTTAACTATTTATGCCGCACACACATACCTGCGCACTTTCACTGCGATCAGAATCAGAATGATAACTGCGGCAACTGTTCCAACTGGGATGAAAATTATCCAGGGGAAAATTCCTAAAATAATCAAAAATATCTTGCTGTACATTATTGGCCTACGTTACAACTTAGTTGCAAGATTATTTCTTTCTGAATGTAAAAACACCTTTGAGATTTAATAAATAGAAGTCTGAGTTATTCTATCATTTCCTCAAACTCAGGTCTTAATCTCATTAAAAATCCCTGTTGTGGTTTCGGTGTTGTGTTGTGGACTCTTCACCCCGCAAGGATTTGAACTCATTCCTCCTGATTAGAATTGGAACTGGATTTCAGACACATTTATGGCCCTGTTTTCTGTCCTTTGTGAATCTGTAAGACTTGCATGAATCTTGGTTTAATTTATGGCAAGCTCATGTGAAAATAAAACTAATGGAGTGCCCGGATACAACGTCATCTACACGTCCCAGCCTTGTGAATCTCTCAGTGCGACGGGGATGCTTTAACACAGCAGTCACATCTGACCCTAGCAAACTGCCATGACCCAATATTTCCTGTACATTTTTTCATATTTTAACACTGATCACAAAAGGCTTCAAAAAGATGGCTTCCTGAGTACTTTTATGGATTGATACCACTTCCCTGACTCCAGAGGGAACAAAAATAACCTTCCAGACCGATGTTGAATCAATACCCTTTCCTGAAACTAATTCAAAAAGATAATTCAAATTGACAGGGCCCCTCAGACACAAAAACATTGAAACGACAACCTAGCACGTGTAAACAACATAGTACCCTATTTGTGGAAAAATATACTGTTCAAGTTCATGTTCAAGTCACATGATGAGGAAGCCGCTTTTGTTGTCTGCTTAATTACGGAAACAGGAAGAAGTTTTCTTGCAGACAGAGTTCCAACGGAAGTCATCAAACTCGCCGCAATCATCCCAGCAAACCAAGGCAATTGCCAAAAATACCATAAAAGTTGGGGATTGACTCCACCTAACTTGTTCCAACTTCGAGTTCACCTGCGAACCAAGAACCTACCTCCTGGAAATATCACTACAAGAAGCCTCAAAGCTTACAAATATTCATCTGCTTCATAAGACCTTCACTTCAACTCAAGCATCAACTCATCAATGAAGCTGCAGGCCTGCCACGAACGAGGCTGGGATAACTATAATTTGCAACATATTGAATGATCTTCATATATGTGTCCTTTTTTGTGTTTGTAGTGTGTGTGTGAAACGAGTGTGAGTCACGTTTTTAAACATCTGGGCTATGTGCGTGATAATAAATGACCTTTATTTTAAATCTCACAATAATATTGCTGCTGCAATTATTTAATTGGGGCAATCTCTTTGAGGTTATGAAAACACACAATCCTTAGATACGAACTTATTAATCACGGGTAGTAAAAAGGAACGCATTAATTCTGTCTGTGACACAACTGACGTGAACCAAACTTACAGAGCAGTATTTGCATTACCAAGGCAATATCAAACTTCACAGCATGGGGTTAATGATCTAAGTTAGGTTACGTTCCCAGGTATAACCTCGATATCCTCTATAAATCCATATTATACTCAAAGTTGGTTGCTTCCTGTTCAATATATCATTTCAGTCTCTAACAAGCCTTTTCAATTATCCTGCTTCAAATTTCAAGAATAACTCGTTTCATGGTCTTCCCTTGGAACCTACAAATGGGTTGGGGGTGGAATATCCTCAGGCTATGAGGTCGAAAAGTTAGGACAGAAAGGAGGAATTTCTAAACTTAGAATGTCGCAAACCATTGTAATTCTCTATGCTGAAGAGCTGTGAATGCTTAGCCACTGACTTTATTTAAGGTTGAGATAAGTTTAGGGCCAGAGGGGAATCAAGGAATGTGAAGAATTCGCGACAGAGTGGATTTGTGGTCAACAATCAGCTATGACCTTATTGGATGAGGAGTAGCCTCGAGGCAGACACACAAGAACACAAGATATAGGAGCATGAAGTAGGCCGTTCGGCCCCTCGAGCCTGCTGCACCATTTAATAAGATCATGGCTGCTCTGATTGTGATCTCAACCCCGCTTTCCTGTCTGTCCCCAAAACCCTCGACTTCCTTGTCGATAGAAAATCTGTCTAACTCAGCCTTAAATACATTCAATTACCCAGCCTCCACTGCTCTCTGGGGAAGTGAATCTCACAGACTAACGACCCTGTGAGAGAAAAAAAACATCTCACCTCAATCTTACATGCAGGAGTCCTAAGTTTTAAACTGTGACCCCAGTTCTAGCATCCCCAACAAATGGAAACATCATCTCAGAATCGTCTCGTTCAAGTCACCTCAGGATCTTATATGATTCATTGAGATCGGCTTTCATTCTATGAAACTGCAATGGGTATAGGCCCAACCTGTTAACCTTTCCCCATGAGATAACCCCTTCGCGCAAGGAATCAGTCGAATGAACCCGTTTCTGAACTGCCTCTAATGCAATTGTATCCTTTACTAGACAAGGAGACCAAAACTGTACAAAATATTCCAGATGCGGTCTCACTAGGGTGTCCTACAGCTGTAGCAACACCTCACTACTTTTATGCCCGAATGCCCCTTACAATTAAGGCCAACATTCCATGTGCCTGCCCAATCACTTGCTGTACCTACATGCTAACTTTTTTTGTAATTCATGTACCAGGAAACCTGGATCCCTCTGTACCATGAAGTTCTGCAGTCTTTCTCCATTTAAATGACAAACTGTTTTTCTTTCCTGCCAAATTGGACAAGTTCACATTTCCACACGTTACACTCCAGCTGCACTTTTTCCCCCACTCACGTAACCTATCTATATCCATTTGTAGACTTTTTATGCTCTCTTGAAAACATGGTGACTCTGCTTAATTGCATTATGATTTTCTAAATGCCCTGTTACTGCCCCCTTGATAATGAATTTTAGCGTTTTCCACCTGACTCACTAAGCTAATTGGCTGATTGTTAATTGATTTCTGTCTCCCTCATAGTGGTATTGTCACTGGACTGGTATTCCAGACAGCTAGGGTAATGCTCTGGGGACCCAGGTTCAAATCCCATCGTGGCAGATGATGAAATTTGAATTCAGTAAAAATCTAGAATGAAAAGTCTGATGATGCCCATGAAACCATTGCCGATTGTCGTATAAACACATCTGTTTAATCAATGCCCTTTAGGGAAGGAAATCTGCTGCCTTTACCTGGTCTAATCCACGTGCGACTTTAGGCCCACAGCAATGTGCTTGACTCTTAAAAATGCCTTCTGAACAGGGGCAATTAGGGATGGGCAACAAATGTTTACCTAGTCAGTGATACCCACATCTAATGAGCGAATTGAAGAAAAACTCAGAGGGCATTTAAGCATCAACCATGTAGGCCAGCAGCTTTCTTTCCCTAACAGGCAGTAGTGTACCAAACTAGATTTTACTACAATTGGAAAAGGGTTTATGGTCATCAATAATTCCAGGTTTTTTTACTGACTATAAATTTCACGATCTGCCATGGTGGGATTTGAGCCCAGGTTCCCATTACCATGGGTCCCTGGTCCAGTGACAATACCACTGTGCCACCACCTTCCTTCCCTTTTGGCCAATGAACGAGATATAAATGGACATCTGGGGGATGGGTTATTGGTGCAGGCTGCTGATAGGATAGGCTACGGATTACTATCAGATTCTGAAAAGGGAACTGGACTTTCTTAACTGTTTATTTTAATTCGAAAAATGTCATTTTCAAGATAATTTGGCAAGTGTAAGACGACTGAATTTTAAAATTGGTGGTTTTGATTGCTGATTGGCCATTGATGGAAATACAATTGGAGATAACTTCAGTATTGAACTGACAAGTGGAGCTGGAATGTAGTGACACTATTCTAATTGAGTTACTGACTGAACTGTGACTCCATTATATCATTCAATCGATGAAGCATATGCCCTCAGTGTGGAGCTGGTATTTGCTGACCGTATTATAATTGAGTTAGTGACGGAACTGTGACTCCATTATAGTATTCAATAGATTAAACAAGTACCCTCATTGTGGAGCTGGTATTTCCTGATAGAATCACCGTATTTATTTGCTGCTTCACATGAAATCGTGTTACCAGTTCCCGTTGGTAGGGTCAGTCTCAGCGAGCTCTCCACCAGGGTCCTATTCACCGCCCAGGTGATGATTTCCACATCTGACATGATCCCAGGGAGGATTCCCCCATTGAGGCCCCATGTAACGTTTGCAGGTGGATTGGCTCTAATTCTGCAGGTACAATTAGTCCAATATGCAGAAGTAGTGCAGATCGGGCCCTCTATTATTCTAGGTTTATCTAAAAAGAGGAGAAAAAAAACGAAACTATTAGAAATAACAGTAGCAGTTTCTAAACTCCATTAATTTAATTCTTGAAAGAACCACGATACTTATAGTGGACTCTGAAAAAGAAACACATTTAAAAAAAACAATAAAGCAGTCGACATAACACAAGTTCAACAGTATGTTATATATTCAAACAAATCAGGTTAACACTAAACAAAAAAAAATATAGTTAATATCAGGAATGTTCATCCCAACTAGACTTCTCCTGAGAGATGTCGTGGGAGATTGCTCAAACCAGAGGAAATGCAACTGAAATTTATTTGCATAATGTTCCGAAAAATGCGTTTTAACTGCCAGTGTTTGGGGAAAAAAGTCAAATAATTTCCCTAATTTTGCCCTTATTAGCATCTTCCTTTGTGGTGGGCTGGCTTGTTTCTTCATAGGTTCAGCTAACAAGGCGACAATTCAAACGATGAAACCTCATAATATTAACTTGTTAGTTCAATATTGATACATATTTTGGAGAGGCTTGAGTTAACTGAGGACACCCAGCTCTGATTTGTAAGGAAAACTAATAGTGCTTGAGTAACCGAAAAGATTTTTTTTCACGAAGTAACAGAAGATGCTGATGAGAGAGGGTGGGGGGGGTGGGGGGCGGTGTGGTTGTTGGGGGGAGAGGACAGCAATAGGTGTTGCCAATATGGCCTCTAAGGTAGAGTTTGACAAAGTACCGCATAAAAGTCTGGTTACCTAAATTAAGGCCCATGGAGTAGGGAGGTTTGTCAGCTTGGTTAAAAAAATTGGCTTAAAGAAAGGAAACATCCAGTCTTGGTGAATGGTTGTTTTTAGGACTACCGGGTGGTTGACATTTCATTGCTCGGACTACTGATTTTCTGACATTTATAACTCAGTATGCTGCAATACAGAATAAAATTTCAAAATGTTCTCATCATAGCCAACGTGGTGGACAGCGGCAATGAGTCTCATTGTATGCAGCTAAGCATAGATTACCATCATGGGCAGACATGTTTCAGATGGAATTGAATGCAGGGAAATGTGAGGTTACGCATTTTATCAGAAGGGATAGAGAGAGGTAAGATCGACTCTAAGCTATAATCTAGGCAGATAATTGATATTTAGTATCGATAAATGCGAGGATAATCTACTCAGATGGGACTGAACGAGATAGAAATCTAGACAAGCCGGGCGGACTGCAGAAGCTATCGGATTGTGATAGGGAATCTGACTACTAAAAGTGTTTATTTTAATTCAGAAAACAAACATTTTCAATGTCATTGTCTGTTTCTTCTGTTCCTATAACTTTGCTTTTCATATATGCAGCAAGTTTCAGGTATTGCTAGTGACACTGTTCATTGGTATCGGTCATTGATGGAAAGTGCACCGAGTACTAACTAGAGGTAGATTCAGTTTTGAGCTGCTGAACGCAGCTGGCATTTGCTGACACTATTATAATTGAGTTAGTGACTGAGCTGTGACTCCATTATAATATTCAAAAGATTAAGCATGTACCCTCAGTATGGAGCTCGTATTTGCTGACAGAATCGCCGTGTTTATTTGCGGCTTTACATGATATTAGATTTCCAGTTCCCGTTGGTAGGCCCAGTCTCAGCGAGCTCTGCACCAGGGACTTATTCACCGCCCGGGAGATGATTTCCACATCTGAATTGATCCCAGGGAGGATGCTCCCATTGAGCCTCCATGAAATGTTTGCAGGAGGATTGGCTCTGACCCTGCAGGTGCAAATCGTCCAATTTGCAGATGTGGTGCAGATTGGGCCCATTATTATTCTGGGTTTATCTAAAAGAAATACAGAAATGATTATGTTTAAGAGTTGTTTCTATAAATAATTAATTTGTGTTCTTAAGTAAATCCAATGCATTTGGTATCTTTTTTTTCCAAATTGGGAAATATTACCAGTTATATATATTAGCCGTTTAATAGCGTGTTATATTTTTTTCTTACTTTTTTGCTTATTTTTTCCTGAGGAGCAAGTTTACATTTAATCTAACGAATGTTCATCCCAAACACACTTGTCTTGAGAGATACACCGGGAGATTCCTCAAACGGAGCAAATGCAGAATGATAATTATCTTTCATGTTGCCAAAATGTGTTTCATCCGTCAGAGTTTGGAGAAAACATCATCTTATTTCAACATATTCCCCAGCACCCCCCTTTAAAGCATTTTCCTTTGTTGAGGGCTGCCGTGTTTCTTCAGCTGTTCAGCTAACGAGACAACTGGGCAACGGTACGCTAACAAGACTTTGCAGACACGCGTCAAATGGAATTGGATAAGAAGGACTGTGAGGTGATGGATTTTGGGAATATAAATTAAATGGCACCGTTCCAAAGAGAATACAGGGACGTGGAGTTGCAAGTGAACAGATTCTTGAAAGTGACACGTTGAGAGGGAAGATCGCAAAGCTTATGGGATCTTCGGGGTCATAAACAGGGATACTTATTACAAACACAGGGAAGTTATGCTGGACCCCTATACATCTCCAGTTAGGCCACAGTTAGAAGATTGTGTCCAGCTCCATTTATCACACTTTAAGAAGGATGTAAGTGTCTTGAAGAGGGTGCAGAGGAATTTTACCAGAATGGCTGCAGCGATTGGGGATTTTCATTGCAATATTAGGTCGCATAAGCTGGTGTCGTTCTACACTAGGCAAAGCTGGGGAAGATTTGATAGGGATGTACCGAGATTATAGCGGGAAGCAAATAAAAAATGTTCCCATGAGCTGATGGTGGGACAAAGAGTAGGGGACACGATTTAAGATTTTTGTCAGGTGATGCGGCGGGATTATGAGGAAGAGTTCATTTGTGTACCGAATGTTATCGAGCTGGACCTCCATATATACAAAATGGACGAAGTGAAGACAATGAATGATTTCAAAAGGAAATTGAGTGGATTATTGTAGGAAATAAATGTGCTGCGTTGCAAGGATGGAACAAAGGGATGGCTCTATTTGCATTCCCTTACAGAAAGATAGCATGGACACGATTGGCTGAACGCCATCTTTCTATACCATGAGTGATGTGTAACGGTATGACATGCCAGTAGGAGGGCTGCCATCACTAATCCGAGGATTTTGGAAGTTATATGCTCCTCAAAATGCGAAATGTTAATTCTATGGAATGGAAAAATTATTCTCTCAGACTACCAGCATTACCTGTGAAGAACTGGATGCAGAATAATGTTTGCAGCAAGTGTGCTTGTGGGCCAAACTCATAAAGATACCATCCGGTGAATTAATGCCACAGTGAGCAATATTCCACTCCTGCCAACATGAGCCAGATCGCTAGGTTAATTTCTATCATTGAAACATTCGAGGCTATGCTCAGCCCTGCCTGCACAAAAGGGCCTCGCCACTGCCTTTATCCCAGCCTCATTCAATGTGGAGCCTTCCAGCAAGGGTACAAGGGAAAGTTGGAATTTAACGCAGAGTTCGTGATATGAACGGCAAATATCAAATTGAGAAGTTCATGCACACTTACGTTGCACAGAAATCTGCGTGGAACTGTTTACGGTGCCCAGGTTATATTCAGCCACACACCAATATTCACCATCATCTTCAGAAGTCATGTTGTGAATCATCTGCTTCAATTCACCAGTCAAAGAGCTGTTGATTTCTTCACCATTTTTCACCCATCTTAAACTGATGGCCGGTGCTCCCCTGACGGTGCAGTATAATAATGAGGAGTCGCCTTCCACCGCCACGACAGAGGAATTGACTATTGGTTTCATCAATCCACCTAAAGCAGACATAAATGCAAAACATGAATGATGAGTCATCGTGATTCGGATCCTAGAGAAATCATTATGTTGGGTTCAATGCTCCTGTCTAATTTGGGAACTGCCGAATTTAACTGTCACGGAGTCTGAAACGACAAGAAGAATGTATTTTCCTCGAGCATTTTGCCCTCTTTCCATTTTGGCTGCTTGTTTGTGCGTCTACGTCAGCACTCTTCGCTCTTTCAGGCCAATTCTGAAGTCCAACCAGCGGTGACATCTGACATCAATGATGAGAGCAACTGTCGATGCTGATTCGCTGTCCTCATTTTAATAACTCACTTAATACTGACTAAACTCAGAGCATCACTGGAACCCCCTAGAATCACAAACACCTAACATGTGGAGTCCCCAACATTGATAAGTGAACTGGACAGTTACATGTGATTCGGAACATTCCTCAAACGGAGGATAAACAACATCTCGGGTGGTCAGTTTTACTGGGGTAATTTCCATATGGCACTGCCTTTAGTGTAGGAACCATAGCGTTCAATATTGGTAACTCTCGCACCTGTGTATCAACTATCCTGAACACTCAGCCGAGGAAATGGCAACATTTGCCCACTTTAGCCTTGGTTTATTCGCGAGTGTGACAGTATATAAAGGAACAAAATAACCACTTACTTAAAACAGAAAGGCGGACTTCAGAACTCTCAGTGTGAAATTTAGAATAAGGCCACTTGGAGGCGATTTTCGCGATGAATTGATATGTCCCCTCATCACTCATTCTAATGTCCTTCATCAGGAGGGAGCATTGCCCTCTTTGAAGGTTTCCACTGAGTTCAACTCTCCCACGAAATTTATTATGCTGCCTGTCTGGATTTTTCGAATCATAGATAGTGAAATTATCGCGGTTACCAGGAACAGACTTCCCCCTTACCCACTTTCCCTCTAAGTGGCTGCTGTACTCAGTAATATCAATCCTGCACGGGAGCACTGCAGTTGAACCCACCGTGGCCGACACATCTTCAGATATCACGCTACGAATGACTGAGAGAGAGAGAGAAAAATCAAACATTAGATACCTTAATATGAGGTTATCTATTCAAAGTCCATTGCATCAGCTTTAATACCAATTAAAACTTTTGCTGATTGACAAATACTCACCCATTAGGATCGTAATTTACATATCATTTAATGTGTTTTCAGATCAACTAAAGTACTAATCAAATGCCAATCACAACTTTTAGAATGATTATTGGAACATCTATTTGATTGATGGTAATGAGCTTCCCAGAAATATATTCAATCCTCAGCTAAAAGCGTACACGTGTTCCCTAAACAGCAAAAGAATCTTCAATGACAACATTTATGAAATATACATTCAAATACAATTAATTGAGAGGAACAGGAAATAGCTATTGTTTGTCACTTGAAATGCTCATTAAACATGAGTCAGTGTTCCGTAAAAGTGCATTGAATTACTTGTCAAATGTAATTTGAGAAGTCCCACATTTAAGTATTATATGGATTGGCAGCAAAAGACGATAAGGAAAAAGAACAAAGAAAAGTACAGCACAGGAACAGGCACTTCGGCTTTCCGAGCCTGCGCCGATCATATTGCCCGTCAACTAAAACATTTTGTACTTCCGGGGTCCTCTATTCCCATCCTATCCATGCATTTGTCAAGCTGCCTGTTAAACACCACTATCGTACCTGCTTCCACGACCTCCTCTGGCAGCGAATTCCAGACACTCACTACCTTTTGCGTAAAAAAAACTTGCCACGCAAAACTCCTCTATAGTTTTCTCCCCTCACCTTAAATCTATGTCCCCTAGTAATTGACTCTTCCACCCTGGGAAAAAGCTTCTGACTATCGACTCTGTCCATGCCAATCATAAATTTGTAAACTTCTATCAAGTCACCCTTCAATCTCTGTCGCTCTAGTGAGAACAATCCGAGTTTCTCCAACCGCCCCTCATAGCTAATAACCTCCAGACCAGGCAGCATCCTGGTAAACCTCCTCTGCACCCTCTCCAACGCCTGCATATCCTTCTGGTAATGTGGCGACCGGAATTGCACGCAATATTTCAAGGATGGCCTAACCAAGGTTCTATACAGCTGCAGCATGACTTCCCTGCTTTTATACTCAATATCCCTGCCAATGAAGGCAAGCATGCCATATGCCTTCCTGACTACCTTATCCACCTGCGTTGCCACTTTTAGTGACCTGTGGACCTGTACACCCAGATCCCTCTGCCCGTCGATGCACTTAAGGGTTCTGCCATTTACTGTATAATTCCTGCCTGTATTAGACCTTCCAAAATGCATTACCTCGCATTTGTCCGGATTAAACTCCATCTGCCATTTCTCCGTCCAAGTCTCCAACCAATCTATATCCCGTTTTATCCTTTGACAATCCTCTTCACTATCTGCAACTCCTCCAGCCTTAGTGTCGTCTGCAGACTTAATAATTATCCCAGTTACATTTTCCACCAAATCATTTATGTATACTACAAACAGCAAAGGTCCCAGCACTGATCCCTGCGGAACTCCACTAGTCACAGCTCTCCATTCAGAAAATCACCCTTCGACTGCTACCCTCTGTCTTCTATGACCACGCCAATTCTGTATCCATCTTGCCAGCGACTTTACCTTCTGTACCAGTCTGCCATGAGGAACCTTGTCAAAGGCCTTCCTGAAATCCATGTATATAACATCCACTGCCCTTCTATCGTCGATCATCTTTGTCACTTCCTCGAAAAACTCGATCAAGTTAGTGAGACACGACCTCCCTTTCACAAAACCAAGCTGCCTCTCACTAATACGCCCATTTGCTTCCAAATTGTAGTAAATCCTGTCACGAAAAATCTTCTCCAATAATTTCCCTGCTACTGACGTAAGGCTCACCGGCCTGCAATTTCCTGGATTATCCCTGCTACCCTTCCTAAACAATGGAACAACATTAGCCATTCTCCAGTCCTCTGGGACCTCACCCGTAGCCAGTGAGGATACAAAGATTTCTGTCAAGGCCCCAGCAATCTCCTCCCTTGTCTCCCTCAGTACTCTGGGGTAGATCCCATCTGGCCCTGGGGACTTATCCACCTTAATATTCTTCAAGACGCCTAACACCTCCTCTTTTTTGATCTCAACATGATCCAGGCTATCTACACATTCGTCCCTAGACAAATCGACCGCTAAGTCCTTCTCTTTAGTGAATACTGATGAGAAGCATGCATTTAGTATCTCTTCCATTTCTTCTGGCTCCACACACAGATCCCCACCTCTGTCCCGGAGTGGGCCTACCCTTTCCCTGGCTACCCTCTTGCTTTTTACATATGTATAAAAAACCTTGGGATTTTCCTTAATCCTGGTTGCCAGTGACTTTTCATGGCCCCTTTTAGCCCTCCTGACTCCTTGCTTAAGTTTCTTCCTACTTTCTTTATATTCTCCATGGGCTTCATCTGTTCCCAGCCTTCTAGCCCTTACGAATGCTTCTCTTTTCTTTTTGACTAATCTCACAATATCCGTCGTCATCCAAGGTTCCTGAAACTTGCCATGCTTATCCTTTATCCCAGCAGAAACACGCCGGTCCTGAATTCTTATCAATTGACGTTTGAAAGCCCCCCCACATGTCAGTTGTTGATTTGCCCTCAAACATCCTCCTCCAGTCTAGATTCCTCAGTTCCAGTCTAATATTGTTATAATTATCCTTCCGCCAATTAAGCACCTTAACCCTTAATTAAAACACCTGCAAATCACAAGCTAAACACGTTATCACTGCTCGCAGGTTTTTGAATGAACCACCAAAATCAAGTCTATTATGCGCTGTCCTGTTCACTTTCCACGCGGTATAAATCGCCTGATATAGAAATTAAGAAAATAACATATGAAATTTACCCGCTGTCAATGTCAGGAAGTAAACAACGGGACAAATCCACATGGCTGGAGGCAATTGCTGCTTTCACTTTTTGAGTGATGACCCAGTTTCACTTTGAACACCATTCAATTTCTGCCTTCTGTTTGTGAATATGATGATATGGTATATCCAAGAGTTACACAATAAATTCAATACAGTCTCAACATACATTTCTCTGTCTAAGGCAGCTTCAAAACCAATCGACGGTCATTTACGAACAAAATAAATTGAAATCAGCATCAGAATAGAACAGCCCACGCTTGCTGCCGCCTCTAAACCGCATTTCACACAAATTAGTTCTCTGGTAGCTAATACGATGTGAATATATCAAGACCTGTAGCTGCAGTTAATTTATTGCAGTTGGCATACGCGTGGGTTCGGCACCTCGGTTAATGTGTGCACTAATGCCCATTTGTGACGTCGGAGATAGGAGCTGTTTGACATTAAGCTCTTGTCTTTGTGGTAAGCCGGCGTTTTGCTCACTAATTTGACTTTTTGCATCTACCATTGAGCTAACTAAATTTCGGGACATTAAGCAAAGTTCGACCCTGTTATATATAGCACTCTCTTTTCCCAACATTCGTTTAGAGGTTTCGCATGTGTGAAATGGACCTGAGATTTTTTTGCAGTTTATACAACCGTTTCTGTAAAATGCACGCCTAAATTTGCTTCAAATACTGGGTACTGACAAAGTGGAAGGGGTGATAAATGTGTGGATAAATAAGACTTCTCAATAAATATTTCCTCTGTAACTTCAACTAAGATTACGGTAAATTAGGTGGATGTGGGCCCCTGCCCGAAACTTTCATTCTAATGGGTCATAAAAACAAAGATTGGATCTTTAATCCAATTAGCCAGAATATCAGTTGGGATGTTTTATCCTCGGTCGACCCTCCCGCCCACTTGCCACGCGGCTGTCGGTGTGGAAGCTTCCCGCTGCTTCAGTAATGTATAAGTGGAAGGTGGCAAAACATTGGTACGCTTTTATGCTTAATTGTCTGGAATGGAAAGGGGTGGGAGTGGGATTGCGGGGTTCTTAGAGGTGTACAGCAGAACATCTATCCAGCTGAAAAACAGTAAATGCTGGAAAAGCTCAGCAGATCTGGCAGCATCGGGGGAGAGAGAAACAAAGTTAACGTTTCGAGTCCGTCTAGCACTTCTTCAGAGCTAAAGAGAAGTTGAAATGTGATGTGATGGGTTTTATGCTGTTTAAGAGGTGGTGGAGGTGTGGAGTAAAATAGAAGGTCAGGGATAGGTGACAGCTAAAGAGGGATTGACAAAGATGTCATGGACACAAAACAAAGGGAGTGTTAATGATAGTGGTAAAGAGTAAGGAAGGTGCTGATAGAGGCATAAAGGTAAGCCAGCAGAATGTGTTAATAGCTGAGCAAGGCTCAGCACTCTGTGATAGCACAACATAGAAACGAGTGAAAGATGGGCCTATTGGGGGAGGGGTGTGGACTAAATAGTAAAGAAATGACAAACTAAAAATAATAATAATAATAAATAAAATATTGGTTTCAACTATCCAGCATCCTGCATCTTACATTATTGACAAAAGTGCATAGTTTGGATGATTTGCCACAGGCTATAGTCACGATTAGTCCTGATTTTCCCCTGGGAATATTGCGAGCTTTACTTCAAATTTTGACAGGAATATGACAGGTTTTTATGAACATTGGACAGCCTACTAGATAACAAGTACAATTATACCTCCACACCGTTAGTCCAGGTGTCTTGTAGATCACACCAGATTATTATACCCGCTCAATAGGTGACCAGGTGATGCATTCCTCTAGGTCATCATTACACATTGATTTTCCTGACTCTCTCAGTATTCAGAAGTGGATACAATCGATTTTATGATGCTGACATTTTTCGTCATATAATCTCCTGGTCTGAACATCACAGAATTGTTCCGGCGGCGAAGGAGGCCCTTCGGACCATCGTGGTGGCTGCGCCATCTCTCCTAATGGCCAATTCACCTTGTCCCTTGTCCCACTCGCCCCGCCTTCTCCCCCGAATCCTGCACAATCCTCCTTTTCGGATAACAGCCTATATCCCCTTGAATGCCTCTATTGAATCTCCCTACACCACACTCTCAGGCAGCGCAATCCAAACCTTAACAACTCACTGTGTGGAAAAGTTTCTCCTCATGTCGCTTTTCCTTCTTTTCCCAATTACTTTCAATCTGTGCCCTCTCATTCTCCATCTTTTCACGAGTGGAAACAGTTTCTTCCTGTCTGCACAATCCAGACCCCTCATCATTTGGAATGCCATTATCAAATCTCCTCTCGGCCTTCTTCTCCAAGAAAATCAGTTCCAACTTCTCCAGTCTGTTATCAAAACTGAGGTTCTTCTTCTCTGGAACTATTTTCGTGAATCTTTTCTGCACTTTCCCCAAAGCATTCACATCCTTCCTAAAGTGTGGCGCCCAGAGCTGGACCCAATATACCAGCTGAGTGTCTTATATTATTTCAACATATCCTCTTTGCTCTTGCGCTCTGTGCCCCTATTAATAAAGCCTAGAATTCTTTATGTTTCATGAACCACCCTCTCAACCTGCCTTGGATTCTGCACATGTGCACTCAGGTTCCTCTGCTCCTGCCTCCCGCTTTAGAATTGTGTCCTTTGTTTTATTTTGTTTCTCCACGTTCCTTCGACCAAAATGAATCACTTCACATTTCTCCGCATTGAATTTCATCTGCCACTTGTCTACCTATTGCATCAACTTGTCTATGTGCTTTCAAATTTCTACACTATCCTCCTCACAGTTCACAATGCAAAGGATTGTTTTTTAAAAAGTAAGTGCTAAACGTAGGCGAACAATGCAATTGCTATTGAATGCATTTATCTTTGGCTTCTGCTTTGCGAGATAAGAAGATAATGGCTATTTGCCGTGAAACTAAGACAGTATGAAACGTGCACAATTCAGTAGAAAGGGTTGGGGGGGAAATCGAATTCCAAGCTGAAAATGCATGTGGGACTGAGTCTCAAATACACGTTAAAATGCATTTCGGTTTAAAGATAATAAGGGCTTGGATAGAAACCATCCGCGCAATGGAAAACTTGCATTCAATCTGCATTTTATACATTAATTGGCAGAATGGAACATTTCAGACTTGCTCAGTTCCATTCCCAGACGCTCACATCGCATTGAATTGATCATCTTTCTCAATTTAATCGAGAGGATAAATCCGAAAGGCAATCAATGTACTTCATCACGTGATCAATACCAGCAGGCTTTACATGGGATCCGGGTGTTCCCATCTTACCAAATCAGCAATTTCATTGGCCGCCAGTTTGATTCATACAATTCCATTTCATACGGAGGGCGGAAAGTGCATGTAGCTGTGGCTCAGTTCATAGCACCCTCGCCTTTGAATCAGAAGGTTGTGGGTTCATGTCCCACTCCCGGAAACCAAGAACTGTGAATGTACTCGAAAGAGTTACATGCGATCTGTTGATAACTCGAAAGAGTTACTAGCGATTGTATGACAGTGGGAAGGTTCCCTCTGTGTCTCAGTGGCGTTTAGAATTAGATAGAATTTGCAATACTGAAACAGGTCATTCGGCCCAACTGCGATTTACCAGTGTTAATATTCTGACCAGCCTCCCTATTAATCTCACCATATTAGCATAACATTATATCCCTTTTCTCCCTCATGTGATTCTCTGGGTTGCCACTTAACACATCTCTGCAATTCGCTTCCATTAGTCCTGATGGGAATGTGCCCCACACTCGCAGCACGCCCTGGATAACAAAGGTTCACCCAGTGCAGGTTTACCGTGAAGGCTGCCTTTTGCCTGAACATTTCGATAGCAATTTGATGCCGCTATCGCTTCTGGTATGTACTCTGCTCTTGTTTGCTGCCTAGTCAATTTACAGGACATTTCACAAATGTTTTCAGCCGGAAATCGGTTGGGGAACCTGCAGTGAATAAACCTACAGAGCGGCTGGAGTAGAGCAAAGAAATGGGCAGGCCGGATTGCTCTACAGTGAGCTGGCATAGATTCGACGAGGCGAATGGCCTCTTCTATTTCCGAATGGCTCTATGAAATTATGATTCAATCCAATATAGGCAGCCTTGGCTGAATATATTTCTATATAGTGTTGGCATTTACCGCCCACCGGTCATCATTTGAAAGTGAACAGAGAGCTTTTGATCCATTCAGTTCAAATGTATTGATGCCCTGTTTTAAACAGTGCAGAGTGGGACTTTGCGATTAAACTCTTGAACGGTTGTTGATCCATTCACAAATAACAATACTCACCTGGAGAAAAGGAATTGAGAGATTGCATTTTCTAGTTGTTTCGCGGCCTCAGGACGTCCAATCGTTCATAACGGCTACTTGTGGGTAAAGCGTCAGCATTTGCTGTGCACTCTCCTTTCAACAATCTGTCTCTCGCTGCATTTCCCCGTGCCTCTCGCTGGAAATGGCGAGTTAAGAACAGGTTGAAAATGTGTTCACATGAGATTTAACCAAGGAATTAAAAGTACATTTAAAACTTCTTTTTTTCAATTAGACAAAAGCAAAATGCAGCGGATGCTGGAAATCTGAAACAAAAACATAAATAGCTTGAAAAACCCAGCAGGTCTGACAGCATCTGCGGAGAGGGATACAGTTAACGTTTCGAGTCCATATGACTCTTCATCAGAACTGTTTGCGATCCTCGTAGAGGCTCTCATTTTAAAAGTGCCTTCGTTCGGTCTCGTGTGCATAATCGAAGTGACTTCTAGCAGTAACGGAACTTCTGGCCTCTCCGCGTCTCTAAATTTCCACAAATCCTGTCTCTTCAAGAGGGGAACCTTCCTTAATAGCATTCTGCTTGGTGTCAACACACACACACACACACACACACAGACATGAAAACAGGCTTTTCCCTCTGCTTGACACAGCAGCAACTTGGCCTTTCTCCCCAGATCTCTTCAGCCGATGTCCGAGAAGTCTGTCCAACAGGATCAGTTGACAAAAACAAAAAGCTAAAAGCTACTGCGGATGCTGGAAATCCAAAACAAAATAAAAACAGAATTACCTGGAAAAACTCAGCAAGTCTGGCAGCATCGGCGGAGAAGAAATCAGTCAACGTTTCGAGCCCTCATGGCCCTTCAGCAGAACTGAAGCATAGTTTCAACAAGGGAGAAATATAAATTGGTTTAAGGTGGGTGGGGGGGAAGAGACACATTGAGGGTGTGGTGTGAGCAGATAATCAAAAGATGTCAGAGACAAAAGGGTCAAAGAGGTGTTGAAGGTGGTGGTCTTTGTCTGAGAAAAGTGCTAATTAAGAATGCAAGACAGGATATTCAAAGTACAGCTCTAGTGGGGGTGGGGTGGAAAGACTAAAGGTTTTAGTTTTAGATTTAAAAATAATGGAAATAGGTGGGGAAAGAAGAATCTATATAAATTATTGAAAAAAAGGCGGGTGGGGGGGGGGAAAGAAACGGGGTGGGGATGGGGGGAGGGGGGTTTAAGATCTAAAGTTGTCCCTCGTTTGTGTGAAAACCTGCATTGAGTTTAATTCTGACCTGGCCATCCCCATGACAACCAAATCTCATGAGTCTGGCTCTGGGCAGATCTCATTGGTCACGTGGGCTTGTCTCCGTGCAGATTACATAGGAGGTCACATGGGCTTGTCTCTGTGTAGTTTTAGTATCAGGTCACATAGGCCTGTCTCCAGGAAAACTTCATTTCTCGTCACCAAACCACCCCATTTCACCTTGAATTCAAAGAGGCAGTTTAACACGTAACTGCCTTATAAACTCTAGCGTTTCAGTGTTCACATTCGCGTATGGGATGTGGGCATCGCTGGTCCTTGAGAAGGTTATGTTGAGTTGCTGTCTTGAATCACTAAATTTCACGTGGTGTAGGTACATCCACAGTGCTGTTCAGAAGGAAGATTCGTCTGTTTGATCCAGCCTCAGTGAAGAAACAGCCACACATCTCCTAGACAGGATAGTGTTATGACCCGGCAGATAACATGTGTCAGGCAAATCAAATCCACGAGGGAAACTTGATCACCCTATCACAGCGGTTTTGCAGTTTTATATTTATTTCGACGTGCATGCCCTGAATTCTGAAGGAATAATCCAACACGATTTCAGAGATTTTTTTTTTAAAAACTAAATTAAACACTTATTAATCAAAAAAGATTTCAAGCACATACATAGGTCTACAAATTACTACTATAGTAATTCCTAAAACTCCTAATTAATCTGACTTCCCATTACACCCCCATTAAGGCAACAGTAAAACAACATAAATTTTAAATAGCTACAGCAAGCTAAACATAATACCCTGGGCAGTGGAATTCAAAGTGTGTTTTCCTCAGCTTCGGTTTCTGTAGACAGCAGGCTTAATGAACAAATACTAAAGGGTTCTCACACTTCTGTTAAATCTTACAATGTATTCATCCTTTATAAACGTTTCTCCCATTTTAACGTGAATTCCATTGTTTACACATGTCTTTGGAACTTCATCTTTCACATAATATAAATCTTTCATGTTGCCATTATATAGTGTCAATAACCCTTGAGAAAAATAAGCACATGCTGCAGCTTCCCTGTCTAGCGATTTGTAAATAGGCTGAGTTCCCTTTAAAAAACAAATCCCCCTTTTTATCTAAAAATGCAATTTCCCTTCACTCCTTACATCCTAAGACCCCAACAATTCTTGCTCATTAACATATTCACGAAATTTCTACAGTTTACCTCCTTTGATAACTTCAAACTGCAGTTTGCCTGGCTACAAGACAATCAAATCACACACACAGAAACTACCCAAACCCGCTATTAAACTGCTTTTACAATAACTCACAGTAATGTTATGAGAATACTTTCGTGACAATGGTGTGTGGTTTGGAGGTGAACTTGCAAGCTGTGTTGATCCCACGTGTTTGCTGCTCTTGTCCTCCCAGGTGGTAGACATCACAAGTTTGGGAGGCGCTGTTGAAGTAGGCTTTTTGTGTTATCCCGTGAATACTGTACATGGTATACCTTGCTGCCTTTGCAAGCCGGTGGTGCTGGTCCTTCCTATCCACTCGAGACACGTCATAATTTTATAACCTCAATTACATCTTCCTTCAGCCTCCAAAGAATACATGCATAGTGCGTATATAACCTCAGCACAGCTTAACAGCCAATGAATTATTTTCGAATTGCTGTACTGTAGAAATTGCAGCACATGCTGGTCGTGGAAGCAGACATGTGACATTGATCAGGTGATCAGGTTTTGGGGATGCTGCTTGACCGATGAACATTGGCTTAGGACATAGGGAGAACTCACCGGCTTTTGTTCAATCACTTAAATCACCCGAAAGGACATACCTGATCCCAGTTCAACCTCTCATCCACATGATGACACTACTAACATTGCAGCACTCCCACAGGTGTGCTGTGTGTGTTTGAGCCTGGATTATGCATTCATGGATTTGGCATGGTATGTTAAAGCTGCTGCAACTCACAGACTCAGAGACCATTCTGCTACCAATTGTGTCACGGATGTGTCCTTAACAATAAGACACTTATTCGCTGAGTATAATAATTCCGCAGGTATTTGTTGGTATACATGTTATGTGCTCTCGTTCTGCTTTACGGTTTTAACATTGATCTTCA
The DNA here is from genome assembly GCF_964194155.1 of Cetorhinus maximus. NCBI lineage: Eukaryota > Metazoa > Chordata > Chondrichthyes > Lamniformes > Cetorhinidae > Cetorhinus > Cetorhinus maximus. The sequence goes on along the minus strand of NC_135911.1, from coordinate 7,557,573 downwards.
AAACAGCATGCCCTTTCTCGAAACATCATGCACTATGGGTGGATGCTGCCTCACCAGAGATCAGCACAGTTTGGTTCAATTGTTCAGAGTGATTCATAGCAAAGAACGTCCCATACAGCAGGGCCCTGTGGGGTGCAATCACTACACCATGCAGACTCTAAATATAACCCAGAGTTTAAAAACACTGCCCCGTAACACTAGATTGGAACTTTTTTTTTTTTACTTGTTCATAGGCCAGCATTTACTGCCCATCTCTAATTGCCCTTCTTTAGAGGGCATTTTTTAAAGTCAAAAGCATTGTGGGTCTGGAGCCACATGTAGGCCAGACCAGGTAAGGGCGGCAGATTTCCTTCCCTAAAGGACTTCAGTGAACCAGATGGGTTTTTATGACAATCCGCAATAGTTGCATGGTCTTCACCAGACTTTTATTGAATTCACATCTCATCACCTGCCGTAGTGGGATTCGAACCCGGAGCCTTTGAGTATTGCCCTGAGCCCCTGGATTACCAGTGCAATTGCAATACTGCGATGCAACCACCTCCCTGTTTAACATGGTGCAAATAATCTCCTCTCAGTGCAGCCACACTAAATGAGACACTGAATATTTATTTTATAAACAGTGTTAAGAACCGACCTGACACTGGACAATGACTCCAAGTAACTTCACCTGTCAGTCTTAGCGAAAAGTGGAACTTGTCTGGGTCATTTTTGAACACAATGTTTTGCATCAACCTACACATTGGCATTGAACAGGTGCAATGCCAACAGCTATTGTTAAAACAGTCTTGGCCCTGGGTCTGAACACAATTCACCAGGTGAGTCGGTAAGGACAAAATGGGGCGTGAATCTGAACATATTTCCATGAAGAGGAAAGCAGATGAACCTAGAGCCTAGGCCTGAACAGGTACCCAAAAATGAGTCAATAAAATCAAACTGGAAAATAGGTTTGAACACACGCCCATACACTAGGCAGTCAAAACAAAATTCTGTCCTGGATTGGAACTCGTGTAGTCAATGAACACAGAACGAACCCTAGATGAAAGCAAATATTCTTAAACTTGTCAGTGAAAATAAACTGAGGCTGACATCTGAACGCATATTTCTGAACTAGTCATTGAAAGGGAGCTGGCTCTTCTACCAGAAAGCATGCCCTAGAGTATTTAGTAACACCAAATTGGTCCCTCATTCTGAGCACACATCAATCATATAAGCATTAAAATTAACGTGAAGTCGGGATCAAAATGAAAATAGATAAGCTATATGGATCCTGGGACTGAAAACGGACCCATAAGCTGATCGATATAACAAAATTATTTTTAAAATGGTCACCATGCTGGAACTCACAGCCCCAAGCTAGGCAGGAAATTCCAAAAAAAAAGGCCCTCAGATTGAACACATGTCCCTAAACTAATCGATAAAAACAATGTTGTCCTCGATATGCACGAGGGGAACAGAAAATGACAAAACTCATGGAGGCACGAAGCTAGACCTTATACCCGAAGAGTAAAATATAAAAAGTTAAATAACTGGACTCTGAAACATGGAACACCCCTGGAAAGTAAGCAGGGGCAATTACAGTGATCTCACTCTGACCGCTAAACACTATCTTAGGAATCTAAATCAAACTGCCAATTCAGACAGAACACATAACCTGAAGTAAGTCAATGAAAACAGCCTAGGCCTTTGATCATAACACATCCTTTAGCGAGACAATAAAACTAAACTGGATTGAAAATACAGCCCTTACCCAGTCAATTAGGTCTAATCGGGCCCTCAATCTGATCAGCCATCACTGAACCATCAGTCACATCTAACTGTACGTTTTCCCCACATTGTGAGTTTATGCATTCAGGCCTTACAGAGGTAGCTGTATCTATGGGACGCTCCGAGATGGTGAGCTTTGGACAATTTATATCTTCCATTAACTGTTATGGCTTAAATTAAGACAGAGGTCAAGGAGCTAAAAGCAGCGTTGGCTTCCGACTCCACTCGATGTGCCAAACGGATGTATGGACTGATCCCATCTGAGCTGACCCCCTCCCCACCCCCAACCACCCACCCACCACCCCCCACCCCCCAATTCAGGCGGGTTCCTCATAGTTGCCAGGCCCCGAATCCTCCTTGGGCGATAACCTCACAGTTTAATCCCTCTGCGGGGAATCCCCTCTGTATCAATGACCCCTGCCCTCCGTCTGCACACCCCCGACAAAATCACTCAAGAAAGCTAAATTAAGCTTAGGACCTGAACACAGATCACTGAGCTGAGCAGTAAAACGCAACGGAGGCATTTGTTTGGTTTGATTGAGGTATTTAGGATTTTGAAGGAAATTCATTGGGAAGATAATGATATATTGATATTGCCGCTAGTGGGGGAGGCAAGGACATGGACACATGTTTAATGTGCGAGCCAAGTAATTCACGGAATAACGTAATCGGATGAGTCAATTCTTTACACAGATGGCGACAGAGGTGAGCAGCTCCCTCCCACTAAAACAGCAGGCATTATCTCAAATCATAATCTTAAAACTAAGACTTTCTTTTGCTATCAAGTTCTAATCTGAGATATGAAGTCAAGACGGGTGGGTGGAGTTAGGATGCATATTAAACATCATCTCATTGAATGCTTTAAGGCTTCAAGGACCGGTTTATTAGCGAGTTTGGAAAGATGGTCATTCGAGAATTTGCGCCTCTTTTCACACCAAGGCTTTTCTTCTCTATCTCTCACCTGACCAAGCAGTTTTGCTGACCTTTCATTTTCACTTCTGATGGGGTCAAGTCGAAGAATAAATTCATTTTTCCGTGTTTATAATAACCCGAAAAAACATGAAAAGAAATAATTCTCTTTTATTCTTTCATAGGATGTAGGCCGCGCTGACTAAGCTAGTATTTATTGCCCATCCATAGTTGCCCTTGTTCAGAGGGCATTTAAGTGTCAATACTGTGAGTCTGGAGTTGCATGTAGGCCAGACCAGGTAAGGGCGGCAGATTGCCTTCCCTAAAGGGCATTCGGGAAGCAGTTGTTTTTTTTTCAGTTATAACAATCGGCGATGGTTTCGCAAGTACCATCATCGAGCTTTTAACTACATGACTTTTATTGAATGCAAATGTCACCATTTGCCACGGTGGGATTGGAACTCTGGGTCTCTGGAGTGCTAGCTGGGTGAGAACACGACGATGTCACCACCTCCGCAAAATGGCACCCCTAGAGCGCGATTAAAAATGAGCATTTTTCTCAGGAAAGTGGCCGACTTTCAGGCCAAGAATTGTGAAGCAGAAAGCGGATAGATACATTTTACAAGCTGCCAGGAGGCTCATCCGACCAATTATACTGTGACCTACAAGGTAAGGAATCGATTGTTCAGTCACCCACAATCCATGGCAGCAGCGATAGGGGCTTGTCGCTCTCTAGAACTGGTTTAAGACCATTCTGCTTCTTCAGCTAATCTTAAATTTACCCAGTATGCAAGTGGACAGCGTTTAATTCAGATCTCCGTTTTAAACCAGGATTCGATCACACGAATCATTGCAAATGATTTTGCTGCTGTCGGTAAAATAGCAATGCGATACTTTTTTTCTCCCTGCAGTTTTCACGCTGGGATGCAAAAACACACGTCAACGCCTACAGATCTAGCACTGAAATCACTGGGGGTGGAAGGGGTGAGGAACTAAACGGCTTTTTGTAGCAGTCTGAACTACTGAAGGTGTCAAAGCCTCCTGTCTGCAGGCAGCAGTGACAGAAGTAACCACAACATCACATTCAGCAGCTTCCTGACAGGCAAATAGAGACAAGATGCGAGAAACAGCAGGCTAAAGCTTGCGTGTCCGGCTATTTTTTGCTATTCGGATCTAAAATGGTTGTTCCTGTCCTGCAGAGCTGAATACAGTGTGGAGGTAATTCTCTCTTCGAGAATCCTTGGCACCGCTTTGCAATGAGCATATTCAGGAACGGGTGGTTCACTTGTTACGGCCAAGCTTCTTGCCGGAATTGGTTGAGAGTGCTCGCTGTTAAAAATTGTGCTCTTCATGAAGATATCGATGGACACATCTTGGGTCGAATCACGCGCAATTTCTCCATATCATGAAGGCAGATAAGTGTTACATTTATATAACACCTTTCCCCACCCAGGGAAGCCCCAGAACATTGCACTGCTAGAAAACGGGCACTGTTCTAAAGTGAACATTGATGCTTCAGGAGTGAGATTTGAACTCAAAACATTCTGTCCCACCGGGTTACAAGATTTGTTATAAACTGCCATCGTTCACAAGGTGCGTGTGGACTGACACTGCTGGCAATTTAACCAGGTCACCTGACCTAACAAAATTCCTTACACGGTTTTTCTAATCGGTTCTAACCGTTAAATGCGACCTTCAGAATGGGGAATTACTTAGAGTTATATGGGGTCGATAGCACACATAAAGGCCATTCGGCCGAAGTGTTATCCGTCGACCCGTTTGCTTCATCCGAACCTCCTCCTAACATTAATTTGGAGATTTCACTGCCGCAGCACCAGCGTGATATTTATCTTGAAGACTAGATGAATTTTCTCGGAAAGCCCATGCTTTTCGCCTCCTCCTATAAGACTGTATCAGAATGCGCTTTCACTGCTGGGCCTCTCTTCAGCGTCCATTCATTTGCACCCAGCCATTCAGCAACCGAATCGACAAAGAAGAAACTTATTCTCCGATCATGGAATGGAAGGGGGGAATGACTGACCCAGAATCGACAGATAGAAATCGTGTGCATTGCGCGTTTGCCCAGGTTTTTAATCTTGCTCCCGAGAGGCTGTGACATTCGCTGGTTTATTCTTTCGCCGATTCAACACACTTGAGTAATACAAATAGAAAATGCTGTAAATAAAATCAGCAGGCCTAGTAACATCTGTGGAGAGAGAATCAGGGTTAACGTTTCGCGCCCGTAAGGCCCTCCTTCAGAGCTGTCGCTGCTAGACCTCCTGAGGTTTTCCAGCATTTTCGGTTCTTATTTCAGGTTAACAGCATCCGTAGTATTTTGATTTCATTTCAGTGTTCAACACACCTGAATCTGGGCAGACAAAAAAAGTTACCCAATGATGTGTTTTATTCGACAATTCATTCTTACTGATATTTAATGTGAGCAATGTAATGGATGGGAGATTAATTATTCTTCGCTTAATAATGGGAATAATTCGTTTGATAAAGAGGTTGAACATTAACTGAACGTCCTCAGTTATGCGCTGATTGAATGTCCAACAACATGAAATTCAGTAATATTTCGCCCGAGCAGGCAAGAGGAGGAGAGTAAGAGAATTAGTTTGCTCCGGTAACATTTTCTCGCAATCTGAGCTGAATTGTCCTGTACACATCATCTATTTTGTGCATTGGAATTTACACAACACGATTTTCTTCTCTCCTCTGGTTAATCACGTATATGAATCCCTGGTGAATTCATTGCTGGACAAGCAGCGCCTCTGACCCGCTCAGTTGCCTATTGACCAATGTTCAACTGATGCATATTCCCCAGAGAGAAAAAAAAACATCTCTCCTTTTCTGCCGGTCAGACAAACTTCAGGCTCCAAACTAGCAGTTTTCATGCGTCATGGGCCTTCAGCAACCTACACCTTCACCCCATCACTGGGTGGTCACTGGATAAGACTTAGAAAATGTTGGTGTGCCAGCAACTGCGGAAAGGACTCTTACACTGGACGTTCTTTGTACCAGATGCGCTATGAGTTAGTCAATCAACCTGCTCAGAAACATTTCAGCATGTGTCTTTACGCTCGGTGGAGGGATAGCTCATCTGCAGAACTGAACTTTTAAAGCTGCTTGAGAGATTTTTTTTAACAAGGGTATTGAGAGCTATGATAAAAAACAAGGCAGATAGATGCGATTAAAGTGCGGATCAGTCATATCCTATTTGAATGGTGGAACATGTTCTCACTGCTAAATGGCCCAATTTTCCATATTCTATCAAACACATGTTGAACTGATAAACATTCCTGAGAGAGAGAAAAATCATTTCTCCTTTCCTGAGAGATTTTGAACTTTAAACCTAAATACTAGCAGTTAGCGCGCGATGGGGCACTCTAGCAATGAGGATAGATCGGAAGGACTGTTTTCCTTTGAGAAAAGAAGGCTGAGACGAGGCTTGATAGTGGTATTAAAGATACCGAGGGGTATATACAGGGTACTCAAGATAATATCAACAACTAGAGGGCACAGAGTCAAAATAATTGGCATCAGGAGTAAATGTGATGCGAGGCAATTTTTTATTCACCCAGAGGGTAATTGGAGTCTGGAACAAAAGGGCGGTGGAGGCAGCTTCTATTGATGTATTCAAAAGTGAATTGGATTGCTACCTGAAAAGACAGAATGTGCAAGGTTACGGGGATAAGGCAATGCAGTTGGACTAGGTGGAATGGTCTTTCAGAGAGCCAGTGCAGACTCGATGGGCCTCTTCTGCACAGTAAAGATACTGTAATAATGTGATAAATTATCAGTTCTATCGGTGTGACATGTCTCATATTGTGTGTCTCTGTGTGTTGTGTCTCTCTAGTGTGTTCATTCAGAAATTAAGTTAGGAAAGACTTTATACCTTCATACACATACAACACACAACCACATGCATACACATACACACAGAGACACACACACAAACACTCTTTCTCTTTCCCTCCTCTTTTTCCTCCCCAAAATCTTGTGCAGACACTGTGCCGGGAGAGGAGGAAAACCTAGGCTGAAAGGCAACCCACTTACGATCTCCACTTTCATGTGAATTCTGCTGAAGCCAGCTCAAGAGTGTATGCGCCACCAAAGGTGAATGCACGTCGGTGTTAGTTCAACCCATCTCTTTAGCTAAGCCCCGGGAGCCTTCGCCATATCAGGTTTGATACTAGTTTGGAACTCTCTTTATACTGTCAGTCATGTACAATGTCTAATTTCAAGCAAAACTCTGCTGTGTGCGATAACTTTCAACATTGACTGCTTCGTTGTTTAAATACAATTTCTGGTTGACTATCTTTGAGATTTATTTAAACCTGTAAACCTGTTTCACAATTTGTGTATTCGTGGTTGTTCACACTTGGTGATGGAGTCATGGTGGCACGTTTCTCCATAAACCCTCGCGGTTGGGAAAAACATCTATCAATGACAACGGTCGCGCTGCACTCTGGGGGAACATTATGCACATGCGCAGCTCGAGCACAGGCAACATCTTATTTCTTTTTTATTTAACTTCCGTCGATCAGATTTTCAGTGCCTTCTCGATTTCGAAGAGTAATTTTTTTGTTCCTTTGGCGATTTTAAACGAAAAACGGAGGCGACGGCACACGTCACGGCAAAATAGCGGCCGCCCGCTTCGGCAGGGGCGCGGCCGGCGTTTGACATAGAGCAGCGGCGGTCCCCTGGGAAGACAGGAGGTGACTCCGGGAGGACCCGGGAGGGGGGGGTGGTGGTTAGAGGAGGGCATGAAGAGGCTGAGGGCGGCCTCTTGCGGAGTGGAGGGGAAACGGCAGCAGCCAGTCTCTTCCCAAAGGCCAATGCAGTGGCGAGAGGCACTGAGAGCCTCTTTAATATAAATTTATATTTCTAAATTCACTAACAACGAGAAACATTCCCTCTGCACAGCAGATTTACTCGCGATCCCCAGTCTTTGGTCCAACATTTTAATATCAACTGTGGTGTGATATAATTACACTTCTATATATTACAATATAATATTAAATAATATTACAATAGTGAAGTAACATTAGTTTTGGGGTCAGGCAGGAGGTGAATCATCAGGGTGGCAAATGTAATTCACTATTTAAATAAGGAGGGAGAGAAGAAAAGCAGAGCATTACAGACCAGTTAGCCTAGCATCAGCAGTGGGGAAAATGCTGGAGTCTATTATAAAAGACGTGGGGAAAATGCTGGAGTCTATTATAAAAGACGTGGTAAAAGAACACTTGGAAGGCATTAACGGGATTAAACAAAGTCAGGAAGGTTTTATGAAAGGGAAATCATGCTTAACTAATCTACTGGAATTTTGTGAGGATGTAATTCGTAGAATTGATAAGGGAGAGCCAGTGGATATGGAGCATTTGGATTTCAAGAAGGCTTATAACAAGGCCCCACGTAAGTGGCTAGTGGGTAAAAATTAAAGCACATGGGATTGGTGGTAATATGCTGGCATGGACTGAGAATTGGTTGACAGACCGGAAACAGGGAGTGGGAATAAATGGCTCTTTTTCCAGGTGGCAGGTGGTAACTGGTGGGGTACCGCAGGGTTCAGTGCTTGGGCCCCAGCTATTCATGACATATATAAATGACTTGGATGAGGGAACCAAATTCAATATTCCCAAGATTGCTGATGACACAAAACTGGGCGAGGTTGTGAGTAGTGAGAAGGATGCAAGGGGGCTTCAGCGTGATTTAGACGAGTTGTGTGTGTGGGCAAACACATGGCAGATGCAGTATAACATGGATGAATGTGAAGTTATACGCTTTGGTGTGAAGAACAGAAAGGCAGAGTCTTATTTAAATAGTGATGTATTGGAAAATGAGGGTGCACAATGAGACCTGGGTGTCCTTGTACACCAGTAAATAGACAGGTGCAGCAAGCAATTAGGAAGGCAAATGGTATGTTGGCCTTCATTGCAAAAGGAATTGAGTTCAGAAGTAGAGATATTTTACTGCAGTTATACAGGGCTTTGGTGAGACCACACCTGGAGTATTGCGTGCAGCTTTGGTCTCCCTACCCAAGAAAGGATATACTTGCCAGAAAGGGAGTGCATCGAATGTTCACGAGGCTAAACCCAGGGATAGCAGGATTGTCGTATGAGGACAGATTTGTTTGACTGGGCCTATATTCACCAGAGTTTAGAAGAATGAAAGGGGGTCTGATTGAAAAGTATAAAATTCTAGCAATGCTAAAAATACTAGATGCAGGGAGGATGCTTCCCCTGGTTGGAGAGTCTAGAACCCGGGGCCACAGTCTCAAGATACGGGGCAGGCCATTTAGGACTGAGATGAGGAAAACATTCTTCACTCAGAGGGTGGTCAACTTATGGAATTCCCTACCACAGAAAGCTGTGGCGACCGGGCCACTGAGTGAAGAAATAAATTAATATTTTCATGGATATTAGGGGCATCAAGTGGTATGGAGAGAAAGCGTGACTATGGCATTGAGATAGAGGGTCAGTCATGATCCAATCAATGGCGGAGCAGCCTCGAAGGGCCGAATGGCCTACTCCTGTACCTAGTTTCTATGTTTCTATGTCGATGTCAATTGCACTTGGACCCTCTGCTATTCTGATACATTTGCAATAGGTAATTTTAAAATCACATCTTAAAATTTAATAAAACTCACAAAGACTTTCAGCTTCGCTTTTGTTATTCTTCGAATGCACTCCTTGTTCAATATACTGAGATTTACATTATAAAGCAAGAAAGCTGTTTCCTTCTGAACAGAATGCTTTTATCCATCTGCGTGCTTTGCTTGTTAGGAGTTCCAAAGCAATTGAGCACAAACGTCTGATCAATCTATCATTTCCCTTGATCAGAGTGACTTGCTAGGCCATTTTAAAGGGCAGTTATGGCATTCCTGTGGGTCTGGAGTCACATGTTGGCCAGACTAGGTAAAAGCCGCAGACCTCCTTCCATAAAGTGAACAAACAATCGATGAAAGTTAACATGGGCAGCACCACTAACTTAGAACTCCAGAATTTACTCGTTGAATTCCACTTGCCAGTGTTAGCATGTGAACTCATCTCCTGGGCCCCTGGGTTAGTTCGACAGTGACGTAACCACTATACCACCGTCTCCTTATAAAGATCCTGAAGCCCTTTTGTCATCAGTTAGTGGAGATGGGGTCTGGATGGTAAGGGCAATGACACAGAGTAAAGAAGCTGGACGATAAAATGTGAATATTTAACAGAAGCAGAAACTGCGGGTAAGAAAATATGCCCAAAAAATGAGAAGTTAGACAGAATGGAACTTCCTCAAACTCAACCTCCTGTCTCTCAGCATTGAATCGGAAACAAAGGGAGCAGAATGTACCAAGCTCTCACCTGCAATCACTTCTTGCTTCAGCTGTTGGGGGAGGGGGTGGCCATCTTAATGCAGGGTTCTTCCTCTCCAGTGACAAGAACTCAATCTGCACTCCCCATTACTTTCCTGATTGAACAATCCTTTGGTGAAATGCGGCAACGCCTTCATCCTGACCGCTGCCCTTATGTCGGTAAAGAAACATCATTTGCAACGGAGGAAGTATCTGTGGAGCCTAAGATGTGAAAATCAAGAAGTTGCCAATCCCCAGCGCATTTGAAATTCCCTGCAAGTTGGGGAGCAGCTGTCCTGAGTTTTGGGTGTTGTTATCACTCGTTCATCGATACCTGGCAGGAGACTTTGATCAGAGGGATTTCATTGCATCTGTTTCATGGCTGTGACTATGGCAGGAAGAAACATCGCTTTGATTGGCGTCTTGCTCCTGGCCCGTTTTACATGTAAGAACATTCAGAATTTACCTGATCATTTTTGCTGCTGTGAATTTCTGCGCTTGTAGCTCAGACTATGACAGGCTGATAACTGATCTTCCTGCAGTTCGGTCAGTGAGGCAGCAATCACTTGTTTGGCTGCCGATTATCTCTATAGTTGGCAGGGACCTCTGTGTTGCCTCGAATGGAGTAGTTAACCACTGCTCACTAGCAACCAGCAAAGTCATCCGTTACTGGGCCACAGCAAGCAAAACTATTGCCCATAGGGAATCTGAAATTAAAATATAAAACACTGGAAATGGTCAGGCTCAGCACGTGGAGGGAGAAGTGGCATTAATCTTTCAGACCGATGAGCTTTGATCAGAGCTGGAACATTTTACTGGTCTGACGGGTTTGAAGCCAATAGGGAGACAGTGAAAAGGGAAAAGTGAGAAAGGTTAAAAATGAATTTCTGTGAGAGGATGGAAGGAGGGAGATGATAAATGGCAGAAGGGTTGATGGTGCCAGCCGAAAGGGTTTGGCTATGGGAGATGTGAAGATGCAAAGGTGCGTCAGAAAACGTTACGGGAGGTTTGTTAGTTTGGCCCAATTTACCGAATTCGGAATCACTTCGATAAGGGAGGGCTAGCGATTATAAGATGAAGATTCCTCCTTCAGGGTCTCCAGTTGAGCTCTAAACACCTGATACCTCCTGAAATAGAAACCCCCAGTGAACTTGTCTCGGAGACATTCATTATTTCAGTAGAACAATATTTTCGGGAGAATTTAAAGATGTTCAGCAAGGGTTGCCTTACCTAACGTTTTAACCAATTGAATTGGGTAATGATCAGAGGATTGATCAGGATATTTTAATGTTAGTTTTGGAGGGCACACGAGTTAAATGTTGTCACTCGGGGTAAGACCAGCTTCCCTTTTCTTTTATCCAGCATTTATTTCAGGAAGCCCCACCAGGGAAACAGCACTTCCAAATTATTTGCGGTTCCCTAGCGGAACTTTAGTGTATAACTGGTAATTGATGGTTCTCTATTGCACATTCCTATCGGCCTCTGCTGCACAAGGGGCAGCATTGTATGGACGGCCCAGTTTGCTCCCAAAATCATTTCCACTCACTGCAATTGCCACTCATTCAATCAGGTTTAAATTATTGTTAAAGACTTTTCAATGTTTATTTTATCATTCTCTCTCTCTCTCTCTCAACCCTATCTTTCTTTCTTAAGTATTTCGCGTCTGTACATGTTTTCATGCTAAATTACGTTTTCGCATTAACAATGACGAGTTCATGTCATTTGGGTTTACAATTCGATTCGAGTGCTGTTGTACAAGGGGCAGGATTGCATTGGGGGCCCATTTGGCTCTTCGCCTCATTTTCATTTCCCCTCACTGCAAGGGACTCAATATTAAGAAGTGGTGGCCGCTCTGACGTCACTCCGCTCGAGGGAAATTTTTGGCCCTGGGTCCGATAGTAAGGGTTCTTCATTGTGATTGGCCTAGAAGATGCACGATTTCTTTCCTCTGTCCAAGCAAGTCCCAAATTTCTGGAAGAGAGCGCTGTTCTGTGTTTGTGGATTTCCACTAACGCCCAAGTCACAGAGCAGAAACTCTCATTAAGTCTGTGGTCATTTTTAAGTGTAATGAACATTAGGTTTGTGGTCACTTCCAAACGAAATAAACATAAAATCTGTGGTCACTTGTAAGTCTAATGAACCTGCTTGCACATTCCACACACTGCTGACTACAAACTCCTGGCCAAGTAATGAACATAAATCCACATAACATGTGTCTCTTTATTTCAGCATACAGTTCAGCCAAACGGACTTCATATTTATCATGCTTATCCTCCCATGTTGGGGATTTCGTTATCTTGGATTGCTACTATCGCGGTGGTCTCCCATTTCCTACTCTCACCTGGACTGGGCCTAACAATCTATACAGAGAAACGACCAACACTCCACGTTTTACTATAAATATCACAAAGGACGAGTTTGTGGATGAATGGAATACCATTTACAAGTGTGTAGCCGGCCATCACTATTTCAGTAGCTACTGCTATGTTGGACGGGGTGAGTGCAACGGCCTGCAGTCTTATTCAGAGATGGAATGGTTCCACTTTCAGCTGCATCTTTCCCAGTTGGTGGGAAACGTTCAGAATTAGAGGGCCAGAGTAGAGAACATGGAATCATAGAATGGTGAAAGCACAGTAATACCCATTCGAACCATCTTGTCTGTGCTGGTTCTCTGCAAGAGCAACTCATCTAGACCTTAATCCCAACCTTCCCCAATGGCTTAATCTGACTGACTGCATTTTACACCTTCCTATGTCCCGATTGTTAGAGCAACGTGTCCTGTTGTTTGTTAAACTAGATCATCACAAGAAGAGGCTCAGCTGACACGGTTTACGCATCCTCCCAGACTTTGCTGACCTACATTGCCTTCGGGTCATGCAACACTTTGACTTTAACTTATTCGTCCTGACCTATGATCCTGAACGACCCCAGTCCTCCCTATCTAAGCTCCCTCTCCCACCCCGTGAACCCTCAAAGATTCCCCTGTCCATCCATTAAGGGCCTCTTGCACAGTTCTGATCATTTGGGCCCCAGCATTTATGGCTGTGCCTTCAGGTGGTTATGGAGCAAATTCAGCACTGACGTCACTAAACCTGGCACTTCTCCATCTCCCCCTATAGCTTAAGAATCTGCTTCCAACCTGCCTCTTCAACGATGATTTTACTCATCGGAGTGTCAGTTTGTGTCGGACATGACTCCTCTGAAGCACTCTGCGAAGTTTTCCTGATTTAAAGGTGCTCTATAAATGCAACGTTTATCTGTTTGTTGCACATTCAGAGAAAAGGACGAACGTTTTATTTTCCATTGAAGTTGATGGCTAATGTTGGTGTGATGGTGACCGTGTTCCTGTTATAATATCGCTTTGCAGGACTCGGAAGTTATGTTGGAATAGCCTTCGGAGCTCTAGCGCTACTGGTTCTTCTGTGCATCTTTCTACTAGTCATTTGTGCAAAATGCGATCAACGTAAGTTCCTAACCTTAACTGCTTTTCAGTTTTAATGTTATTTGTTAACATTCTTTTTATTAATGTTCTTAGGTTATTGTTGCTATTTCCATTAGTATATTCTTTTGAAGCTCAATTTTTTTCAATCGAATTTATTTCTAGCCTCTTAGTGATCTGTTGCCACTTCCTTCCTTATTAATGTGATACACCTACATATATACCTATATTCACAAACAGGGCCCAGCCCTGTGCAGGCAGATGTAACATATAAACACACTGCGCCTTTTCCAACTCCAAAAAATATGTACAGAACATTCTGAAAAAAACTCAGCAGGACTGACGGCATATGTGGAGAGAGGACCAGAGTTAACGTTTCGAGCCCGAGTGACTCTTCTTCAGAACTCTGACAAAGGGTCGTACGGACTCGGAGCTTTAACTCTGTTTCTCTCTCCACAAATACTGTCAGACCTGCTGAGTATTTCCAGCATTTTCTGTTTTTATTTCAGATCTCCAGAATCTGCAGCATTTTGCCTTTATCAACAAAATAGGTGACAGCCATTCCCTGAAACATTCCTGCAGGCAATGCCCAGAGTCAAGCTGCCTCTTTTGAGCTCAAACAAAGCTTGGAAGTTAATTGTAAATTGTCAGTTAATTGTTGCATTCTCCACAGCATTGCCTCTACCATTCAGAATCCTCTTGCCAACCAATCAGCACTCTCTTGTCAAGCGGTATACATTGTTCCCTTTACAATTTGGTGTTCTTGCAAAATGTCCTGATGAGTACAAGACAAAAAGCTTCGACAGAATGTCCGCCTTTCCAGTAACACTTAAGTTCTGCACTACCAAATGACTATTAATATATTTTTGCTGCGCTTTTGCAATTAAATCCTTGCTAGACCATTTCAGAGGGCAATTATATTGCTGTGTGTCAAGAGACACATGTCACATTCACATGAAACATTGCTTACCTAAAGGGCATTAATGAACCAGTTAGTTTTTTGCAACAGTCCTGTAATTTCACTTTCACCACTACTGCTACTTGTATTTTTCACTCCTGATTTACTTTATTAAGTGATTTTAAGTTCCCAGCTGGCAGTGGTGGGATAAATGAACTCACGTTGCTGGATCATTAGCAGAGGCCCTCGGATTAGTCCTGCAGTGACATCACAATTATAATACCGTACCACATCAAAAATTCAAGCTGCTGCTTTGCTGGGGAATATTTGTTCTTCCTTGTCTTTAGTGAGTGTGTTGATTTGGATGAATTGTGTAAGTTGGCTTTAAGTGATAAACATGGGAAATATTCTAAAGGGATTTATGCTTCGATTGTAAATGTGAAAGAGATGGGAATTTACCTCATTATTAGCTGCCTTCCTATCCCAGAGTTGGGTTGGTCAGTGCTTGTGTGCAACTTTACAGAAGTATACGGTATGTCGAGAACAGAGGGGGAACCCCATCTCACACAGTTTATCTCCTTTACTTTTCAAAGTTTGTGAAAAGATTGCAAGACGTCGAGGTAAATGTAGCACATCTCCTGCTACCACGACTGCTACAGGCTATGAGAACCCAACTTATGCCGGTGAACCCGTCGAGGAAGAGAAGACACCAAAATGAAATGAAAAAAAAACAGGTTTCCCAACCTAAGAATCGGAGTGAATCACCAAACAGCATTAGAGCAACGGCCTATTAATCCTAGTATTGCCGCTACTGGAAAAAATACAGAAGGGAACATTCCGAATGATTGAGGGGATGGAGGGACTTGGTTAATGAGGAACAATTGTGCAAATTGGGTCGGCTCTCAGTAGAAGAGTAAAGTGGGATGGTGGGGTGGTGCGAGGGGTTAGGGGTGTGTGATTAGGAATATAGATTTTCGGTTTGCTATGGAATGAACGAATATAAACCGCGACAAGCTCTCCCACGTCATCCAGAGCAGCAGAGCCTGTGGTCACGTGCTTGAAAAAGTTCAATTCAAACCTTTTTTTCCAGAAGCAATATTTCAGTAAGTGTGTGATCAGTGTATGGACCAAGCTCCCCAGAGAGGCATTGGAAGCGTGTAGTACTGGTTAATTCAAATGAACATTAAACAGATAGAAAATGATCTTTTGGAAAAGAGCATGTGGATCATTTGAGACATGATATCTGGAAATGCAGCATAGCTTGGTAATTTTGGGTCTTTGTTTACCGAAGCTCTTAAACACGAAGGTTTCGCTGCATTGGTTAACGGGTTCTGCTGTGGAGCAATTGACTGCGATGGTTAGTTAACAACTCCAGCTTTATTGTTTCAGGATGATAGTAGGTGCATGACATGGATCTAGGTCTTTTTTCTCCAGCATTTCCAAAGTTCCTATGGTCATTGGCAGGGAGGCAGGCAGCTCAACAAGCGGATCTTTGTAGGCCATGACGCCACTAGGCACCATTGCATGATTGGACTGAAATTAAGAAAATTCGACTCTTCGAGAGGCTTCCAATTTCGTGTTTCAAATTTTCCAAAAGCACAGCCTTGTCAATCCTGGTTGGTGATTCACTTTGAGTTGGAGATATTATGCTTCATGTGATTTCTTTTTTGTTTTTAGTCTTTGTTTCTTTGCTGCATCAGATTTAAATTTATCCCTCGAGTTATCTAATGCTGCAATCGGGCCTCTTTTGGTGTGCAGAAAAATGCAATTAGTACATTGAAAGTGTGATTCTATTTCTCAGCCTTGCTGTTCATGATGATTTATCTAATTAGCATGTTTATATTGGTCCATAGATTAACATCCAGTCATGTAGCAATCACTTCCTGAAGTATGGGTTCAGAAGATCCAATCTGCTTGCTTGCAGCTATCAGCTTCTCGGACTCTGGCTGCTGAAAGCTTCCGCCTAAGCACCCCTCCCCGCACCCTCCCCTTTCCACCTCCCCCTCCCCTCTCCTCCTCCGCCCCCCTTTCCCCCTCCCCCTATCCTCGCTGAAATTCAGAGAGCAAAGTCACAGTGGCTCCAATATTGGTATCGCTGAGCACCTCTTTCCTTTGACTCCCAATTCACATATTTCCTCGGCTTCTGTGCTTTATTGATGAGCACCAACATGTGGAAGGTAATAGCACAGTTAGGATGAATGATCCGGAGTGCTACGGCGCTGATTTCACAACTGTAACTCTCTATGCAAATAGTTTCCACCATTTTTTACTGAACTGTTTGCAGCTAGGTATTCTGAAGAACTATTGCATTGCTCAGTTGGGAGTGTTTTAGACCCTATGCAAATCTTTGAGTTGTAATCAAAATAAAAATCATGTTTGGACCATTGATGCATGTTTGTGACTGTTAATTTAAAGAAGAAATCAACCCATAAAAATCCTCCTCTTACCAAACTCTCAAACTTAAGCGCTCCGTTTTGCTGCACTTAAACTCTATCCCTTTTTGCTTGACAACATATTTGATACGTCTCGACAAAGGTATAATCCAATGATGAAGAAAGACTCTATGAGAAGGACGCACCATCTGTGCCTCATTAAGGAACTTATGGATGGTGTCATATTGAAAGAAAACGTCTCCAATGCTGGAAATATTAGTGGTGGGTGAAAAGACTGAGAACATTTTTTTTTAAAATAGCAAAGGGATGACTAAAAGCAATGAAAGGAGGAGGAGAAATTAAATAATCATTAAAAAGTAGGGAGAAATATAAAAGCAGACAGCAAGGGCTTGTGTAGTATAAAAAAAGGAAACGAGAGGCTAGAGTGAGCGTTGGAAGCTTGGGGGGCGAGGCTGGGAAATTAAAATGGGGGAAAAGGAAATAGAAGTGGCTTTGAACAAATGCTTATCTACCCTCATAATAGGGCAACAAAACAGCCCATCAAGAGTAAAACATATCAAGGGGCAAACGGGAGGGAAGGAACTGAGAGCAATCACAATCACTAGAGAAAAAGTACTGGGAAATCTAATGAGACGAGAGGCTGACATGTGCCTTGAACCTGACGAGGATTTTGAAAGAAGTGGCTGCAGACAAAGTGGATTCATATTTTGCAATCTTTCAAAATTTCCTAGATTCTAGATAGGTCGCGGCAGATTGGAAAGCTGCAAATGTAAGATGTCCGTTCAAGAAATGTGAGAGACAGAAAGCAGGAAACTCAAGGCCAGTTAGCCTAACAGCTGCTTAGCAAAAATGCCACAATGCAATATTAAAGAGTTTTCCCAGTATATTTGGAAAATCACATGCAGTCATGCCCAGTCAACATGGTATTTTGTAAGGGAAGTCATGTTTGATTTGACAAACTAATTAGAGCTCTTTGACGGTGTAGCAAGCAGGGTGGATAAATAAGAACCAGTCGGTGCAGTGTTTTTGGATTTCCAAAATGCCTTTGATATGGTGCCAAGTGAAAGCTGACGGCACAAGGTAAGAGCTCAAGATCTTGGGGGTGAGAGAGGAGCAGAAGTAGAGGGCTGGCGAACTAACTGGCAACAGAGCCAGGATAAATGGGCCATTTTTAATTTGGGAAACTGTAACTAGTGGGATGCCAGGGGGTTCAGCGCCGGGGCCTCAACTGTTTACAGTCTGTATTAATGACTTGGATGAAGGGTTGGAATATACTGTAGCAAGATTTGCTGGCGACAG
The DNA here is from genome assembly GCF_964194155.1 of Cetorhinus maximus. Taxonomy (NCBI): domain Eukaryota; kingdom Metazoa; phylum Chordata; class Chondrichthyes; order Lamniformes; family Cetorhinidae; genus Cetorhinus; species Cetorhinus maximus. The sequence goes on along the minus strand of NC_135911.1, from coordinate 7,539,529 downwards.
AAAGATAGAGAGGGAGTAAGCTGTGAGCAGGAGAAAATAAGATTGTGCAAAGGGATATAGGTGGTTTAAATGAGCCGGTAAAAACTTGGCAGATGTGCTATACTGTGGGAACATGTGAAATGAAAAGTGCGGCTGGCACTTACATATTTTACAACGTCCTCCCAGACCAACACACTGACTGTTCTTGATATCCTATCTACTTGTTGCCGTTAATTTGCAGGCGCTTCACCTCCATCTCATTGAGGGTTTGCATTGAGGTCTTCAAAAGTGAAGTAACAACATCTCCTCGTTTCAGCTATCTGTTGAGCTGCAATATTATTCTGAAAGAGCTGGAAGAGGACAGTTTTTTTTTAAAAAAAATAAAGAGTTAACCACTTTGCAGACCTTTATTTAAAGTTTCAGATTTTTACATGCACTTTGCCAGAAATTGATGAGTTGATGAACGTTTTCAGGAGTCGCTAAAGTAGTTTCAAACTTTATCAAGGTCTTTACAAATCTTCCTCAGAGTTCCTTGAAACCCTGCTCAACTTTATATCCCACACTGAACCTGTCTCTGCACTGATCTCCTGCCCTTTTTGATTGAGGCTGTGTGATGCTCTGAAGATTTCCCCAGCGCTTGTGTAGTAGCACCCAGCCGCACGGAGAGGGTGGCGCTGTATTACTTTAATCACAAGGTCGAACAACAACGCTTGTGGAGGAGACAGGATCATAGGAATGCGCAAGTTTTAGCTAGTCCCGGCAGCAATGAAAAGTAAACCTAATATTAACCATATTTTAACCAAAGGAATCTTGAAACTCAATCCCTGCATCGCCTTCAAAAGCACGAATCTGTGTCTAAAGTATCTGAAGTGTTGGAGAACAGAAAAGATGTGGCTACCACACAGCATGTATTTACATCCCTCCTGTTCCTTGTTGGCAGGAACATCGCATAGAAAATTTCGCTGCTACGCTAACAGGTTTATTGCCTAGGCAAGCAATGAGAAACATGCATCAGCAATGTTCAACTTGTCATGTTTTAGCTAGGAATACCACTCCGTTTTGAGAGATAATAACTGGTTGTACTCATGTTTAATATAGAGTGAAGTGCCCAAGAAAGGAGGTGACAATTGATTTGGGTAATGGTCTGGGGAACTGCGTTCGAATCCCACCACGGCCGATGGCGAAATTGAATTCAGTGATTAAATTTAAAAAAAAACAACTGGAATTAAAAGACTGACCATGACCACAAAACCATTGCTGTGAAGAACCGTCTTCTCTGCTAATGTCCTTCAGGAAAGGAAATCTGCCTTCCTCACCTGGTCTGGTCTACATGTGACTCCAGGCTCACAGCAATGTGGTTGACTCTTAGAGATGCCCTCTGAACAAGGGCAATTAGGGATGGGCAATAAATGCTGGCCTCGTCGATGATGCCCACATGCTATGAACGAATAAAATTAAATTGGGTGGGGGGTGTTATAAAAGATGACAAATGTGACGCTGCTTAAGCAAATGGAATTTGCCGCCTAATGACTAGGGTTTATGGAAAGATTCTGACAGCCTTTCGTCTGCATGTCCACAATCAAACTTGACTGTTCATTCAAAGCATTGCCTTCACTTTATACTTCACGTAATTTTCACCCAGTGCTTGATGACTTGTGCTTTCTTTTGTCCGTCACCCTATTTTCTCAGGCTGTAGTATATCGACTGATCTTCCAGGTTTAATTGCTGTGAAAAGGGAGGAGATGAGTATAAAATCTACAAATGTTGCTCAGCCTGTGTAAAATTCAATTAAACTGGAGTGACCGGGGGTGAATTCAGACACTAGTGCAGCAAATGTGGCCAATTTTATTTTATCTTTTGTGATTGATGTAACGTGAACGGGTTCAACTCAGTTCGCAGTTCCATACCTTTGCCCTCAAATGGGGCATATAAATTGCGATTAACTCACTATCACTCATCGCACTCCCGTTAAAATTAGCCAAGAATGTTAGTTATCTGACAGCATCTGAGGAGAGGAATAGAGTTAACGTTCCGAGTCCGTATGACTCTTCACCAAGTGAGTCATACGGAGTCGAAACGTTCACTGTATTCCTCTCCGCAGATGCTGTCAGACCTGCTGAGTTTTTCCTGGTACTTTTGCTTTTGTTTCAGATTCCCAGCATCCGCAGTTTTTTGCTTTTATCTTAATGTTAGTAATCTTATTGGCATAAAATGCTGTTTGGATGCAAAGCCCTCAAATATAAGCGATTATCATGGTTATGTTCCAATATGGGTAAAGCAGCGGCAGTGAGTTCAAAGCACACAACAGTGGGTTTCCATATGTAATTCAAGGACTTGGTAGTTTGTCGGCTCCAGACAAAATGAAAGTTCTAGAAATTCGATCAAAGTGTTGGAAACGCCCTCGTGATTCACGAATGTCCTTCAGAGGAAGGACATTGCTTCGTTGGACCTTGGCCATAGCCTCCAGGGCTGTGGGCCAAGCGCTGGGAAATGGGATTGGTGTTGTCAGGTGTTTGTGGGCCGGAACGGACACGATGGGCCGAATGGCTTCCTTCGGTGCTGTAAACGTCTATGAGCCTACACTGAGGAATATCATCAACATCAAGGTTGACCATTCAAAGATCCTTAAGATAAATTCGACTAACCCCCATTGGCTGCTTTTGCCCCGGTTTAATTGTTTTAGTAATTTTTTACTCGAAAGCTGAAATTTACTTCTCGCTCCAGATTACCTTGCATATTATCATTATTAAAAAAATCATGGTTAATCTTTCTTGCATCCGTTGCTCACATTAAATTCAATCGACTAAAGTTTGCTCACTTTTGCAACTTCTAACTCCCATCTCATCTATTCACTGTCTCTCATGGCCTGGGGCCAACCTGGACATTTAAGTCTCTCCACCTTTATTTATAAATATAGTAAAATGTTGAGATCAAAGAACAGATCACTGCAAACGTATTCCCTTGCATTGCGGCATTCGGCACACCCATCCTGTATACCATCCCCTACAGGAGGACGCAATGGCGTAGCGTTATTGTCGCTGGACTAGTAATTCAGGGACCCAGCGTCAATGCTCTGAGGGACCCGGGCGATTAAATAATTAAAAGTCTAATGGTGTAGAAGCTAATGCGGCTGGCTGACTAATGCACCTTAAGGTAGGGGGCCTGCTGTCCTGGTCTGGCCAACATGTGGCTCCAGGCCTATATAGCAATAAATGCAATTTTAAAAAAAAAATCTTGTCTCTCTCCCATCTCGTTCCCAAACAGTTGTTTACTATTCAAGTCAGCAGCCAGTCACCAATCTTGTGCAACATGTCCGTTGATCATATATAACAATGTAACTGCCATCAGGTTCTCGGAAGAAGTGGCAATAACTGAAACTTTTCCAGTAACATTAGAAGATAATTACATCATTACCGTATATGAGTCTCGATCCGGCGACTTCCCAACTGCTTTCTGTAATTGTAGTTATATGAGAAAAGCATGAATATATAAGCACTTGACCATTACACACGACATCAAGAATGTACTTGAATGTGAAATGTTGACATAAAAGCGTGACCAAAAATGAAAAACAAATTGACAGCCCGAGCCTGCCTGCAGAATATTTGTCGTAATATTTCCCCATATATCAGAACTTTCACAATTCTCTTGATGCTGCTGGTTTCATTTATTTCGCACCGTTTTTTGTGAGGAAAATAACAAACTCTAAATGTTGCATCTCAAAATGTAGACGGAAAAAATTCTCTTGGGAGAAAGGATAACACAAGTTTTATCTCATGGGCGGTCTCGTATATGTTCTGTCTGAGATTCAGTTCCTTTGACTTCCATAACCTTAGCGTACCCTTCAGGCGAGTTCCTATCCAAGTATACAAGACTAAAATATGTTGCCTAGCTTACAACTGAATTATATTATTGACCGTTAGTTTTATTATTCCAATTTTTTGCAAAAAAGCTTTATTCATAAAAAACCGGAAATAGCATTAAAAAACATTTCAATATAGCCACTAAGGAAAGTGCAATGGTGTTCGAATTTTCTACATAGGTCATGTTGCACTCTGAGGTGGTTCAATTCAATTGTGATACATGCAAAGGTAAAAACAAAACCATAATGGGAGTTATGTACTGGCCTCTGAACAGTAGTCAGGATGTGGGGCACAAGATACACCAGGAGATAGAAATGGTGTGTAAGAAAGGCAAGGTTACAGTGATCATGAGGGATTTCAATATACAGGTAGACTGGGAAAACGACGCTGGAGAAGTAGTAGTGGGGAACAAAGAAATGGCGGAGGAACTGAATAGATGCTTTGCGTCAGTCTTCACAGTGGAAGACACGAGTGACATCCCCAAAGTTCAAGAGAGTCGGGGGGCAGAGGTGAGTATGGTGGCCATTACCAAGGAGAAGGTGCTAGGAAAACTGAAAGGTCTGAAGGTGCATAAATCAACTGGACCAGATGGATTACATCCACTCTGAAGGAGTTAGCTGAAGAGATAGTGGAGGCGTTAGTGGTGATCTTTCAGGAATCACTAGAATCAGGGAGGGTCCCAGAGGACTGGAAAATCGCTAATGTAAACCCCCCTGTTTAAGAAGGGAGTGAGGCAAAAGACAGGAAATTACAGGCCGATTAGCCTGACCTCATTCGTTGGTAAGATTTTAAAGTCCATTATTAAGGATGAGATTTCAGAATACTTGGAAGTTCATGGTAAAATCGGGCAAAGTCAGCATGGTTTCATCCAGGGGAGGTCATGCCTGACAAATCTGTTAGAATTATTTAAGGAGGTAACGAGTAGGTTAGACAAAGGAGAGCCAATGGATGTTATCTACTTGGACTTCCAGAAGGCCTTTGACAAGGTGCCGCACAGGAGGCTGCTCAGTAAGATAAGAGCCCATGGTGTTAGAGGCAAGGTACTAGCATGGATAGAAGATTGGCTGTCTGGCAGGAGGCAGAGAGTGGGGATAAGGGGGTCCTTCTCAGGATGGCGGCCGGTGACTAGTGGAGTTCTGCAGGGGTCAGTGTTGGGACCACAACTTTTCACTTTATACATTAATGATCCAAATGAAGGAACTGAGGGCATCCTGGCTAAGTTTGCAGATGATACAAAGATAGGTGGAGGGACAGGTAGTATTCCGGATGCGGGGAGGCTGCAGAAGGATTTGGACAGGTTAGGAGAATGGGCAAAGAAGTGGCAGATGGAATACAAGGTGGGGAAGTGTGAGGTCGTGCACTTTGGTTGGAAGAATAGAGGCATAGAATATTTTCTAAATGGGGAGAGAGTTCAGAAGTCTGGAGTGCAAAGGGACTTGGGAGTCCTAGTCCAGGATTCTCTTAAGGTTAACTTGCAGGTTGAGTCGGTAGTTAGGAAGGCAAATGCAATGTTGGCATTTATTTCGAAAGGACTAGAATATAAAAGCAGGGATGTGCTGCTGAGGCTTTATAAGGCTCTGGTCAGACCATAGTTAGTGTATTGTGAGCAATTTTGGGCCCGTATCTCAGAGAGGATGTGCTGGCCCTGGAGAGGTTCCAAAGGAGTTTCAGGAGAATGATCCCAGGAATGAAAGGCTTAACATATGAGGAACGTTTGAGGACTCTGGGTCTATACTTGATGGAGTTTAGAAGGATGAGGGGGTATCTGATTGAAACTTACAGAATACTGAAAGGTCTGGATAGAGTGGAGGTGGGGAAGATGTTTCCATTAGTAGGAGAGACTAGGACGCGAGGGCACAGCCTCAGAGTAAAGGGAAGACCTTTTAGAACAGAGATGAGGAGAAACTACTTTAGCCAGAGAGTGGTGAATCTATGGAATTCATTGCCACAGAAGCCTGTGGAGGCCAGGTCATTGAGTGTATTTAAGACCGAGATAGATAGGTTCTTGATTGGTAAGGGGATCAAAGGTTACGGGGAGAAGGCGGGAGAATTGGGTTGAGAAACTTATCAGCCATGATTGAATGGCGGAGCAGACTCGATTGGCCAAATAGCCTAATTTCTGCTCCTATGTCTAATGGTCTTATGGTAACATTCACTGCATACATTCAATGTGAGTCACACTGCCAGAGGAAGCCTATATAGTTCCCAACCCCTCTGGGCACTATGCCTGAAAGGAATTAAACAGCGGCCTTTCCCCATTGTGCCTTTCCGGCGGCTGCCCCAAGCTTCAGTGCGTCCCTCAGCCCGTAGACCTGGACTTTGGAATGTGCCAGTCTGCAACACTCGGTCTGGTGTAACTCTTTGCACTGGAAGACCAACAAGTCTCGGCCCTCCATATACCCAAAAATGAAAAACAAAAGCAATCCGCGATTCAGCCTCTCTGAAAACTCTTTACTCCGACTGGTGTACAGAGGCAAATAGAATCATGTACTCCATAAGAAGTGTACCAACCTCAGCGTTATCTGGGCTCGGAACGTTTTCGTACGTCGGTCCGGCGGACCTGGCCCCATGGGTTGTCCAAAAGGTTTCTGGGGAGAATTTCGAAGTAGGCGGTTAATTTCCCATTGAGACAACCAGGGTGCCGGTTAACTTCATTAACTTAATTTCCGGAATGTGGGCGTGGCTGGCTGGTTAGGCCGGCATCTTTTGCCAGTCCCTAGTTGGCTCGCGAGGCCACATCAGAGAACAGTTTTATAAGTGATTGGGACTGGAGACACATCTAGGCCTGAAGAGGCAATAAACGCAGGCTTCCTCCCGTAATGGGCATTTGTAAACACAGAGGGCTTTTATCCAACAGTTTCAGTAATTATTTTTACTGATGTCAGTGCTTTATTTTCAGATTTAAGAGCGGAGATATGAATTAAAAGCAGCAGATCACGACTTTATAGAATATCAAAATCAGAGTAATTAAAGTAGAGAGAGTTGTAAATGAACTACTTTACATACCGTTTCCTGGTGAAGCCACTCTTATATTATTTTGTTGTGATCCACCTTTTGCCCTAAATGAACATTACACAACAGTCTTGTAGATTTCTGAGCAAAATGTTTTATCTTGTAACTTACATTCACTAAATACGATTCATAACCAAGGCAAGCATTCTATTTGTCAATATCCTCAGAATATTATTGAAATGTTAATGATAAACCCGTAGATTTTGGTGACTGGAAATAAAAGTTCATGAATTCAGAGACAGGTGTTTCTAAGATAGATTTGATATTCGCAAACAAGAGTTCAAACATATTGCTGAGGCTAAATGCATTAAGTAACGTTGACAGGTGACTTAGAACTGTATATACATTATGCACAATTCACTGCTAGTACTGCGGATGTTTCTGTTTATTTAGTGATGACAAACAAGCTCGCTACAATTTCATAGAGTGAAAGTCAGGTAATTACTGTTAACCCATTAATGCAGAATAAAATTTCATATTATACGTTTATATGTATACATCTATTATATACAGTTACAATACTGTACCACTTATCTATTGAACAGCCTTAAAGCTAACACAAACATAATGTAAAGCGAGACTTTTGAAAACAGCACAAAGAGAAAAATCGTGAAGTCCTCATAACTGATAACCATATTAGAATATTACTCATTGTATAATTTCCTGCACCCGATAGAAGTGCGTTGGAACAATGGCAATGACATGTGAAATCTATGCTATTTTACAGTGGCTGCATGCAAGATAAAAGTGCACTTAAAAGTTCACTTAATGCTTAAATCTTAAGCCTAATGCAATATGTATTGCCCCCATTTTGTTCCAATCACTTTTCTAAAATTTAGAGTACCACTAATATATTTTAGTTGCAATAAATTCAAAACAAAATTTGAAAGAAAGGTGCTTCGTATTAGTAAATAAGTAACATAAATGAATGTCAAGAAGGAGAAAGCACATACAAATAATGAAAACTCGATTTCAAAGAAATAAAAGGCAGTGGAATGTGGAAACAAAGGGAGAGGGAACATCTGATTTCAAGCACTTCACCATTTTTCTCTTTGTACTATTTTCAAATGCCTCACTTTACATTATGTTTGTTTCAGCTTCAAGGCTGTTTAATAGAAAGGTGATAAAGTATTGCAACTACCGGCAGAACTAGGCAAATAAGATATAAAATCTGAAAAACTTATGCAATTTTTAAACACTAAATCAAATTTTAGCTGATACCTATGAACGACTTTAGTGACCATAATGACGCAAATGGGTGATTTTCTTAGTGTTGGGAAAAAATGAGTAAGGAAAAGAGCTATGACACCCAATAAAATTGTACACAATGCTATTATTTTCTCCTGTTGTTCACTGTTGCTTAGTCAACCTATCAGAGTAAGCCAAAGTTTTAGCAATATACTATCTTAAGCACAGTGCTGGTACTGATCTGCACGATTATCTGCTCCCACTGATTTCACAGTGTCTATCTGAAGGGCCTCCTGGACCCCTGTGAGACAGGACATGTCTGTTCCTCTCCTCTGTACTAAGGCCACCAATACTGCATCAGAGGACCTTGGTGCCTGCTGTCTGGCATGTTGCGCCATCCCTGTATCTTTGCCAGTCAAAGTCACTTCTGCAATTAATTTGAGTACCTGCTGTCATCAAACTGCACCTCTCTTTTAAGGGGTACAGTCTGCACTTAGTTAGCACTTTAATTAGCACAAGCTGGCTTGAATTAGTGCATGCACCTGCGCCCCATATTGGACATGTAACCACTCAAAAGCAAGATCAGTGCTGGGCTGCATGCTGTCATCATGTAAATTAAAAGGCATCTCAAGGCTTGCATCGGAAGAAGCTGGTGTTGGTTGATCGCGCATTGAGATCTCCCTGTACATTGCCGAGCCTTATCCAGTTTCTCGGTCACTCTGCTTAAAAGACCTTTATTATCATCCTATTAAGTGTATGTTCCTAGCCTTAACAGGGACATTGGAACAGGATCATTCATTCACTGTTCAGTTAATCAGTTAGAACACAACTGTTTTATTAGGTGTGGGGTTGACCCGCCGTCGGCAAACCGCTGACGGCCCGTTAACTGCCCTTGAATTGCACCTTTTTTCTGGAAATTGTCTGTGTGGCTGTTTGGGACGGGCAGCCAGGCTAATTTGAGCCCCACTTTCGGTAAAGTTACCCGATGGCGGTACATGGTTGGGGAGATCTCACCCACCCCTCCAGCCCCACCCACTCCCCTCTCCCCACCACCCCCCCTCCCCCCCACCCCCCCCACCCCAGCCCCACCACCCCGACCCCCAGCTCTACATACCCCTCCCCCCGCCTCCTGGGGAGCCGTAAAATTCATCCCATATTCTACAAATTCTGACATTTAGAACATGAAATAGAAATTAATTCTGCAAATAATCTGTTTAATTTCAGGGTGCCACTTCTATAGGGTAATATTAACAAGATGTTCATAAAATTTATTGATAGTAGACTTACCTGCTTATTTTCTTCCTGATCCCCCATATAGTTATCCCAATGATTACAGCAAGAATTATGATCACTGTGCCTATTATAGATCCGAGAGAGGAGTTGTTTTCTTTGTTAGTTATTTCTGTAAGAAATTAATGAACACGGTGACCATATATTAGAAAAACGTGAAATAAGGAATACATATTAATTTTCCTCTAGAATTTTATTCCTTTAGTTTTAAGAAGTAGAAAGGGTGAATAACTCCCACATAGACAAATGATGCGATCAACTCATTCACAGAATTACACAGTGCAGAAGAGGACCTTCGGCCCATCGAATCTGCACCGACAGGTGAGCAACACCTGACCTACCTATCTAATCCCATTTACCAGCACTTGGCCCATAGCCTTGAATGTTATGAAGTGCCAAGTGCTCATCCAGGTACTTTTTAAAGGATATGAGGCAACCCGCCTCCAGTACCCTCCCAGGCAGCGCATTCCAGACCGTCCCCACCCTCTGGGTAAATTAGTTTTTCTAATTAAAATTAATAAATAGGCACAGCAGCTTTTACATATGCCAATAAAATATTAGCACCATCAAGTTTGACATACATGGCCCTTATAGCAGAAATCACATTTAACTGAGTGAGGGATTCATGTAGTGCATCACAATTTAAGACACCTAAAGGGGATATTGTAAGAAATAACGTGAAATAATATGGGAAAATGGGGAGGAACTACACGTCAATTAATCTACAGTTCTTCTGTAGTTAAAATGCTAATAATGGCTAGCTACATCTTTGCCTTTTGCTTGTCCGGAATTCATGACTGAAGAACAATAAGTGAAATGTTTGCTGTTCAAATTAGCCCCATCCCTATACAAGGATCTCCATTGCCAAGGTTGTGGCAGCAAAGACATTTGACTGTACAGCGCAAATAACGGAATGCAGTCTTTCAAATCTCGCCTAGGAAAACATGACGTATGTAAAGAAATTTGCAATTTTGCCTGTGGCATTGATATTCTTGTTCCGTTGTCTCTGGTTTGATATTTTGAAATTGAGGATGAAGACCCTTCCAAATAATGGCCATTAGAACACGCTTCAATGGACATGAAAATTGAATGACTTTGTTTAGCTCTCGCTGAACTGCTCTGTCACTTATATCCCTAAGCAGCCAGTTGAATATCTACCCCCATGTCTTGGTTAATTATACAGAGGAAAGAACGGGCTATATCGATGGGATTAGATGAAGGCGGTTGGGAGGTTGTAAGCATGTTCGGCCAAATGTTATAGTGTTACACTGTAAAAGTGTTGGAAATACTTTGTCACATACTTCAGGTGATTACGCTATGACTGACAGTTGTTATCCATCTGTATAATGCACTGTATTAAGTAATATATAGTGTGCCATGATCATGCATTCATGTGAACATGCACTAATGTGAAGCTGGCAGCCGCAGTTGAGAGGGCAATTAATTTAACACAGGACATCCTAGGCTTTGTCAATAGGGGCATAGAGTACAAATGAAATGATGCTTTTTTAAAGTTGTACAGGACAATGGGTCGGCCTCACCTATAGTATTGCTTTGAAGAGAATGCAGAAAACGAATTCTGAAAATGATTCCAGGGATGAGGAATATCAGTTACACACATAGGTTGGATAGGTTGGGGCAGTTTTGCTTAAGAAGAGAAGATTGAGAGACTTGATAAAGGTACACAAAATCATTATGGGCCTGGACAGAGTAGATGGAGAATATAACACTTTCAAAAGTGAAAGGGTCGAGAAAAAAAAGGCATGGATTTGAGCTAATTGGCAATAAAAACAATGAACACATGGGGAGGAACGTTTTCGCACTGCAAGTGGTTAAGGTCTGGAATTCATTCCCTGAGAGTGTGGTGGAGGCAGGTTCTAGAGGTAATTGCATTATTATCTGAAAGGGAAGAATGCACAGGGTTACAGGCAGGCGGCCAGGGAGTGGCATTAGGTAATTGGCAACTTTGGAGAGCCCCTGCAGACACCTGAAAGACCCCTTTCTGAGCTGTAACCATTCTAGTGTGGATCTAGGATTCCCAGCAGATTTGATGCTCCAACCACTGAAGAGAAGCAATCACAATATTAGGAGAATGCTGGCCCAGCCTTATAGCCAAAACAATATCCGACACGACGAATAAATACTTCTCTAAATGGCAAAATGCTCTAGTCAGACCACTCTTTGAGCACTTCTGCACCTCTGAAAACTTGAGACACAGGGGAAATTTAAAGTGTGAAAGACAGAGTAGGGATAATCCACGATTATTACGAGGCTGACCCATAATAATGACAAAGATAAAAAATCGCCATCAGCTTTAAAATGGATCTAAGAGGCGAGCTTACTGGATAAATAAAATTGTGCATTGTATTGAAACAAAGTCCAGAAAATGTAATCGCAAATGAAATTTAGTAAAAGGCAACAGGAGGAAGGGTTAAATTATTAAAAGCACATTGAGAAGCAGCATCAGGAATGTATTTGCTACATAAATTGAACAACGTGCAGGAGTCTCACAAAGAGCAGTAAAGGACCAAATTTAGATGCGCCAATATCTTGTGACATCGCACATAACCTGCGAATAGTTGTGAGGCCAGGTAGTTAAGGGGAGAGAGAGAGCGGGGGAGAAAAAAAGATACAGTGTAAGTGGGGTGGTGTGTGGAGAGGGGAATAGGTAAGTAGTGCGCACTGTAAAGGAGAGACATTTTTCATAAAATGGCATTAAAAAAACTGTAATTTAGCGGAATCCCTTAAACCAAAATCGGCCAAAGACGTGCGAGTTTTGTCGTTCTTTTACATTTTCTACCTGTTCTCACTTGGTGATATGCTAAGTCAAAAATATTGAAACTAACAGCAATTTGCTATTCAATACAATGCATCATTCAATACGACGAGTAATGTTACATTCTTGAGAGGTTTCCTAGTGGGTGCTCCTAATGAAGTAGTTAGCTTGATCTGTCTCTTTCAGACAAAAGATAGAGTTGGGAAGTGGATTAAACAGGAACTTACTGAGATCAATTACTCGTTTGGTAGTACAGAACTTGAGTATTGCCGAAAAATAATATTTTTTATCGAAGTTTTTGCTCCTACATTTAGGAAAATTTATAAGAAAATATCAACGTCAGGGGGCACGACATATTTATAATGTATGAGAAGGGAGTGCTGATTGGTTGGCAAGTGGACTTTGATTGGTAGGGGCGTTGCAATGGAGAATGCAACGGTTTATGGTGACTGGAAGATAACTGCCAAGCATTGTTTGAAATTTAAACCAAGCAGCTTTACTCTGATTGGTCAAGATATTCTCCTGAGGAATGAGTCAGTGAATGGCTGTCATTTAATTTGATTAATTGGAACAGGTGCAATATGTGTGCACATTCTTTCTGCCTGCAAAGTGCAGGACCCTGTGTGTTAGAATATGTAGCTTCTAGTACACGTAAATGCACCAGACACTGAGCTCGACTGACAATCTTAAATTGGTTGCCAGCGTAATTCTTAGCACATTGAGGATTGTTTATCTAGTGATGTCCAATCACGGAATGACATCCAATACTGTGTATTGAGTTTTGCAAGCGTGGGCTGGTTGGGTACATCTGTACCTTGCCTAGTGACTGAGTGTGGCAACAAGAGGCCCGAGCGAATCTGGAATCAGTGGGAATCAGGGGGGAAACTCCTCGCTTGTTGGAGTCATACCTAGCAGAAAGGAAGATGGTTGTGGTTGTTGGAGGTCAATCATCTCAGTTCCAGGACATCACTGCAGGAGTTCTTTGGGTTGTGTCCTAGGCCCAACCATCTTCGGCTGCTTCATCAATGACCTTCCTTCCATCATATGTGGGGATGTTTAATGATTATTGCGCAATGTTCAGCATCATTCATGACTCCTCAGAAACTGAAGCAGCCCATCTCCAAATGCAGGAAGTCCTGGACAATATTCAGGCCTGGGCTGAGAGTAGCAAGTAAAATCCGCACCATACAAGTGTCAAGCAAGGACCATCTCCAACAAAACCGAAGGTAGCCTTTGCCCTTGACATTCAATGGCATTATCATCGCTGAATACCCCACTCTCAACATCCTGGGGTGACCATTGACCAGAAACTGAATTGAACAAGCCATATAAATGCTGTGGCTGCAAGAGCAGGTCAGAGAATAGGAATCCTGCTGCGAATAACTTACATTCTCATTCCCCAAAGCCTGCCCACCATCTATAAGGCCAGGAGTGTGATGGTACATTCTCCACTTGCTTGGATGAGTGCAGCTCCACCAACACTCAAGAGGCTCGACACTATCCAGGGCAAAGCAGCCCGCCTGATTGGCACCCCTTCCACAAACATTCACTCCCTCCACCACCGACGAACAGTGGTAGCAGTGTGTATCATCTACAAGGTGCACTTCAGCAACTCACCAAGCCTTCTTACACAGCCTTCCAAACACCAGACTGCTACCATCTAGAAGGGAAAAGGCAGCAGACACTTGGGAACACCACCACCTGGAAGTTCCCATCCAAGTCACTCACCATCCTGACTTGGAAATATATCGACAGTTGCTTCGCTGTCGCTGGGTCAAAACCCTGGAACTCCCACCCTAACATCACTTTGAGGATACCTACACCACAGGGACTGCAGCGGTTCAGGAAGGCAGCTCACCACCACCTTCTGAAATGCAATTAGGAATGGGCAATAAATGCTGGCCCGACCAGCGAAGCCGTCATTCCGTAAATGATTTTTTTTTTTAAATGGCTAAAGAAACTGAAAGGTTTTTTTTTTGAACAACGAAGGGTATAAAAGGGGATGATCTGACAGAGCTTCGCGGCTCTCCCACTTTCTTGGTTTTCGCTGCTTCAGCACAGATCCTCGTTCTTTCCACTCCGATCTTATGGCCCCACCAGAACACTTGTCCTGTTCCACAGTCTTTGTCCCTGTGCTCTAACCGACTGCAATCCCCACACTGAACCCTATCCCCCATCGCAGTCCTATCATCAGAGGCGTGCCCCACCCCCATCAGCAGCTCCATCTCTCACAGCTATCACTTGTTCGCTCCCAAGGCCTCTCACTTATGTTCCCCCCTCGCTCCTATCACGTGTTCCCTCCCCCATTCCTATCACCTGTTTCCTCCCCCATTCCAGTCACCATTGCCTCCCCCACTTCCAGTTCACTCCCCCACTTCTACCACCCGTCCACTCCCCTGTTTCCTCTCTCCAACCCTATAACCATTCCCATTCCCCACTCCGATTACCTGTCCTTTCGCCACTCCGATCCCTCGAGCTTCCTGCCAGCAAGAAGCCGATGGAAAACTGCTGAAATCAGGGAAGAAACATGTTTCACGAATTAGACTCGATCTAGAGGGCGCATGCGTCGCAACAACCTCGGTTGCAGATAATTGGATTGGCGTGGTTCAGGGAAATGTTTATGACCGGCCCACAGCAACGCTGCGTGCACTCACAGTGAACAATTAATAAACAAGCGACCTCCCATAAAACGGAGTTCGTCTTGTCAACTGAGCCAAGTACACTCGGCGCAAGCGCAGGGCGACCGCCGATGTAATCAGAGTGCGTCGACAAATTTCCCAGGGCCGAGATTGATTTACACCTGCGGACGTTCCACCTAGCCACGTCCAGACGCATTGACGTCATCGCGCATTCGACGTCCTCGGGCTCGCGCGGTGAGAAATGATGGGCCACTTACCAAGGACATGCAGAGTGATGATTGCTGTTGTTTCTCCGCCGACATCTGGAGTCAGGCTAACAGTGTAATCTCCACTGTCCGAAACTGCCACTGACTGCAGCAGGAGTGATCCGTTAGGGAGGACTATGCTGGCCCGCCATCTGTAGTCATCATTTCTATCAACAGTTGTAGCGATCCACGAGGCGATCATCTTCCCTGCGAAGTTCCAGCTCCCGCTCTTCACCCCGGCTGACGGTTTCACTGAGAATAGAGCGTTTCCTCCGACGGTCACATTAATCCGTTTGTTTTCTATTAGAATAGTAAAATCCCTGGACTCAGCTGAGGAAAGAAACCCACACTGAGAAAAGTGGTCAAACTCGACACAATACATACTTTCCTAAAGTAATAACGACGTCATCTCCTCATCTTTCTCTGACAAACTCTTGCTTTCTTACTTCTCCAGTCACCGAAGGAAATGAAACGAGAAAGAGGTCCTCAACCACAGATGCCCATGAACAAGCAGCCACCAGTGTAAGCGCCGGTCTCCCATCCCGAGAGAACCGCGCCACCTCCCCACCTCTCTCTGTTCAATACGCTGCTTAAAACCTCCCTCTTTGCCCAAGGTTTAGTCACATGACCTAATATGCTCGGGGTTAAATTTTCTTCAGTCACAGGAGCATGAAGTGACGGTTCATTAGGTTAAAGTAGCTCTAAAGAAAAGTGCAGCACAGAGGGATCTGGGTTTCTTGTGCATGAAACACAAAAAGTTAACGTGTAGGTGCAGCAAGTAATTAAGAAGGCTAGTGGAATTTTGGCCTGTATCGCTAGGGGAGTTGAAGTTTAAAAGTAGCGAAGCCTTACTACAACTGCACAGGGTGTTGGTGAGGCCGCATCTGGAGTACTGTGTACAGTTTTTGTCTCAGTATTTAAGGAAGGACATATTGGCATTGGAGGCTGTTCAAAAAAGATACTAGACTGATTCCTGGGATGAAGGGATTGATTTATCAAGAACAGCTAAACAGGTTAGGCCTTTATTCATTTGAGTTTAGAAGAATGAGAGGTGGTCTTCTTGAAACAAGATTTCGAGGTGGCTTGACAGGCTAGATGGTGAGAAGATATTTCCACTAATGGGGGAATCTCAGGTTATGGGGCATAGTGACAAAATAAGGGGACACACATTTAAAACTGAGATGCGAAGGAATTTCTGCTCTCAGAGGGTAGTGAATGCTTGGAATTCTCACCTCAAATAGTTGAAGAGGCAAGATCGCTCAAAATATTTAAAGAGGAGTTAGATCGATTTTTGAAAAACCGGGGAGCTGAGGGCTATGAGGAGCTGGTTCGAAAGAGGATTTGACACCTGGGGTGGATCATCTATTGTTTTATTGAAAGGCGGGGCCGGTTTGAGGGCCCGAATGGCCTACTTCTACTGCTTTTTCTTCTGTTTATAAATGAATGTAAGTTGTTATTACTCTGTTAAATGGCTCTTTGTAATTGAAAGAATGACTGCAAAACACGGGGCGCGGGGCGGGTGGTGCGGGGGGAGGGGGGAGGAAATTCATCCTGACTCGTCACCACAAACACGCTGCGATTTTATTGCTCACTCTCCACTGCTACCACCTGTCCCGCCTACCCTCACTCCGACCACACGCTCCCCCAACCGCTCCGACCACTTATCCCTCCCACTCCGACCGCTTGACCTCTCCGCCACTCCGATCACCTGTCCTTCCCCCACTCCGAGAACTTATCGGCTCCCCATTTGGATCATTTGATGTCCCTGAAAGGAGGAAACTGGTGGAAAACGGGTGACAACAGGGAAAAGAAACGATTCAAGATGCAGAGATAAAAGCAAAGAACTGCGGATGCTGGAAATCCAAATCAAAAGCAGAAACAGAAATACCTGGAAAAACTCAGCAGGTCTGGCAGCATCGGCGGAGGAGAGCACAGTTGACGTTTGGAGTCCTCATGACCCTTCAACAGAAGTTCTGTTGAAGGGTCATGAGGACTCCAAACGTCAACTGTGCTCTTGTCCGCCGATGCTGCCAGACCTGCTGAGTTTTTCCAGGTATTTCTGTTTCTATTTTGATTCACTTTCCAGGTTTCATTCAGAATCAGATGTGGCAGCAACATCGGGTGCACAGATCTGGGTGGATGAGGCCCACGCCGATGTTTATGCCTGGCCTTCGAGATCCCACAGCGAACAATTCGTGAGCAACCCTCACCCCATCAAACCATTGTCTCATGAGTGCAGCCAACTGTGTCCTTCGCACCACTGATGTCATCACAACGTGCCTTAAACATTGACACGTTGCTCCAATGACGCCACCAGACAATTACGCCACCGCGCCTTCTGCCATCACCGCGCATGAATTCATGCACAACCCTCATCCCATAAGAGGGCGTCTGTCTTGTCAACGGAGCCCAGTATACTCCGCGCACACCCCGACTATCTCCAGCGTCATGAGGGGGCGCTGGCACGTTTCCCCGTGCCTGGATCGATGACCTCGTGCATAAACGCCATCACGCATCTTGACGTCCCCTCGCCAGCGCAGACCGAAAAATGTCACTTACCGAGTACCTGTAGAGTGAACTGTGCTGTATTTGAAAAACCCACATATGATACCATTCTAACGGAGTACTTTCCACTGTCCAAAGGTGTCACTGACTGTAGCAGGAGTGATCCGTTAGGGAGCAATAGCTTGATCCTACCATTGTAATAAAAATCTGTATCTAATAATGCATCGACCCACTCAACTATATGTTTCATCCCGAATTGCCAGTTCCCCAACAGTGCCGCAGCAGACGGCTGCACTGAAAACAATGCGTTTCCTCCGACGGACACGTTAATATGCCTGTTTCCTGTCAGGATAGTGAAATCCTGGGGCTCAGCTGTGGAAAAAAAAAAGCAGACTGTGAAAAGCGGCGAAACTCGACACAACTTATACTTTTCGAGGATGAAAATAACAGCATTTCCTGATTTTCTCTGACAAACTCTTGCAGTCCTGTTTTTCCAGTCACTAAAAGAAATGATATGAGAAAGTGATCCTCACCCACAGATACCAATAAGCAAACAGCGACCGCGGTAAGTGTCAAGCTCCCCATCCTTAAAGAACTGCGCCACTCCTTGTTACACTCGGTGACTGATCCGCTCTTCCTGGTGTAAAAAGCAGATCAGTTCAATTAGTTACTGAAGCGGCAAAGCTGATTGGACCGATTGTTGACCACCTGACTGAAAACGTATTCTACTGAATACGAAATGTTAGACGTTATACAAATTATTGAAAATGTGCAGAGACGTCGGGTTCATTTTGTCTTCTGGAATAAAATTCCTCCGGGTTCGTTGTTTTAAAAAATGCATGTACGGGGCGTGAGCGCCGCTGGCTAGGCCAGCAATTATTGCCCCCCATCTCTGATTGAAGAGGTGATGGTGACCTGGCTTCTTGAACCGCTCCAGTTCCTGTGGCGTCGGTGCACCCACCGTGCTGTTAGCGGGGGCGGGGGACTTGGGAGGGGTGGGGGGGGCGGTGGGAGTTGGGGTGAAAGAACGGCAGATATGTTTCAGAGTCAGGATGGTGAGTGACTTGGAGGGGAACTTCCAGGTGGCGGTGTTCCCATCCATCTGCTGCACTTGCCCTTCAAGATGGTAATGGTCGTGGGCTTGGAAGGTGATGCCAAAGGAGCCTTGGTGAGCTTCTGCAGTGCATCTTTTGGATGGTGTACATTGCTTCCACTGTGAGCCGGTGATGGAGGGAGTGAATGTTTGTGGAAGGTGTGTCAATCAAGCGGGCTGCTTTGCCCTGGATGGTGTGAAGCATCTTGAGTGTTGCTGGAGCTGCAGTCATCCAGGCAAGTGCAGTGAACGCAGATTAAATGGTGATTTTCAATTGGGAGGTGAATCAACACTTGGTCAAGAAACAATTGCAGGGAGCGAAAGTTTAGTTGGAGCACTGTTTCAATGGCAGGAGCCATCAGGAAAGTACAGTAGAATATTTGATCTAAACTTTCATTGCATAACATGTAATCAGTGGATTGCTCATGGTGCGGCACACCAGGGGTGCCGTGTTCAGGTGAAGCAAGCTTAGTCTAAAGTAGAAATAGACAAGGCAAGACATACAGATAATTCCGTTTCTTTGTCCATGTTCTGCATAAATTTCTTCCCCTATTTAAAAAAACGTCTCATTTGGAAAAGGATGCTTTCCCTTGCACTCCATCTCTCAAAAACAATACTCACTTTTGTTAGTCTTCTTGTCACACTTTTGTATCCATGCTCTACCATTACAAATCCCCATGCCTCATTAACAGTGCATGCACGGGAAACACGCCGAATCGTTGGCGGCTGCGCTCGAATTTGCCCGTCATGCCGTGACCTCAGAGCCTCCTCGCTCTGGGCGCCATATTTAAAGCGCACCAGAGAGTATCCGACTTCGTTCATGCCTACAGACCAGGACTGCCTCCAGGTGACCGGTGACCCCGAAAGCAACGAAGACATCAGCCCCCAAATTTAGTGACCCCTCGCTAGGCTGCCCGCTGGGCGCAGTGGAAGCCCGCCGCAAAGGCTTCTGGCCCCCCTCTGGACTAGAGCAACCACCAAACTCACCAATCCAGCATGGGAGACAGTGGCAGTGGTGGTGAGTGCCAACGCCCTCCAAATGAGGTCAGCCAGAGGATGAATGATCTCTTCCGTTCCGCCTGGGTAACTCATTCTTCTCATCACTCTCGATTCACACATTCACAAACCCATCACACATCCACAGAGTTCGCACTCACTGCCAGCTCAAGGGACGTTAACACTCACTCTTTCACAGCACTCTCATCTCCCCTGCCCATCGTGTCCTCATGCCGCCAATGGCACCATGGACACACTCCACAAGGGCCAGGCATCCTTCTCATCCATCCTGGCAGGCAACTTGCTTACACTATCTCCATCGGTCTCCATGCAGGATAAGAGAGAGACTGGGGGAGGCATGCCCGAGCTGAAGGCCCTCATGGCCTTGGAAAATAGAACCATCCAGCTAGCTGGTGAGGATGTGGACTATTCCTGCGCAGATGGTGAGGCTGGTGATGCTCAACCAAGTGTTGATCCTGCACTGCAGCATCCATCACACAGTGAGTGGTGTCACCTGTTTCACGGTCCACTGCCATGGACTACTTATCTCTCTTTCCTCTCGCAGGCACATCCGGCAAGCAGCCGAGGTTGGCCACGAGCCCGGTCATCGACTCCAGCCCCGAGGACTAATCGGAAGAGTACACCAATGGAATGCCCGTCACAGCGCTCACCCGCACCCTCCAAGAGCGCAGAGCCACAAACCTCAATAGGACCCAGTTCTAAATAAGCCTCAAGGTCACAATCCGATCAGCACATCGCATTGTCTGATCTGCAGCAGGAAGGGGTAGGAAAACCCAAGGGCTCAGGCACCCAAAGGAGTTCTGGAGGCCAGGGATTTGCTGAGTCCGAGTCAGATGATGAGCCTCTCGACTGGGTTCTACAGTTGCTGGATCTGCAAATGCAGGCTCGGGAACACCAGGAAGGGATGTCTGCTGCACTCTTCAGGTTGCAAGGCACAATGCAGGAGTCCACCCGACTTAAGCATCAATAGCGCCAATATGCCAATGCACCAAAGTCAACACTGGTTGGATGGCATCCTCCATGGAGACCTTGGTCCAGGACATTCGCCCTGTATGGCTGTAAGATCTGCATTCCATCGCTGTGGCACTTTCTGGCATCCACCAGTGTCAAGGCAAGAGAGGGTATTGCGGCTTGAACTCATTCCAGCTGCCCCTTCCTGTCAAGGAGCCAGCCAGGGGCCCTCAGAGATCCAACCACCGTGGGACCCCAGGAATGTCCAGCCCAACCAAATCTCTTCTTCCTATGGCTCCAAGAGCTCCTGCTCCACAGCCTGTAGATGGTGCCACTTCCACACAGCAGGACCCCAAAAGCAGGCCGGGGTCCTCCAGGTCTCCACACGCCAGAGGACGCCCCCTAGTGCCTGCACAGACAGGGCATAGCAGTCAGCAGCCTGCCTCCACCTCCGCTGTGGATATCGGGAGAGCACCAAGACAATGTCACAGGGGTGGGGAGCTTACGAAAATGCAGTTGCACAGCATGGGCACGGGTGTTTATCACCTGTACATAATGTTCACGGTTGTAAATAAGCTCCCAAGAATGTCTCCTTGTCTGTGACTCTTTGTTGTGATCAGCAGTGTTCATGTCATTCAAATTTGAACCCTTGGTTCCTGCACAAGATGAAGGCAAGCATCTCAGACCAGGGCCTCTTCCCGGTGCAGGGTGTAACCTTCAGAACAAAGCGATGGCCTGGCTTCACACTCACTAGACATGTTAGTGATGCTCGCACCTTGATGTGACTTGTCATTGCTGCTAGAATGTCATGGCAGGCATCACAGAGTTCTGTGATTTTCTCGGTGTGCTCTCAGCACCTTTGAGGTGGGGCTGCCCAGCACCAACCCCCCCATCCCCGCCATCTCTTCAGGATCTGTGTCGAATGATGGTGTAGCCCTGAAGAGATAGGATTAGGTGCTGTTAAAGTATCACCACTGCATCTCTATGGAAAAACCCTGATCACAGAGTGCAAACGAGCTGCCCTCATCCAGACAGGAATCAGACATTCACAGATGCAATGTCTAGATCCATAGAGTGTGTGCCCTGCTTGTCACAATCATCACCCTGGAACCTTGTGACAATTGGGTCCACTGTTGTGTCTCCCTGACATGAGCGTGATCACAGAGTGTGTGCCCTGCCATCAGCCAGGCAAGCGTCAGACGTTCAGAGGTGCAATGTGAAGATGTCAGGAGTATCCTCACTGCATCTCGTCATCATCCGCCAATAATCGTGCGGCTATTAGGGCCACGAGTGCAAACCTGCATTGTCTGGCCAGTGTGATGGCATCCTCGTCTTCGAGGACCTCATCGCCTCATCTCCTTCAACGTCCTGCTCATATGAGGAGACGTGCAGCTCTTCGATCTGCTCCTCAGCCAGGCTCTCCCCCTGTTGCAGCACCAGGTTGTGCAGCATGCAACAGGCTATGGTAGTGCATGGCGCCCTCTAGGGACTGAACTGAAGTGGCCAATCAGACTTGTTGATGCACCAGAACCTCACTTTCAAGATGCCAATCGTTTGCTCCACCAAAGTCCCGGTCACGGCATGAGCCTGGTTTTACCATCTCAATGGCAGCCTCATGCTGCCACATGGGCATCAACAGTCATGTCCTCTGTGGCTGTCCCTTTTCCCCATGGAGCCAACTCTGCAGCCCTTGAGGACCCTACAAGATGCCAGGGATCTGAGACTGGCCGAGAATGTAGGAGTCGTGGGCACGTCTGACGAGCATGATGGAGTTGTTGTGGTTGCAGACCAGCTGAACATTTAACGAGTGTAAACCCTTGCAGTATACACAGTGGCCTGCTTGTTGCCATGGAGGTCTGAGCACCACCTGAGTGCAGTCGATGATACCCTGCACTTTGGGAAAACCAGAGATCTCTGCAAATCCAAGTACTCTTGCCTCCTGGCTTTCCTGATCCGTGAAAGTGGCGCCTGTGGCCTCGTAGATGCACTTGTGGGTGAAGGCTTGTGAGATCCCATGCAGGTCAACAGTGGAGCCCTGGAAGGAACCACTGGCGTAAACATTGAGCACTCTGTTTACTTTTACTGCCACTGGCAGTAGATGCCCTCCAAGTCCCCGTGGCACCTAATCCTGCAGCAGGTGACAAATGTGACTGACCAATTCCCTAGGCATGAGCAGTCTTTGGCGACTCTGGTTCTCCCTCTTCTACAGGAATGACGAGCGCCATCTATAGACCCTGGATCTAGTGAGGTGCCTATGAACAATAGCTCGCTGTGGATCTTCAGCTGCGTCCAGAGGAACCATCCTTTCATCTTCAGTGTAGTGCTCCTCCTTTTGCTGAGACAGGCGCCTCTGTGACAAACTTCTTCTTCTCTGCTCCCTGTAAACCATGGTGCATACTGCTAAATCACCAGGCTCCATGATCCTGATGTTCTCCTCCTGCAGTATCAAAGAGAGATGAAAGGGTGAGCATACGTCTCTTAAGGACATCTCTTGGTTAAGCCTCTGGTTCCAACTGTATCTCAAGGCGATCCTCGGGAGCGCTGCACAAGGTTTAGTGTGCGCTCACCTCCGATTCCCCCTCGAAGTTCAGCTGGCCACCTGCACGCCTTTGAAAGGCAGTCATTTAGACGTCACGCCGACGTGGGAATTACATTTGACGTGGGGGGTGGGACATGATTTCAGCGTGCGGGCACAATAATGAGATGCAAATAAATTACAGTTAAATTCCCCTCATTAGACGGCGGGAACCGCGGCCCACCATTGCTGGGGGGAGGGGACAATCGAGTCCTGGATTTACATCTCAGGGAAACGCGACTAGAGCCATCTTGCGATATTTTTCGCTCCTGCTCGTTAAGGCGCCCGCCGCAAACGGGCGATGAAAATTCCGACCCAAGTCTTTTTCGACAGCTCATTCCAAACTTCCTAGTTCTAGTTTGAGGGGGGAGCTGTTCCCATTGATGGAAGAATTGAGAAGCAGAGTCTCCTGATTACAGGTGAACGGCAAAAGAAACTGCGGCAACATGAGGAAAAGTTTCTTTACACAGCGACTCATTGTGATCTGGAATGCTCTGCCTGAGATGGGTGGAGGAAGCTCATTAAATCAAGGATTTCAAAAGAGACCTGTATCATTATCTGAGAAGCGGGGGGAGGGGGGGGGGGAAATCAGAGCTAAGCAGAAGAGGCAGGGGAGCGGCACTAGTTTCATTGTTGCTGTAGAGGGCCGGTGCAGAGAGGTGGGGCCAAATGGCCTCTTTCTGCGCTATAACCATTGTATTGTTCCAGGAGAAACAACAGCGTGAATGGGAGGAAGGGCAAGTGCAGTATAACATTTCCTTTGCTGGCCAGGGCACGTAGATAATAACTCACCCAACAGTGTTTATTTAAATCTTTATTCCTATCTTCAATGCACTAACAAGTGAGCAAACTTTTTTCACCGCGTGGTGAACTATCATCAACCGACTGTGTTTCTTCAGTAAAACGTCATGGATACCGCTGGCATTTCCGTACAAATGATGCCACAAGCAGAACTCCCAGAAAGAAAACAACACCATTTACTGTTTGTGTGTGTGTACTGGTTTCCAGCAAAAGATTTCATAATCAAACATGTGCAATCCCTCGCTGCCTATGTTATGTGCTCTTTTTGCACGTTCTGGTGCTCTGAAGAGGTGTCTCCACCGAGGCTACAATTTTGACTCGGAGGGATACCTGACTTCTATTGATGACACTCAAACAGCACCGGATCGTGAGGGCCATGGTGCAGATTACAGCTTGGCTTTGTCCAGGGCAGAGTCGGGCTATGATTGTATGACATTGGCGGGATACGGATGGAGTAAATGCCAGGCGTGCTGCGTTCCTGAAATGTGTCCAACAAGTGCCTTGCTATGGAGACAAACCCTTCATCCCAGGTTGATCCCTTCAATTGTCCTGTGCTTCTTTCTCTCCCAAAAAATCATATTGATGTGAGTAGGGCGGAGTGCACAAAGGATACCCCTTGTGTGCGACTGGTTAGTTATCCAGATATGGATACTTGGCCGTCAATTATTGCATGCTCAAATGACAGCAGTAGGACAGAACATGACAGTAGAATTGCCTGCCATGGAAGTTGTCAGTGTTGCCAGCACAGGTTGAGAGAGATGTTTCCACAGAGCTGAGCACTCGCTCACTCCTTTGTTGCAGAAACTTTTGCATGCTCTGCTCGAAGCAAAGGCGCAAGTTAGAGGCAGACAGGGCCAGGCTCCGAATCATTGCGAACACGCTAGCTAGCGGGCTGTGTCCTGTAACTAACGTTTATGGTATAATTTTGAATCAGTCTTCTACACTAGTATTGAGCCTCAAATTCAGCATTTGGGACCTCTGGAATCAAAGTAGTAAATGATCTGCTAAAGCGAGCTGGCAATTCACCCCCCCTCCCCCACCCCCCCACCCCCCAACTCCCTCTCTCCCCCTATTCCGACCCCACCAACCCCATTCCCCACCCAGCAACAGCTCTTGTACTTTCGCGGCCCATGCGTCACCAGGTCTAACAAGTAATTTTTAAAGGTTCAGTTGGTAACTGAGGTTCTGTACCTCTTGCCTTGCACTTGCGGCCTGTAATTCACCACGTGACGAAGCCTTGTCAAACCTAAGAGCTGAAGAATGTATCGGTCTGGTGTGGCCTTTGTTGGGATCAGGTTGAGTAACGCTACATCTTCAGGAAGGCTGGTCTTCTGTTCCTGAAGTCAAATTGATGCCCAGACGTTTTTATCTCCATAAATGATAGAGAAAAATTATTAGCTTTTATTCTGAAGGCAAAACAGAGAGATATAAGTGGTTCCTGAAAGAGGCTGCAGTTGTCATGTAGTCTATCGGGTGAAACAGAAGTAAGAAGGGAATAAAAGAATAAGGTTTAGGAGGGGAAACCATATCAGATTTAGCAATGAGTCAGATTGGATAAAATAATCTAATAGCTAAAATAATTTGGTCAAAGAATGATCATAGCATGATTAAATTCAATGTTCGTTTTGGAAAGGGCAAGCCTAACATTGTCTCATCCCATTAAGACCAGACTAACTGGAATCAATAGTCTTACAAACTGAGACCACCAACAGCAATTTTCTAAAAACTGCTGATAAACAGTGGGAGATGTCCAAGAAAATGTAATTTAAATAGAGTACAAGGCAAAGGTACAGAACCTCAGTTACCAACTGAACGTTAAAAAATTACTTGTCAAAGCTGGTGACGCATGGGCCGTGAATGTACAACAGCTGTTGCTGGGTGGGGAGTGGGGTTGCTGGAGAGGGCATAGGGGGAGAGAGGGAGGGGGATGCATTGCCAGCTCGCTTTAGCAGAGCATTTACGACTTTCATTCCAGAGGCCGAAATACTGAATTTGAGGCTCAATACTAGTGTAGAAGACTAAGGGACGGAACGCTATTTACCAAATAAACAGGACAGGTCGACAAATTAAGCGAGTGACAACATAAAATTAATAGAAAGTGCGTTGGAAATTGGAAAGAAACGTGTACACGAGAGTTTCTGCAATTATATTAGAATGACTAATGCAGTCGGCATAATATGGGCCCTTTGATAACGTATTAGTGATTATTGCAATTGAAAATCCAAGAACAGAATTGTTGAATGATTTCCCATTGTCTGTCTCCATCGCAAAATAGGATAATGCTTACCATTGCAGGGAATATAATAACTGTTCCCGTGCAACTCATAGAATGATGCAGCACAGGAAACGGTATTTTGGCCCACCGTACACGCTCCAGCTTTTTGAAACCGCTATCAGTTTGTCCCATCGGCCTGCATTTTTCCTTTCGTATCCAGGCATATTTAATCCATATCGTAATGCCCCTCCCCATGATACATGGATCGGATAATAGAACACGGAATTTTATTAATTTGGGGTTTATTTTAATTGTACTGGTAACGTATGTAAATGCTCCCAAATCCTGGCCGTGGAAAACCTTTCTCTAGATTCCTCTGCAAAACTGAAAGCTCTCATTTTCTTTCACCGTGTAACGGCAGGAATGCGGTTAGTCAGAAGGAAGTCCAGATGTTGCAACAGCTTGTTCAAGAGGTGCTGCAAACGGATATTATTCCCTGCTTATCTCACTAACGCAGCCTGCTCTGTCCCACGTGATAACATTCAGTTGTCAGAACTAAATATTGTGTGGCTACAAGAGCAGGTCATAGGCTAGGCATCCTGCGGCGAGTAACTCTTCTGACTCCCCTAAGCCTGTCCACAAGGCACAAGGCAGGAGTGCGGTGGAACACTGAGATAAAAGCAAAATAATGTGGCTGTTGGAAATCTGAAACAAATACAAAAAATGCTGGAAAAAGTCAGCAGGTCTGACAGCATGTGTGGAGAGAAAGACAGAGTCAACGTTTCGAGTCCGATGACTCTTCAGAGCGGTGGTGGAACACTCTCCACTTTCCTGGATGAGTGCAGCTCCAACAACATCCAAGAAGTTTGACGCCATGGAGTACAAAGCAATTCCCTTGATTGGCACCCCATCCACAAACTTTCACTCCCGCCACCACCGACGCACAGTGGCAGCAGTGTGTGTACCATTTACAAGATGCAATGCAGGAACACACCAAGGCTCTTTGGACAGCAACATGCAAGCTCACAACAACTGCCATCTCGAACAAGGGCAGCAGGCACATGGTAACACCACCATATTGAAGTTCCTCTCCAAGCTACTCACCATCCAGACTAGGAAGTATATCGTCCTTCTTTCACTTTCGTTCTGCCAAAATCCTGGAAAACCCTCCCTAACAGCTCTATGGGTGTACCTACACCACATGGGCTGCAGCGGTTCGAGAAAATAGCTCAGCAACACCTTCTCAAGGGCAATTAGGATGGGCAGTCAATGCTGGCCCAGCCAGCGGCGCCTACATCCCAGAAATCTGACATGGTCTTTAGAGTTCATTAATGCTGATTTGAAAATATAACTTTGGAAATTATAATTATTGGTCCTACAATTATTGTGCCGGGAAGGTTCCATGCAAAATTTGAGGAATAACTGCCATGTGTACAAAATGGAAACAAAAGGCACTTCATTTAATTCTGCTTGATAAATTTGCATTTATTATACAGGTTTGAGAGCTGTGGAAAATATTACTGTCGTGGGTTTAGCAACGTGGATTCTGATTCCAATAAACGAAATGGGGAGTGTCAAACTACGAAGGTATGAGGCGTGAGTTGGCTAAGATCGATTGGCCATCTGCATTAAGAATCATGACCGTGGATAGGCAATGGCTAATACTTAAGAAACGAATGCTTGCATTGCAATAGTTATACATTCCTTTCTGGCTCAAAAATACAACAGGCAAACCATGGCTAACAAATCAAATTAAAGATGGTACTAGGTCCAAAGAGGAGTCATATAAAGCTGCTAGAAAAAAGTAGTAAGCCTGAGGGTTGGGAGCTATTTGGAATTCAGCAAATAAGGGCTAAGAAATTGATTGAGGGGATGAAAGAGCATGAGAGTAAACTTGCCAGGAACATAAAAGGGGGCTGTAAAAGCTTCTAAAAGTATGTAAAAATAAACAAAATGGGTGAAGACAAATATAGGCCCCTCACAGTCCGAGATGGGAGAATTTATAATAGAGAGCAAGGAAATGGCAGGGCAATTAAACAACCACTTTAATTCTGTCTTCACGGAGGAAGAAACAAATGGCTTCCCAGAAATGCTAGAGAACCAAGGGTCAAGTGAGAAGGAGGAATTGAAGGGAATTAGTATTATTCTTTTAAAAGTGCTGGATAAATAATGGGACTGAAAACCTATAAATCCCCAGGGCCTGATAATTTGCATCCCAGGGTACTAAAGGAGGTGGCCATGAAATATTCGATGCGTTGGTTGTCATCTTCCAAAATTCTGAAGATTCTGAAACAGTCCCGGCAGATTAGAGGGTGGCAAATGTAACCCCACTATTTTAAAAAGGAGGGAGAAAACGGTATTACTGATCGGTTAGCCTAACATCAGTAGTGGGGAAAATGCTAGAATCTTTTATAAAGAACGTGATAACGGGACACTTAGAAAATATCAATGGGATTGGCCAAAGTTAACATAGATTTCTGAAAGGAAAATCATGTTTGACAAACCTATTAGAGTTTTCTTTTGAGGATGTAACTAGCAGAATAGATAAGGGAAAACCAGTCGACGTGGTGTATTTAGATTTTCAGAATGTTTTTCATAAAGGACCACATAAGAGGACAGTGTGCAAATTTAAGCACATGGGATTTGGCGTCATATATTGCCATGGATTAAGAATTAGTTTGTAGAAAAGAAACAGAGAGTAGGGCTGAATGAGTATTTTTCAGAATGGCAGGCAGTTACTAGTGAGGTACCGCAGGGATCAGTGCTTTGGCCCCAGCTATTCACAACATATATCAATGATTTGGATGAGGGAACCAAATGTAATGTTTCCAAGTTTGCTGGCTACATGAAACTTGATGGGAACGTGAGTGGTGAGAAGTATGTTAAGAGGCTTCAAGGCGTTTTAGACAAGGAGAGTGGATGGGCAAATACATGGCAGATTCAGAATGACGTGAAGAAGTGTGAAGATATGCACTTCGGTAGGGGAAAATAGAATGGCAAAGTATTACTGAAATGGTGATAGATTGGGAAATGTTGAGATACAAAGGGACATGGCAGTCCTTGCACACCAATCACTGAAAGCAACCATGCAGGTGCAGCAAGCAGTTAAAAAGACAAATGGTATGTTGGCCTTCACTGTGAGAGGACTTGAGGAACGGATGAAGAATGTCTTACTGCAGCTGTACAGGGTCCTGGTGAAACAACATCTGGAGTATTGTGTACCGTTTTGGCCTCCTTACCTAAGAAAGGCTATACTTGCCATTGAGGGAGTGCAGCGAATGTTCACCAGTCTAATTTCTGGGATGGTAAGTTTGTCATTTGAGGAGAGATTGGGTTGACTAGGCCTCTATTCACTAGAGTTCAGAAGAATGAGAGGGGTCCCATTGAAACGTGTAATATCCTGACAGGCTGGACAGACTGGATGCAGGGGTAATGTTTCCTCTAGCTCAGGAGTCTAGAGAAAGGTGTTACAGTCTCAGGATAGGGTGTAGGCCATTTAGGACGGAAATGAGGAGACATTTCTTCACTCAGATGGTGGTGAACCTGTGGAATCCTCTACCACAGGAGGTAATGGAGGCCAAGTCCCTGAATCTATTTAAGAAGGAGATAGATAGATTTCTGGACTCCAAAGGCGCCAAAGGGGTATGGAGAGAGTGAAGGAGTCTGGCGTTGACACAGAGGATCAACCATGATCATATTGAATGGCGGAGCAGGCTCGAAGGGCCGAATGACCTACTGCTCATATTTTTCCATGTTCCAAGAGTCTATGTTTATGGTGGGGCAAGGTGAAAAGCACCTTTGAGCAGGAAATGTATTCGTTTACTAATCGTTTATTTATCGATGGAAACAAAACAGAAGAATTTGAAGTCTAATTTAACCCTCTCGGTTTTCTTTCTGTAACAACGCCAGATTTGACCAATTATTTGAGGGGAATAAAAGGGTAGATGGAGGCATTGATGAACTTTCTACTCATAAATGACGGGGGAAATAAAACTTGCTTATGGCGGAGGGAGATGACGAAGAGCGAGTATACCTTAAGGTAAAATAACTTTGCTGCTTGAAAAGTTAGGAAACGTATAAAATGGTAAAGCTTAGTGGTTAACCATTGTTTGGAAGACATTTTCAGGAGAACTGAAATGTTGCACCTAGAATTAGAACTCTTAACATGTTATCCGGCCTTTCTTGCCCATGCAGGCGCTTTTGGTCCGAACAAAACTCCTTCCACCCTTCTTTCTCCCAACCCTATCAGTATTCTCCCTCATGTACTTGTCTGTCGTCGCCTTAAATGTAGCTATGCCACACGCCTCAACCTTCTATGCGGCAGTAAGGTCACATTGCCTCACTGTAAACATTAAAGCATGGAAAATATGAGCAGGAGTAGGTATTTCGGCCCTTCGAACCTGCTCTGCCTTTCAATATGATCATGGCTGATCCTTTATCTCAAGGCCCGATTCCCGCTCTCTCTCCATACCCCTTGATGCCATTAGAGCCCAGGATTATATCTATTTCCTTCTTAAATATATTCAGTGACTTGGCCTCCATAGCCTTCTGTGGTAGAGAATTCCACACGTTCACCACCATCTGAATGAAGAAGTTTCTCCTCACCTTAGCCCTAAATGGCCTACCCTGTATCCTAAGAATGTGACCCCTTTCTCTAGACACCCAAACCAGAGGAAACATCACCCCTGCATCCAGTCTGTCCGGCCGTGTCAAATTATTATACGTTTCAACCAGATCCCCCCTCATTTTTTTGAGCTCCGAATTTTAGATTCTCATACAAGTGATAACAGCTTCTGTACGTTTACCCGATCAAATGCCTTCACACTTTTAAGGACCTCTATCAGATCGCTTCCAAATCATCCCACTGCTATATAAAAGCGCCCCGACATGTTCAGCCTTTTCTGATATTGATCAGCACTCAGTTTTGGTATCGCACTTGTAAATTTTGTACATTGTTATGTGACGATTTACATTTGCAATTCCCTTGTTATTCAAAGTAGTTACAGCTACATAAGCACAAACAGTGTCAATATTGCTAAATTGTGGCAATTATCTAAGTTGCGAATATGATCATTCAATAAAGGACTGAACTGGTCATCTGCTCAAAATGTCGGTTTTCGCACTGTAGCATAATTTCTATAGAATTGCACTTTAACGCTGAGCTTGAAATCTTTCATCATGACCAGTGTATATTGACAGGTGCAACGGAAGTGCTCGCACAGCTGGCGTGTTACTGTGCAACCCTAAGGCAAAGGAAAGGCGGACGAGGCCGGAGGAAAAGAGGAACTCTTGTAAACACTTAAACAAACTGGTAAGGAGCAAGCGCCGGTTGCTTGGTGATCTGTTTCACAAAATGTGCTCATTTTAGCGCTATCAACGCAACACCATTTGGAGAAAACCTGCAGGCGGGGGCAGAGAGTGGTTTCCTAGCTGTTTCCTACGAATCGGTTGGGTCGCATTCCTGTCTTGTGGGAAGTTTTGAGGTGGGGTTCCGGACCGTGGGGCTGATTTGACTGCAGGCATATTCAATAAGGTGGCAGAAAGAAGGGATAGGCACAAGAGGCCTGGCTGGGAGGAGTGGGTAATACTGGAATATTGAAGGGATAGAAGTGAACAGGGAGGAGGGGGGGCAGGGATAACAAAAAGGAGTTTAAACAGGAGGGCGAAAAAATTCAAATACATGTGTTGGGGACAGAGAACTAATGTAAATATGATCAGATATGGGCATGATGGGTAGCATACGGATGAAGCAGTAGGTTTGCAGGTAGGGTGAAGCGACAGAGGATGGAGGATACGAGGCCGCCATGGTGAGAATTTGGGTTCGGACACAGAATTTGGGGTTAAATTGGACATCGGCTGCAATCAGTCCAACAATGTCTGGGAAAAGGGATCTAAAGTTTACATAACTCTCCATGGGTGCTGAAGCTGATGGCATTCATCGTTCTATTCCTTCACTTGAGGAAGCTGTATCTCATCCAAGATTTGGTATCTAACAAGCAGTGTCACATCACAAAAAGACTGGACAGTTGAGAGGGATGGTAGAGAGGGAGAGATGGATGTTTGGAGTGTATATGTGGAAACAGATCCTGCATCCAAGGGTGTTGGTCGTTGGAGGGTAGCACGTAGATGAGGAATAACCGTCCACAAATAGTACAGTGGACCAATTCAGAGACAGCAGAGGGAGCGCAAAACAAGAGTGGCCAATCCTGGAAGTACTCCTTACAACTGGGTAGCTTTGAGAGAAATTATCGACTCACAGTCCAACTGTGTTCCAGCATGCAGATTTTTTTGAACTGTGTTGAACAAAGCAGATTGGTCAAAGGATGAGAACGCCCCATAACCAGTCAAAGTAAGCGTGCTATATGTCTGTCTACGACACCTTCAGTGTTGCAGTCGGGTTGGAAGCTGAAGCAGAGGATACATAAGCTGGGTATCAGGAAAAATAGGCAAGTTGATCGGAGGCGATATCATTTTCAACGTCTCTGGAGGTGAAATGGTACATCAGTCATGGCGCTATATTGCAAGTACATTGGTGTGATATTTAGTTTTTCTTGCGTTCGGAAGTACAATACCTAACCAAAGTACCAAGTTAACTGACAGCTGGAAAAGGGTAGAGGGTCGGGAAGGGAATTTGAGTACGAGGTGCGCCCCACAGATGTGATGACCTCCAACTAAGAATGATCCGAGGTCACACAAAATCTTCAAGACAAGATTAAAGTTAAAAGAAAAAAACTGCGGATGCTGGAAATCCAAAACAAAAACAAAAATACCTGGGAAAACTCAACAGGTCTGACAGCATCTGCGGAGAGGAACATAGTGAACGTTTCGAGTCCGTAATACTCTTCAACAGAACTAAGATTAAAGTTAAGCCTCGGGAATGTTTGGTCTCGTGGGCAAGGGGAAGGGGGAGGAAGCAACGGCCAGTGAAACAAATGTTCTTTATTATTGTGACCCACATAAGCTCCTCGGAACTGTAATGACCAAAAAACTGCAACAATTATTAAGTTGCGTAAATCAAAATTTCAATGTTGCCATCTCTATGCATAAAGAAGGCACATAACTCAATGTCACGCTAATTAAATACGTGTCAAATAGATTAGATCAAAATCCAATTCTCATGTGTCACCTGTGCCTATATTTACTTATAAATGCATGTAAACTACAATGGCTCTGATACATATAATTGCCTGTGGGATCCTTACTTGAAAAACGTTGATCGGATGCAACGCTCATGTATAACGGTAGTTTCTGAGATCTGGTGCCACCTTCAGGGATATACACTGTTGATTTCCAAGGCCGCTGTTCCCTTTATGATATGCTGCCTGAAAACGCGTGCAGCAGCTAACCACTGATTTGTATAAATGTAGAATTACACGTTTACTTTTTCCTCCTCTTTGTCAATATTTGCGAAACACTAAATTCTACTGGGTGCTTGTGTGGATTAATCTCTCTGAACTCATACATTCCGGAATATATCTCAGCAGCCACTGCTCTGCTGGGTTATGTTGCGTTTTTTCGACTGAAGCAAAGGAACCCTGTATCATAGACACAGTGTACAGCTAATTGGCACAGCAAGGGGAAAATTAGATTAAATGTTTACCTGTTATATTACCAGCAGCTGCAGCGCCCATGACAGGTTTTGATTTTATATGCAATAATTAACGGTATTTTTTTGCATTATTTTCAAATACATTTTTTTAATTTTCTCATACATTCTGGCACTCTGGCGCAAAATTCTAACTCCCTCAAGACAACCTCTGCATTTTCCGGAGGATATTAACAATCTATTTATTGTTTTACCCCCTCAGGATCTGACACCCAAACTATTGAACCCCTTTGGCCAACTGACTGTTCTATTTTATGTCATGCTGCATTAAATAGAACAAAAACAATGGAATTCACTGCATCGTTACCACGCTCCCAAATTCGTCATGCTCTATTTTCCCCCAATTGTCCAATAAATGTGCCGTTCGGCAAAGATCAATTTTGTCTCCAAATATATCAAGGTCTTATGTTAGGCAAACGACAGGTGCAAACCACATTCAAAGAAACTTTGACTATATTCTGAAATTCCTTGTTTTACAATTTCCCCGTGGATGGTATGAAACAGTGAATATGGATGCAAAGTGGGCAAGATGTCATAAAGCATGTTCCCGGGCCTAAGTCCTAGTACGTCAACATGTAACTGCATTTAGTTAGTGGTAAAGGGATGGCACTCATTGCTGAACTAGCTGAGTGGCTCTGACTAAGTTCTAGCTATCGCCGTGACATGGGTTTCACATTTTTTTGGACGCAAATTTTATTCTGGTGTCAGCTTCAGTGTATTTTGAACAAACAATTAGCGTGAAACATTCTGACAGACAGCAAGCCAGGAAGTAAAAAGCATCCTTTGTATTTCACTTTGCAACAGACAACAAAATAGAAAATCGACAATTCACATGGGATTAAGCCAGAAGCCCAAATATCACGAACAGCTTTGCAAAATATTTACTATTCTCAAAATGCGAAATTTTGTCATCATGGAGAAATTTGACAATCCACAAATACATAAAGAGTTTTGCAGGGCCAGAGAAGGTGTTCAGCAATATTTATTATTACGACCCCAGCTGCTGTTAATATTAAACAAGTCAAATCCCAGAATGAAATCTGGTTTGATAGATTTTTTCTTTAGAAAGAGTAGAGTAAAGTTGCTGAACGAATTCGCAGGAGTCTGCTGATGAGCTTATAACACCAAGAAAAACATTTTTATTAAAACAAGAAAAATGAACTTTCTTACACCAGAGAAAAAGTTTGGAAAGATCCCAATACAAACAGAAGAAAATGATGCAAATTCCCAGTATCCCTTTTACATAGAAATGTCGTCACAGGCATATCAATCAGTGAAGAGTTATCACTAGCTAGACATAAAAGATATTTGCTTGGGACTGGCACACGTCCAAACAATTTTCTTCTGGTGAAATCCTGAGCATTCAATTGATGCTTCTCACCCAATAGGTATCTCTCACGCCGAGACATTCAAAACGCCACTTTGAACTCACAGTTGCTTCAAATACAGAGCAAACACATGGGTTCCCTAAACGTAATCTTCCAGTATTCTTGTGGAATTTCTTATCGCAGAGAGGTCCACCCAGACTTCTAGTCACCAAGGTAACAGAATGCAATTAACATGCTTATTGGCATATGTACTTAGCTATACATCATTAGACAAAGCGTACCTTTTCAAAGCATTTTCAGGCAACAAGCTGGGTAGATAAAGGGGAACTAGTAAATGTAATATATTTGGATTTCGAAAAGGCGTTTGATAAGGTACCACACAAAAGGCTACTTAATAAGATAAGAGGCCATGGTGTTGGGGGTAGTATATTAACATGGATAAACGACTGCCTACCTAATAAAAGACAGAGAGTTCGGATACAGGGAGTATTTTCAGGGTGGCAACTGTAACTAGTGGAGTGCCACAGGGGTCAGTGCTGGGGCCACAATTATTTACAATATATATTAATGACTTGGGTGAGGTAATTGAAGGTGAGGTAATTGAATGTACTATCGCCAAGCTTTCGGTTGACACAAAATTAGGTGGGAAGGCAAGTGTTGAGGATGACGCAAATAGTCTACAGAGGGATATAGACAAGTTAAGTGAGTGGGAAAAAACGTGGCAGATGGAATATAAAGTGGGAAAATGTGAGGTTATGCATTTTGGCAGGAAGAATAGAGGAGCTGAATATTAATTAAATGGAGAAAGACTGAAGAATGCCGCAGCTCAGAGGGATTTGGCGGTCCTCGTGCGTGAATCCCAAAAAAGCTAGCGTACAAGTTCAGCAGGTAATAGGTAAGGCAAATGGAATGTTGGCCTTTATTTCAAAGGGAATGAAGTATAAATATAGAGAAGTCTTGCTAAAACTATAGGCCACACCAAGAATACTGTGACCAGTTTTGGCCCCCTTATCTAAGGAAATGCATACTGGCATTGGTGACAGTCCAGAAAAGGTTCACTAGGTTTATCCCGGGGATGGAATGATTTTATTATGATGAGAGGTTGAGTGGATTGATCGTGTGCTCATTGGAGTTTAGAAGAATGAGAGGCGGCCTTTTGAAACATATAAGATTCTTAGGGGGCTTGGCAGGGTAGATGCTGAGAGGTTGTTTCTCCTTGTGGGAGAGTCTAGGACCAGAGGGCACAATCTCAGAGTAAGGGGCCGCCTATTTAAAACAGAGATGGGGAGGAATTTCTTCTCTCATATGGTAGTTAATCTCTGGAGTTCTTTACTGCAGAGGGCTGTAGAGGCTGGGTCGTTAAATATATTCAAGGCTGAGATAGGCAGATTTTAATCAGCAAGGGAATCAAGGGGTATGGGGAAAAGGCAGGAGTTGAGGATTCTCAGGCCAGCCATGATCTCATTGGGAGACTCGATGGGCCGAATGGCCTACTTATGCCCCTACGTCTTAAGGCCTCATGGTTTTATTTTCATCAATTTTAGCGCAAAAGTCGAGATTCACTACATTTCAAATAAATATATCCATCTGTGAGGACTTGAACAATGCACCGCGTGGAACATCGCAGAATTCCTGTAAGCAACTTGCTTAATTCTGCCTTTTACTGTGCATGTCAAATTTTGTTGCCATTACAACCTCAAATTACAAATAAAGGTCCATTCTTAGTTGTGGTTCCCATAACTTTACACAGATGTCCAGGTATGGTGCAATTCGGGACATGTAAAAGAAGAAAGGAAGTACACCAATCATTAAAAGACAGGTGCAAACATCAACATGTGTAATGGGATGTTGGTGCTCATCTCAAGGATGATGAAGTACAAAGAAGAGAAAAAGTAGGTGCAGCGTACATTTACCAGAATGATGCCAATGATTAAATGAATTGTGGGGCCAATTCTTGTTGGTAACAGTCAAGCACTATGTTTCTTTGAGTGCATGAAGTTGGACATTGATCGGATTGAGGTATTGAACAGGTTAAAGGGATCCGTTTGATATATACAGACAAACGTTTGCTTCTGGACGGGGAGTCAAGAATAGGAAAAGGTAACCTCCCTTTCAAAACTGTTTCTGGTGAAATTAGCGTCACGAACACGATCAGCATATGTTTCGCATCTCTTGACGTCTTCCAGAAGGTATTAATAAACTTATAATTGAAGCACTGATTTGGGAAACAGAGGAGAGATGTTAGATGAGGGTCGAATGTTGAGAGTGAAAATACCGGTGATCAAAGTTTTTTTTTTAAAAAGGATGACATTTGTGAATAGCCCTTGTTCTGTCAGGAGAGGTAACTGCCCTAAGCAGAGTGTTGCAGGAACGAAGGGCATGGATGTGACAGGTGAAATGAAATGAGGCTGATTATTATTCTCCAGAGTGATAGCAAAAGAGTTTGCATTTTTGACACAGGAAAGTCATGCTTCATGCGCCCTAATGTGACCAGGCCCCGGGTAGCTCAACAAGTTGTGTGTAGAAGCATGCACGCTCGATTCCCTGTGGGATTAATGATTAGTGGCATTCTACGGGGAACAACTGCGCTGCGAAAGAGCA
Source organism: Cetorhinus maximus (assembly GCF_964194155.1). Taxonomy (NCBI): domain Eukaryota; kingdom Metazoa; phylum Chordata; class Chondrichthyes; order Lamniformes; family Cetorhinidae; genus Cetorhinus; species Cetorhinus maximus. The sequence goes on along the minus strand of NC_135911.1, from coordinate 7,501,845 downwards.
AAATTCTTACCGGGAACAGAGGGTTAAACCTGGAGATAAGTCATCGGTTGAGCATATTGACACCTGCAGGTATATTAGGGTAAACAGAAGAGCAATGGTGAGACCGATGGCCGTTTGAAAGTGGGTTCATCGATGAGTTGACGACAGTTTCCCTTTGCAGAAAACAAAAACAAAGGGAAGTGAGCAGAGATAGGTCAGATTGGGATCAACGCCACGGGCGTCAACAGGCCACATTCGATGGCTCGGTTGAGACGTGGCTCTCTCTCTCTCTATATATATATATAAATATATGAGCAAAAGAGTTCATATAGAGAGAGTGGTTTACTGAGCTCTGAATGGGACTGAAATCAGAAGAGAGTAAGCTGAATTAAGATGAGAGTTAAAATCATGAAAATAACGTAAATCGCTCTGTAGAGGTTGAGAGACGATGTCGAGTGGAGATGTTTGGGGGTGGTAGAAGAAGTATTTTATTACAACGCGAGAGAAGTGTCTTGTAAAAGTACCTTCGTGAATTCGATATCTTTTGTCACAAATCGACAATGCCCTACCAGTAATCAAGTAAATTAATTCCTGTAGAGGGAAAAACATAAATAACGTTGATCCTAAAAATGTATAAATAATTTTGGTGAAATGTATTGCTTTGGGGAAATAGCTACCTATGTTAATGCTCACGTGAAGCAGCAATCTATGCTTCTGCAAGGCTACAGTGGATTGTTGGATGCGTGATATTGCATTAAGCAAAATAGACCAGAAAGTAAGGTGTGGTGTTTGCTCCGAAAACAAACTTGCTTGGCTGCCAAAAAAGTGGAAGCAATTAGGCTTTTTTTTCCCTTGCCATGTGCACTTGGAATGTATGCCCGATAGAAGATAAATTTGTCGTCGCTTTGATATACATTTTAAGGTCATGTTTCTACAGTGATGCTGCTCGGTTGTGGTTTCATTAGCATAGAAGATTAGAGTCGGTAGCACGTCTGATTGGCACAATCTGATTGGCCCGAGTGCAGGTCCAATTTACGGCATTTGGTTTATTTGTTGATTCAGAGGACTCTCCACATCTGTGATGTTAGCAAAATGTTAGTTTCCCCCATTCTCCTTCGCACCACCTGATACCGTACAACCCTAAGCACAGAATAAATCGGAAGCTAAATTTATTAGCGCGTTTAGTGCTCAATGCACGGTAGAACGTTGTATTGGGAATCAAGAAAAATCACTAATTACAAGCTTTATTACTTTAAATCAGCTTTCTCAGCATTCTGCAAGAAGTCTGAAATCTTTGCTCCAAAATAATGACAATTAGGAAAATTTTCCAAGGGCCTATAAGAATTCACATTATACTCGCATTATTCTGAAGTGCACGGTGGGCTGTTCACCCAGAATTCAAAGCTCTCAATGCTAAGTGTTGAAATTGAATTCAGTCGATCTGGCAAATTATGATAGAGCGCAGAAAAGTTTCGATGAAATTATTTTTACCGTGAAACCCTACTGTTTTAGTAATCTCCTCCCAGGGAAAACTGCAGCTCACCCTATTCGGTCTACATGAATCTCCAGTCCTACGAGACATGGTGGACTCTGAATGCAACGAGGACACCTGGCGATCACACGTAATTACTGCCTTGTCCTATTACATTCCTACCCAGAGAACAAATAAAAAATGCCTACATTTCGTTCTTTGTCAACATGGTGGACGGCTTAGGACATTTTCTAGCCACTTAACTCGTCAAATCATAGTCAATTGCCCGATCCTTCAGTTGTAAGTCCTCTTACTTTTTTTTAAAAAAAAGTTGTTGAATTTAGTGAGCACATTCATGGTCTGGGAAAAGAGAGGTGAAATATGGAATAAATTGCAATTGAATGTTTAAAGGAACGCGCGAAATAATTTCCTGACCATGTAAGTAGAGTTTTCGTCCAGTGGTTCCGTAGCCTTCTCCTGTAAAATTGCAATTTCAAAGGAAAAATCATGGCTATGTGTACAAGGAATCGGTGTAGTTCTGAATTTAGAAGGGGAGTATGCCATATTAGGGGAGAATGCCTTATTTTTCATCACTAGATTCTATAAACTTCCTTATCTCCCAATTTAAAGTTCAAGGCTGAATGTTCATTTTTAAATCGCGTTGGAAGACGAGCATCCCGTGCATTGAATATTCAGTTTTCAAACAACGCGATTTTCATTCTTGTGGCAAAATTTGAAATTTACCCCAATATTCCATCTTGCACCAGTAATATTTTTGAGTTGCCTTAAAGTCAAACTGGCCCACTAATGGAGTAAGACAAAGAAGACTGGAACCCTTTCCCTGGACTGGCTAATCTGTAAATCCAGTTTCACTTCGAATACTTGAACACTAACGTTGATGGATGCAACTGGCTGCCTTTACTTGAACTCTCCAAAAAAACGGCATATCAGTATAATTGTACCAACCTTATGTATCCTCGGAATTGTGTCATAGGTGCCTGCCGAATTCTCGCCGGTCGCAGCAAATTGGTCTGTGGGAATACAAAACGGTTAATCAGGCATGAACATAGAAGCATGGAACCCTAGTACGGCACAGCAGAAAATAAAGTCCTTTAGCCCACCAGGCAAATACCAGCTCCTTGAAATTGTTATCCAGTTCAGCCCATTCCCCAGCCTTTTCCCCATAGCATTGTAAAATGTGTCCTCTTCAACTATTTATATAATTCCCTCTTGAGATTTCTATTCAATTTGCTTCCCCCAGCGTTCCAATATGTGCATTCCAGATCACAGCAACGGAATATAGAATATATTCCGTAAAATCTATTAGTTATTCAGCGTTCTTAACGAATACACAACCCCGTGCAAAATGAGACAACAATGTGAAAATAGATACAGAAACAGAGATTGGATGTTATAAAAGTCAAGGGATTTTCAGGAAGAAAAACTCTGGATAAACTATTGTTTTCTTTCACCATTCACAACCTGGTATTGCAGTGAAAACCTACATTAAACAGAACATGTGCTGATGTCGTTTTAATTTTCCATTATAGAATTAAGCATGCTATGAAATTACTTCGTTTTCAAAGCATACAACATGGATTGTTGCATGAGGGTATCTCCATTTATATGCAAACATAAAGCTTCAAAAACCTATATAACAAGTGGTTAGTTAAATTAACTTCAAATCAACAAGTACTGCGAAAGCCTCCAAGGTCACCGCAACATGGGAATGCAAAGTTATCTCACTTACCATTTGCTACTGAGCTATTGTTCGGATCATTTCACTCTTGCTTTGGATTTTTCATCCTAAACACATGTTGTTCAACATACCTGAAATGTAAACTGTTCAGGAGGATATTAGATTGGAACATTTATGACCAGCAACAGAAATTCTATTCGTTAATGTCTTATTATTAGTGAAGGAACAAATTTCATGCAAGCTGGGCAAAATCCACACCAGGAGCCAAGACTAGGGAGCTTCAGGCAAAGAGCAAATACATTGGTCAGAATTTGGGATAGAGCAAATAAATTGCTCAGAAGTTGGAGATGTAAATTATATTTCACGTCTAAAGCCGTACATTTGTCCTGCTTTTAATCCTATCATTTATTTAACTACGAATAGTCATCAGAACGTTAAGCTGCTGGGAAGCAGAGGAAAGTTGGTGGAAACCTAAAAGATTCTCTATGTTAAATTCCGAGGATTTGGGAAATGCAAAACTAAGTCACTGAATCAACAGGAGTGGAAGAATGTTATAACACCAGAAAGAAAACATAATAAATGAAGAATTTTAAGTCATACAATATATAAATTATTAATATTAACTGTGTAAATGCACCTGATAAATACATATATATATATATATATATATATATTTGTGATCAGTGCTGTAGAATATTTAGAAACAACTTTTGTTTTACAAGCCTACTTTAATTCAATCAGCCTGCTATGGACAAAACTAAAGGTCCAGGTAAAATTTAAATACAGCATTTTCCCGCATGCTATCCTTTTCGATCAACCTCACACTTATATGGCTGAGCAGTCCCAGACTAAGATGAACAACAACCATTATGCCTGCGTTGACGTCACTGTTTAATTGAATGTCGTAACTGAGTTGACCTGAAAATGCAATAAGAACAAAGACTGAATTTAATTATCACACGCCAAAAGCAATTGCAATCCAAAAGCAATGTATATATATTTAAGTTTATATTGTCATAGTGCTTGACTGATTCCAAATTACAAAATTCAAAGAATAAAGATCGCCATGTTTGAATCCCTGAGATCTAATAGTCACCTCATTTAAATACACCTCTATGCAACTCCATGAGCAACCAAATACATGTATCTTTATGTGCGTGAACCCACGTTACATTTATAGTTTCTTTCTACAGCTGCTCCTGGCCAATAAAACCCAGCTGCACGGAATGCAAACCCAATTGTTGACTGTGATATCTTCCAAAATTCCAATAGACATTTAGGTTCCTTTCCACTCCCCTAAAAAAAAAATCCGTACATGTCACATTTCTTCAACTTCCGTCCCCTAAGCCTTTCAATAAGGTAACTTTTTTAACAATGATGTGACACTGGATGAAATTTGTGTTGGCTCTTCAGCAATGCACAACATTGTTGATAGCGACACAACAGATCAGTTTACTTTTGGCCAGGTTCTAATATTTGCTTTTCATTGAAGGAAATGAGGTTGGGGGGGACATTAAATATTGTCAGTATGGCTAAACAAGCAACAAGGGATTAACCGCGTGTTGCACACAATTCCCCTACTTTCCCTTCCAAGGAATAAAAAGGAAGCCAAAACTAAATGGTGGATTCTTCAGGGAATGCATGTGGTGCAGCGAAACTGATATTTAAAGCAGGGGTTTTACTGGCAACTCCACAAAAATAAAAATTAGTGCTTCGATTTTGTGTTGAAATATATTGAACAGAAAAGTCAAGGATGTGTTAATAAGTCGTTACAATGCATACATCGAAGCATAAGTAAAGAGTATTATGTGCCGGTTTGGGTATCACGTGGATACAGTGATGAAAGCATGTATATGATGAAGGACTCAAAACCTATAGTGTCTTGTTCTTATTGTAATTGTGTTGCAGCAACTACTTTTATTGTTGGCCTTTATTTTGCAACGACTCACTTTACTTTGCACGTGTTCATGTGTGCTCAGTTTCTCTGGGCCATTGACCAATTCCAAATGACCCACTCTTGCAAAATCTGAGCAGCACTAACACAAACCCACAAACGAAATGTATATGTCAGCAATTTGGAATTACTGTTGCTGAATTGAGTTCCTACCAGTTAACGCTGCATTCCCGTGTTGAGTTGGTCCAGCTGTTCCACCTATTTAGTGTGTGGGCATGGTTGGGATATCATTCATTTGATATTATAGATTTCAGCTCCTGCAATCTTGTAAATAGTGAGTCAAGTACAGGGGCTTATGTAAAAAGTTTATTGAAACTGTGCCTTATCTGCGCTCAGCACAGCAAGAGGGAAATCAGTCAAATAAACCGTTGAAAATAAAATCAGTTTTAGAACTTATGTCTCAAAGGTCAAACATAGTTTTTTTGTTTTCAATTGTAAATATAAGGTTTGTAGTTTGAGGATAGAAATTTGCCTAAGCATGTTAGCAATATTAAAAGCAGTAAGACTGCATTAAATCGAGACATCGCAGTATAAGCAATATTTATTTCTATCTATATATTTGGAAACTCTAAATTTATGCATTTCGGTAATAAATTGTTAATTCCAAACCGCCTGCATGAACCTGCCGCCTGATTGATGAGAACCTGCTCATTCTTAAAAAGTATGCTTGTTCATCTGTCAGCAAAATTGCTATTGAAGATAATATTGATGATGTCATGTGATTTTGAGGAAAATAAGTCAGTTTAGCGAATGTTTTGTTTAACAGTTTTGTCATCTCTGGAACCTACAGTTACCGTAATCTGAATTATCTAGCTTTGATTATAAGTTTATGTCTCCTTGGCTAGATCTCCCTACCAGTGGACAACATTGCTCATATTAACCCTATCAGTTCCTTTCACGATCATAAACAACTTCGATCACCATTTGACCTCTAATTCCAAAAGAGTACAAGCCTGGTCCATAAGATCACTTCTCATAATTTTGCGCTTGGAGCCCTGTTAACGTCTTCATGACGGGATGATGAATTCCTACCAAACCTAATAGCCCACATTGTGCAGTTAGTGGTGAGCGGATTGCAATCACCGTTGAATTAAACAAAGCTGCGTAGAATTTTAGAGCAATCCCTATGACATGGATTTCACCTTTTCCAAAGTAATTTTATTGGACAGCATTTCTGGCATCCAGGAATAATGGTGTCATCAAATAAGCTAAGCAGCCAATGACGCTGAAATCTCACATACAACAAACCAGGGAGTACAACGCCCTGATTATTTGGCATTTTTGAAGAGACTGTGTTGTGAAAACTTGGTCTAGACATGGAATTAATACAGGAACTGAGATATCATGACCAGAATTTTTTTAAAGAAATTTGAACTTTGTCAAAATTTGTCATAATGGAGAAATTTGACATTCCACAAAGACAAAATTTGTCTTTCAGGCCAAGTGAATTCATTCAACAGTCTTTGTGTACTTAGTGTGTGGTTAAACAACTGGCTACACAGAATGGCATAAATTTTCCAAGCTTTCACGTTGTTCGCAGGGAATCAAGTAACATAAAGGCGCAGCTTCATGTCCTTTCAATTAGGGATCTACCTATGAGGAGTTGCACACCGGACAATATTGAAGATCAGGAAATTACTGCAGGAAACTCGTAGATTTCTGCGGTTAACTGTGCATGTACAAGTTTTCCGACATTAGCAAATGTCCTTCTTATGTGCAATGCCCATTACGTTACACGACTGTCCAGATGTGGCCTAAACCCTTGAAATGCGGGAGGACAAAGAACTTTGGCAGTTCTCATGCACAAATCAGTAAAAGGCAGGAACAAACATCCGGATGTCTGGTGGAATGTCAGTGCTCTTCTCAAGGTGGGTGAAGTGAAAAGAGGAGAAAAAAGTGGATTCAATGCACATTTACCAGAATGGAAGCAGGGATTAAATGGTTGAATTATAAGGCCACCATTGGCTTCTATTTCCTCCTGTATCGGAAGTTGGCTGATGATCTGATTGAGATGTTTATCATGTTAAAGGAATGTCCGTTGATAGATACAGACAGACTCCTGACCCTGGACGTGGAATCAAGAATAAGAAGGTATAATCTTCATTTTAAAATAACTGCAGTGGAAATGCATTAATGCCCTTTCAGCTAAAACATTGAAGTTCTTGCACTGAAAATAGACCGCTGCTTTGTTTAGCAGGAAATGTCAGTAGCTTGACCCAGCGTCCATGAAGAAATCTCTCTCACGCACACATACGCAAACACGCACACACACAAAAGTATATTATATATATGTGTATATATTGTATTATATATTATTTCATATATTATATTATTTTATATATCTGTGTGTGTGTGTGTCAAGTGCAGCATGGCACATGACCTGGAGGTGATGGTGCCAAGTACCTGATGCACTTGGCCTTCTCGTTGATGGGAGTCGTGAGTCTGTAACATCTAACCATATGCCAGTGGATGATGTCACCATGGGGCAGCATGATGATGAGCCAGAGGAAGCTGACAAAGCTAGATGTTGGGCGCCTAGAGATCTCATTGCTTGGCGTCGGAAGCAAAAAACATTGCTGCATATCGTCAATGTTATAGGTGGGAGTGAAATCAAGTGAGAGCTGTCACACTGAGTTGCATAGCAGAAGAGAGGTGTTAGAGGAGGCTGGAGTGTTGACCAGTTAAAGGCTGCAGGAGAGTTGAGAGGGTGAACCTCGGCGATCAAAAGAACAAAAGATCACATTTGTGAAGGGGCAGGGCAGTGCCATTGCTCTGACAGCAAAAATACTGATCTCAAGCATGATTCTGCAGGAATGATAGGCAAAGATATGAGAGGTGAAAAGAAATAAGGCTGATCTTTAATGCCCAGAATTATCCCAGAGCATTTGACAGTTTTGGCAGAGGAAAGCTATACCTGACACGCCTCACTGTGAATTTATTATGGATTGCTCAAGCAGCACGTGCAGGAACATGCATTCTCGATTCCCTGATGAAACAAAGATGCAAGGGAACAACCTAAATGAGAAAGAACAAAGTTCTTATTGAGAATGGGAGATTAGAACTGGAGATGTTCATTGGCTGAACACACTGACAACCGCATATTTACCAGGCTGAACAGAAGAGCAAAGGTCAGGTAGATAAATGTTTGAAAACGAATTCCTGGGTGACTTGAAGATAGTTTTTCTTCCTGGGAGAAAGCACAGAGGCAAGTGGGAAGAGGTAGGTAAGAGTGATCAAGACCATGGAAGTCAAAAAGCCATATTTGATGGCGAGGATAATACGTGGCAATTTAGATCAGTAAGAGAGTTTATATGGAGAGAGTAGTGTACAGAGCTTCGAAAAAGGACTGAAAATAGAGGACAGGAGACAAACTGAAGCGACGATGCAGATTTATATAAGGAACTGCTCACTAGACGTTGAGAGACGATACCTAATGGACTATTTTTGGAGTGGTAGTGGAAGGATTTTAAATTAGTTTGAGATCATCAATTTGCTCTCCTTTTATTGCACCGGGTCGCAAACCATTAATGACCCGTGAGGCACCGTTTAATTTAACGTCTGAGGAATAAAAATGCAAATAAAGTTGATCATAAGTCTCTCTAAGCAATTTCGGTGAAATGTCTCGCTTTGGGAAAAAGTGACATATCCTGTTGCTTATGTGGAGCCAAATTATGTTACCGCAATAATGGAGTGGATTCTTGCTAAAACGAGAAGCACTTTGGATTCGTTTTCCTTTTTGCTATGCACATTTGGAATGCTCAATGAAGGGTAAATTAAATGTCATTTTACAATATAAGTAATAAAATAATGGTTCTCCGGTCGTATGAGCATTGTTGTGCATTGATTAGTATTGAAGAGTAGAGTATTGACAGCTCGTGGAGAAACAGGAGCTGAATGGCCAAAACACAGATATATTTTACAAAATGGCGCTGCAGTCGTAGATCCAGAGCACAAACATTGGGGAGACGTTGGCGTAGTGTTACTGCCAATGGACTAGTAATCTAGAGACCAAGTGTAATGCCCCGGCGACCTTTTATGTCATAAGCATAGGAATCAGATGGATAACCTGATTAAGGTGCTTAATATGTTCAAGAGGTCCAGTTGATAGATACAAACATTTGCCTCTGGACATGGAATCAATAATAAGAAGATTATAGATTATGATAAGAACTTATATTGAAATTATTTCTAGGGAAAGGGGCGTCAGTCAACGCCCAACATGTGTTGTTCACCCCTGGTCCTTCAGAAGGCATTAATAACCTCTTAATTGAACCACAGTGTTGGACAACAGGGGAAAAGTGTTATAGGAGGCTGCAGTGCTCAACCGCTATAGGATGCAGGAAGGTTGAGATGCAAAAGCCCAGTGATTAAAGTCACAAACAATTACACCTATGAATGATTAGGGAAGTGCCATTGCTCGGTCAGAGATGAAAACTGGCTTCAAGCATGGTGTTGCAGGAACGAATAGCGTGGATGGGAGAGGTGAACACGAACTACGGTTATCATTATCCACCAGACTGATCCCATGGGTAATTTGGAAGCTTTGATACAGGAATGTGATGTTTGATGTGCCCATTGTGATCTGGTTAAGGGTAGCTCGAACGGTTGTGAGCGGCAAAATGTATGCCAAATCATTGATGTCATAAAGATTAGTGCCATTGCAAGGCAAAGAACAGGCTTGGGAAAGATCAAATTACTTATTGAGGACAGGGCTTAAACCTGAAGTTGAGTCTTTGGTTGATCAAAATGAGAGCTATGGATATATCACAATGAATTGAAGAGCAAAGGTGACGTAGGTGACAGGTGGAAAGTGAATTTATCGACGATTTGCACACATTTTTTCCATAGGAAATCCAGAACTGAACTGGGCGGAGATTGTCAGAGTCTGGTTAAGACTATGAACGCCCAGAAGCCACGATTGATGTCTAGGTTGAGACGCTGCAGTGCGAATGAGTAAGAGAGTTTATATGGAGGGAGACGTTTACTGAGCTCAGAAAGGGAGTGAAATCAAAGGAAGAAGGCAAGCTGACTTAAGATGCAGACTGAATGATGAATATAAGGAGTCACTCAGTAGCCGTTAATAGGTGTTAGGTAATGGTGAATTTTGAGGGTGGCAGTGAAACCATTTTGAAAGATAAGGAGAGAAGTGTCTTGTAACAACATCTTCATTAATTCGTTGTCCTGTTGCATCGAGTCACACACAAATGCCCTGACACCCATCAAGGAAGTTAATGTCTGTAGAAGCAAAAAGGGAAACAACGTTGATTATAAATATGTGTAAGTAATTTTTGTTAAATGCATTAGGTTTTGGAAATAGCAACACATTGTATTGCATTTATTGTAGCAGCAGTCTATGCTCCTGCAAGGGTGGAGTGTATTCTTGATGTGTGATCTTGCATAAAGCCACCAAATACATTGGAAAACAAGATGTGATGTGAGGTCAGACATTAAACTAACTTGGCTGTTACAAATTTGAAGCACTTGGGATTTTTTTCTTGCGCCCTTCACACTTGGGTTGCATGCCCAATAGACGATAAATTCAATGCTGTTTTAACATATATGTATAAAACAATGGTTCTCCAGTCCTGTTGCTCAGTTGTGGAATGATTAGCATAGAAGAGTAGACACTTGACAGCACGTGGAGAATTAGGATCTGACTGGCCCAAACACAGGTAGGTCCATTTTACAACGATGGCTGCTGTTGTGGATTAGCAGCATAAACATTGATCTTCCAACTCTCCACATGTGGAATGTTGGCCGAATTTTCGAAACCCTGTCATGCCCAGTAAAGGCA